>NC_068911.1:140098654-140401684 GCF_023091745.1 Budorcas taxicolor | reverse complement strand
CCCTCCCACCCACCTGGAATGATATATCTTTCTAATGGCGCCTCCTGCTTCCAATGACTGACATCTCACTTGGGTGTGTCCTCCACTGCAGCTATGGAGAGATGTCAAATAAAGGTGATTGACTGTCATAGTAAAACACACTTTGGTGATGGCTCTACAAGGACTTGTACACATAGCAATCTCAGATTTCTTCATGGAAATTCTTTTGTGTGTGTCCCATTAGAGTGTCGCCTTTTGGCATCCCTTCCAAGCCTTTCTGAAAAACATACTATATTTTCCTTTTTGTTTCTTATTTTTAAATGACAGATGGTTAGGAAATATCTCCTTCTCTCGTATAATTATTTTCCTCAGTTTTTCTCCATTAAACAGCAATTACCCTCATGCATAATCTTTCTAAGTAGTTATTTTCTAGCTCCCAAAGAGAATAATCACAGTGAAGGCATTCATCTTACATACTTCACGGTTTTCCTCAGCAGGAAACTTCTAGTGAATATAATTTGTACCACAGTAACTAACATAGACACTTAAACATGCTTGGTAGTTAATTTTTTTTTGAGTGGGACCAAATTTACAGATAAAACATTCATCAGATATTTTCCAAGGGAGAGATGGAGTGAAAAAAAATTGTTTCCTCTGGCTTAAATTACCTCATTTTTGTACCGTGCTAAGCACTTTACAAAAGATGCAAATTGTCTGCCTTATGGAGAAGTAAAACCCCTCCAGGATTTATTTCTTGATGCCAGCAAGATTGAAAAACAATTTAATTCACATTATACAAAAAAAACACCTTAGATAGATTTAACAATTAAATATATAAATCAAGTCACAGCTAAGTAGTGGAAAGCAGAAATAAGCAGTTATGACATCTTTAGAAGAATTATAACTTATCCAAGCTAGGAAACAGTAAGTGAAATATCAAAGGACAAAAACAAGAGATTTGATGTTTTGTAAATTGTAACATTAAAGATGATTTTAAAAAGCAACATTATTTTACCAAAGATCATTCATGATTAATTTAGAAGAAATTATTCTTGGCTTTTGGCATTCAGTGATGGTCACATTTCATAAGATATCCCCAAAGCCAATGACATACAGAACCATGTTATTCTGAGTCAAAATTTGAATAATGTTGAGACCATGGTATGCCTGACAGAGTCCCTCACGTGAAAGTATCCTATATGACCCCCCAGCACCTGAATTTCAAGGAGGCCTTGTTCTTTTTACCAGGTTATTATGACATACTTCTCTCCAGAAGCCACATGTTAATATATTAATATTTGTACAAAGGAAAACATTCACTGCAATAGTTTTTCTCAAATGTGGGGATTCAGAAAGGTTTCATTCTGGAGAATGACATCACTGCTGGGAAATTCTATAGAATGGTGATAACAGAAAGATCAGCGGAAAGTTGCTGAATTTCTAGAGATATTAGCTGAATCAGGACTCAAATTGGCTTTAGAAAAATTGCAACTTTGAATGACAGTATACAAGGGAATCGATTAATACAAGGGATCAATTTTCAACAATCTCTGATTAAAGAAAGGAAAAAGAAAAATACCCATGCACACACACTAAAGATTCTTGTCCCCATCATACAGAACAAGAACCACAAGTGGTTAATGTGATTTCTAACAAGGAGACCTCTTGAATTAAATGACCTCTCCCGGCCGTATTAACAGCACGCCCAGCTGGACAAGTCCCAAGGTTATACACCTCAGGAACGACAACAGCGGTTCCCAGCCACACCTGCGTTCCTGTGTGCTGTTATATCTCCTTCCTGTTTCTCTCTGAGCTGGTCACACTATCATTAACCCAGATCTGGACCATGGGCTTCCCAGGTGGTGCTAGGGGTAAAGAATCCACCTGCCAGTCAAGACCTCGGTTCCATTTCCGGGTCGGGAAGATCCCCTGGAGGAGGAAATGGCAACCCACTCCAGCATTCTCGCCTGGGAAATTCCATGGGTAGAGGAGCCTGGTGGGCTTTATATAGTCCATGGAGTCGAAAAAGAGTCAGGCACAACTGAGCACAAAGCACAGCAGCATAACTGACCATGGCAAGCCCTCCAATTAGTCCCTCCGGCTCCAGCCCATTTCATGGTCAATCCATCAGACACATTCCCAAGAGGCTGCTGTCTAAAATGCAAGTATAGCTTTGTCCCTCCCAGCTTTAATATACTTCAGGGAATGGCCCATCACCTTCAGGAGACTTCCCAATTCTTTCTTTCTTATTCTGGTTTAAAAAAAGCAACATGAAGTTTACTACTGTAACCATTTTATGTATACTGTACATTCGTGTGAATTAACTATAAGTACACTGTTGTGCTGAACAGATCTCTTGAACTTCTTCATCTTGCAGAACTGGAATTCTATACCCACTGAACAATTCCCCATTTCCCCTCTCCTAGTTCTTGATAATCACTCTTCTGCTTCCTGTCTCTCTGAGTTTAAGAACTTTAGAGACTTCATGTAAGTGGAATCATAGAGCATCCGTCCTCTTGTGACTGGCTTATTTCACTTAGCACAATATCCTCAAGGTTCATCCACACTGTGGCAGGCAACAGATTTCCTTTTTAAGATTGAATAATATTAATACTCCACTCTACATGAAGATCACCACATTTTAGTCAGCCATTCATCCATTGATGAACATTTGGGTTCTTGCCATGTCGTCGCTATTGTGAATAATGCTACTTTGACCCAAAGTGGACAAACACCTGTCTCTTCAAGATCTTGCTTTCAATCCTTTCGGATACATACCAAGAAATGGGATTATTGGATCACATGATAATTCTACTTTTTGAGGAACTTTCATACCATTTTCTATAGTGGCTACAGTATGTTACATTCCCACTAACAGTGCACAAGTGTTCTAACTTTTCCATATCTTCACCAGTACTTATTACATTAGTCCCCTCTTATCCGTGGTTTCACTTTCCATGGTTTCAGTTAGCCATGGTTCAAAAATATTATGTGGAAAAATTCCAGAAAGAAACAATTCATAAGTTTTAAACTGTGGGCCATTCTGAGTAGCATGATGAAATCGTGAGCCACCCTACTCCAACCCACACAGGACGTGAATCATCCCTTTGCCTAGCGAATCCGCCCTGTAGTCAGTCACTTAGCAGCCGTCTTGATTATCAGCTCAACTGTCATGATATCTCAGTGCTTGTGCTCAAGTAACCCTTATTTTACTTAATAATGGTCCCAAAGTGTAAAGGTAGTGATGCTGGAAGCGACTACTATATTGTTATTATTTTACAGTGGTCAACCCCTTGTGATTAGTGAAATGGAACATCTTTTCATGTTTGTGGGCCATTTGCACATCTTGTTTCTTTTTTGGAGACATGTCTAGTGAAGTCCTTTTTTTTTTTTTTTAATCTGGGGTCTTTTTGCTGTTGTTTTGTTTTGTTTTTCTATTATGGAGTTGCTGTCCTTAATTCTTAAGCATGGTCTACACCCTTCCTGATCTGATTTGGACATCAGCCCCATTTCCGTCCTCTCCTTACCTCCTACACTTCTCTTTGGCAGGCTCAGTTGTTAGAAGTTCTCTACTAGAGGAGCTGGGCTATTGATGTCTCCAAGTGTAGCTCCTGCCAGGGTGCTCCCCTCCCTACTCCAAAAACATCTTGACCAAAAAAAAAAAAATCTTGACCGCTGGAGAAAAATTCTGCTTCTGTTATAAAGAACAATTACCTTGGGGGGATTACCTCTGAGAGGCCTTCTCCCACCATGTCCTGTAGCCCATCCACTATCTGTTGCAAAGAGAACCAAGTTCACCCTCTTCTGGACCATCGATCGACCCTATGTTCAGGGCTGATCACGTGGGGCTGTGATTTTTATGAGTATCTGACTCCCCTATGGGAGAAGGCAATGGCACCCCACTCCAGTACTCTTGTCTGGAGAATCCCATGGATGGAGGAGCCTGGTAGGCTACAGTCCATGGGGTCTCGAAGAGTCAGACACGACTGAGCGACTTCACTTTCACTTTTCACTTTCATGCATTGGAGAAGGAAATGGCAACCCACTCCAGTGTTCTTGCCTGGAGAATCCCAGGGACGGGGGAGCCTGGTGGGCTGCCATCTATTGGGTTGCACAGAGTCGGACACGACTGAAGGGACTTAGCAGCAGCAGCAGCTGTCTCCTGCATCTCCTGCATTGGCAGGTGGATTCTTTACTACCGAGCCACCTGGGATGATACAATCATGCTCTGTAAAGATTTTTTTCCATTTGATTTTAAGTGTTTTTTTTTTTAAATATGAAATCAATACAAGCTCAAGAAAATTAAAAATTAAATAAAATTAAAAATAATCCATAATTCATATTCCAGTAATCCTAACATATTGATAAACATGGTATTAGAGTTAGTTCATTTGTACCCCATTTTAGGCCTTAGAAAAGATGAATTCATTCAGTGAATGGTTGTATATTTGTACATAAGCACACAAGTACATATAGAATTAGTTTATATTATATTCTTTATAAAATATGGTATTCTTGCTGAATACTATGAATAACTTATTTCATTAAAAATCTTTATAAATATTCTTTAATATGGAAAGGGTTTTCACCATAATCATAAAAATAATACTTTTTCATTGGGGAAACATTTTTTAAACATATGTAACTCTAAAGTAAAACTACTTATTACCACCAAGAGAAAACTTCTATTAAGACTTTGGGTTGTGTTTTTTTTTTTTTGAGAGGAGAATATCTTTTTGCTGTTTATGAATGTGTATTTTAACAGAAACAAATGGAATAGATATTTTCAACCCTTGATATGTTTTTGCCAAATTACTTTCCAGAAAATTTGTTTTTATTAAAATGAACAGCATTGGTGAATGAAACTGTTCATCTCACAGTATCTTTTCCAACATCAAATATTATCTTTTAAATTCAGGGGTTAATTTTATAGTGGGGAAAAATGGTTATGAATGTGAACTTTAAAAATACTGATGGTTATGAAAATAATTGCTCATAATTATCTCATATTATGACACAAAACAGATTATGTACAACTAAACATACTTGAGAGCTCTATACAGCTAAACTCTAGTTTATATCATATCTGTTTAGACTGTTTTAAACCAAGATAACATTGGCTTTAAAACTGTTTTGAAAACTGCATTGTATTAAATGATAATGAAAGAATAAGAAAGTACCTGGCAAGGCAGGTAAAATAGCCTCAAATAAGACTTCCGTGGAAGAGACAAAGGCAGCATCTCTCTGTAATCTGTTTGTCTCTTTCTTTCCTACCCTATTCCCAAAAGGGTAGACAACTAATACATTGATATACACAGCACAATTCAAACAGTCAGATCCTACCTGCAATCAGAATTTTTAAAATGTTCTACTTGGGTATATTTTAAAGTCACTGTTGTATTTGAAGGGCTGTACATCAAAGCCACAATTCACAGAACACTAGAGTCAGAAACCTAAGTACTTTCAGAAGAAGTTTAATTTCTAGTCCACTTCCTAAGGCTCCCCAATGCTGTTGTATGTGCCCCTCTTGTCTCTTTGCCCCTGAATTTTTAAAAACAAATATTTATGCCCATTAAATGTTCAACAGATCCCTGGGTCAGGAAGATCCCCTGGAGAAGGAAATGGCAACCCACTCCAGTATTCTTGCCTGAGAAATCCCATGGACAGAGGAGCCTGGCAAGCTACAGTCCACAGAGTTGCAGAGTCAGTTATGACTTAGTGACTTCCACAGCAACAACAATAAATTAAATGCCATCACTGACCTTAATATTGTGACTGCGTCATCGGTCAAAGGGAAAGGGAAATCATATTTTCGGAATGTGCAGTGTTTGGTGTTGGCATTCAGAGTTCACAGCCCCAGGAAGGTCCTCTGTGGTACCTGAGAGAAGGGACGCCTGCCATGTGCTGTCTGTGTGTAAGGCTACTCCCTGCATCTCTAGATAACTATGTGAGATAATCCTGGGAGAAGGAGCAAGAGTGAGGTGTAAATGTTTGGGTTGTACTTCGTAAACACCAAGATACATGGGAACAAAGGCAAAATGTTAGACTCTGTTACAGCCCGTGAATGTAATACGATGCTGTCCTTAGTGTTACTGTCTGAAGAGATGAAATCCCTTCATACAGAATGTATTGTCTGGTCTGTGACTGTTATTCATCAGGGATTAATGCTCTCATTGTTCTGGGGCCCTTGTGTTAAAAATGCATGCTAATCGTAATAATGGAAGCGCAGGATTCAAACTCCCAACATTCAAGGCCCTAACGTTGACCTAAACAACCTTTCAATCTTGATCGCTTTCCTATGCAAAGCCTTGTTCCAGGAAAACTAGTTTCTCAACATTCCCTCCCCATCTCCACTCTGTGTTAGTGCCAGTCACTCCATCTGGAACACCCCTCTTACCAACATGGTCTGGCAGTTCTGTCTGTTAATCAAGAATCATCTTCTCAAAGTCACCTCCACAATAGCTCCCTTGTTGACCTTTCTCTCTACTCTGAGGAAGGTTCTAGAGACCTTTAGTTCGTTCTCTTCCTTCCTGAGTATGAATTTGTTGCAGGAAGTGGCTACTCAGCCAGTGACTACACTGGTCAGTATTGTACAGCCAGGTGTGCCTGAATGACTTGTTCTTGCTAGTTGAATATAAGTGGAAGGGACAGGTGTCACTTCTGGGCTGGGTGTTTTAAGAAATACGTCTGCATGAAAAGATGTTCAACATCGCTAATTATTAGAGAAATGCAAATCAAAGCTACCATCTCACACTAGTCAGAATGGCCATCATTTAAAAATCTACAAACGACAAATGCTAGAGAGAGTGTGGAGGAAAGGGAACCTCCCTACACTATTGGTGGGAATGTAAGCTGGTGTAGTCACTATGGAAAATGACATAGTGGGAGGGGCCTAGGAAAATTAAAAATGGAGCCACCGGGTGATTCAGCAATCCCACTCCTGGGGATATGTCTGGACAAAACTATAATTCAAAATGATACATATACCCCTGTGTTCATAGCAGCACTATTCACAATAGTCAAGACAAGAAAACAACCTAAACACCCATGAAATGAACCTGTTCCTCTCACAGATGAATGGATAAAGAAAACGTGGTACGTACATCCAATGAAATGCTACTCAGCCATTAAAAGTACAAAATAATGCCATTTGCAGCAACATGGATGCAACTAGAGACGATCATACTAGCAAGTATGATAGAAGTCAGAAAGAGGAAGACAAATACTGTCTGATACCACTTACATGCAGAATCTAAAATACCGGATAAACGAACCTATCTATAAAACAGAAACAAAATCACGGGCCGGAGAACAGACTGGTAGTTGCCAGAGGTTGGAGTTAGCAGATGTAAGCTTTTATGAATATATTTGTAATGGATAAACAACAAAGTCCTGCTGTATAGCACAGAGAACTGTATTCAATATCCTATCATAAGCCATAATGAGAAAGAATTATTTACTTATTTACAGCTGTGCTGGGTCTTTGTTGCTGTACGTGGGCAGACTTTCTCTAGCTGCGTGGCGCTGGGGCTGCTCTCTAATTGCATGGGCCTCTCACTGTGATAGCTTCTCTTGTAGCAGAGCACGCAGGCTTCAGTAGTTGAGTAGTTCACTGGGCTTGGTTGCACGGAGGCATGTGGGATCTTTCCAGACCGGGGATGGAACCCAGACTGGAGAGTAAGAGGAAGGTGATAAGGTAATCAGAAGCTTGGCATAGACAATCAGAAATTGGCTTGCGGCTCTTCCTGGAATTACTTTTTAACCTCTTCTCAGAGTGCTTCCCCCCGAACCTCCCCACACCCCTAAGAATCCACTGGCAGGTGGATTCTTAACCACTGGACCACAAGAGAAGTCCCAGTGGAAATTATTATAATTTTTTTTAAGAATTACAGAAAAAAAAGAAAGAAATGTGCCTGCCTTCTTCACTCTTCCTCCTCTTAGGCAGTTTGAAGCCAAAAATTGTGAAACCCTAGAGCATGGCAGGGACTCAAGAGGTACAGCCCAAGCCCCTGGATCATCAGCTGAAAGAAAGCTGCATGGAATACCATCACTGAGTTATTAAGTGAGGGTAACATTAACTTTCAGGGGGTTAAGCCACTGAAACCCAATGTTTTCTTTCTTACAGAGCTACGGCCATCTCCCTGACTAATACAACTTGGTATATTCGTTTGTGCTTGGCTTATTTCATTTCATATAGCAGGTGCTCAAAAAGTATTTGTTAAGTTGAACTGAAAATTCAGACACAAACACAAAGAGATATAAATTAGATTATACTGTTAGAGATAGTATGAGATATCCATTGACACCAAAATGCTCTTCCAGCTCTATTTTCTGAAAAAAAAGAAAAAAGAAAAAACAAAACAAAAATCCCTCACCCCAAGTCTCTTGTTTTACATGATAAGTACTCATACTTTGAGATCAGTTGTCACTTATTCTCAGCAAAGACAAAATAAGATGTTTTGAGAATTGACAGTCACTCTCATTGGATGAAAGTGCCAAGTATTCTTCTGGTTATAAGAACCAGATGGAATAACTGTGAACAATAATGGCAAGATGTCATTTGATTGTCATCTCTTTGATTGTCAGATCCTTGGGTCAGATTTTCAAATAAGACATAATTAGTGGAAAAAGGCCCTTGGCCAGTAGCACTTTCATTCATATTCCAATTCAACTTTCATTGTAAAATGATACTGTTATTATTGCTGGTATAATTTTTTAGGCTGAGCTAAGTTAGACAAAAAAGAGATCTCTATTAGCTCCAAGTTCAAAATGTCATCAAAACAAGATTGGGTTATCAGTCCTCCAAATCAAGCTTCAGGCTAATGCAGTATGATTGAATTATTGCATTAGAACATCAGCATATAAAGTTTGAAGAGGAAGAGGAAGGTAATAAGGTAATCAGAAACTTGGCATAGAGGATCAGAAACTGGCTTATGGCTCTTCCTGGAATTACTCTTTAACCTCTTCTCAGAGTGCTTCCCCCCGAACCTCCCCACACCCCCACCCCACACCTGGCTGTGTGGCTTGTGGGATGTGATTTCCCAGACCAGGGATCCAGGAACCAAACTTACACCCCCTGCAGTGAAAGCCTGGAATCTTAACCACTGGGCCACCAGGGAATACTCCTCAATGTGCTTCTTCCTATTTAAACCTCCTTAACCATTTTGGGCTTTCTTGGTGGCTCAGATAGTAAAGAATCTGCCTGCAATGTGGATTTGATCCCTGGGTTGGGAAGATCCCCTGGAGAAGTAAATGGTAACCCACTCCAGTATTCTTGCCTGGAGAATCCCACGGACAAAGGAGCCTGGCAGGCTACAGTCGATGGGGTTTGAGCGACTTAACACTTTCACTTTCACATTTTCCACCCATTTTATTTCTCATCTATCTCAATAAGCAAGCATCCACATGGAGCCCTAATCCTGTCTCTGTGTTCAGATACATTTTCTTAAGACCCATTTGTATTCCTGGGCTTCCCTGGTGGGTCAGCAGTAAAGAATCCACCAGCAATGTAGGAGACATTGACACTGAAGTCGCTCAGCCATGTCCGACTCTTTGCGACCCCATAGACTGTAGCCTACCAGGCTACTCCATCCATGGAATTGTCCAGGCAAGAGTACTGAAGTGGGTTGCCATTTCCTTCTCCAGGAGATCTTCCCGACCCAGGCATCGAACCCGGGTCTCCTGCATTGTAGGCAGATGCTTTACCGTCTGAGCCACCAGCGAAGTCTCCTGCACTGCAGGAGAGGCAGGGGATATAGGTTTGATCCCTGGGTCGGAAAGATCCCCGGGAGGAGGGCATGGCAATCCACTCTAGTTTTCTTGCCTGGAGAGCCCCATAGGGTTGCAAAGAGTCAGACATCACTGAAGTGACTTCGCATGCATCTATATTTCTAGATCATTTAATTTGCCTGGCTGGCCTATTGTATCATCAGATTATTTTCCATGAAAACATTCATGAACATGTCTACATATGTTTTTGATAATTTTTTTCCAAATTTTTTTTGCTTTTTCCTAAAACAAAAAGCTGAACCCATACTTTCTGAAGGCAAGGGGATTAACTGACTCAAACCCACGTTTGGGGACCCATTGTGCTCAGTTGTGTTTGACTCTTTGTGACCCCCTGGTCTGTAGCCTGCCAGGTTCCTCTGTCCACAAGATTCTACAGGCAAAAATACTGGCGTGGGTTGCCATTTCCTACTCCAGGGAACCCATTTGTGGTTCATAAAAATAAATTTACTGAGTCACGACTGGCATTTCCAAAAATGAAATCAAATAGAACAGGAAAAAATATTAGAGGGTGTCATACATCAGGGCTTCCTTCATAACTCAGTCAGTAAAGAATCTGCCTGCAATGCAGGAGATCTGGGTTCAATCCCTGGGTCGGGAAGATCCTCTGGAGAAGGAAATGGCAATCCACTCCAGTATTCTTGCCTGGAAAATCCCATGGACAGAGGAGCCTAGTGAGCTACAATCCATGGGGCCGCAACAGTCGGACACGACTTAGTGACTAAACCACCAAACCACACATCTGTTCAATTCAGTTCAGTTCAGTCACTCAGTCATGTCCCACTCTTTGCGACCCCATGGACTGCAGCACGCCAGGCCATTCTGTCCATCACCAACTCCCGGAATTTCCTCAAACTCATGTCCATCAAGTTGGTGATGCCATCCAACCATCTCATCCTCTGTTGTCCCCTTCTCCTCTTGCCTTCAGTCTTTCCCAGCATCAGGGTCTTTTCAAATGAGTCGACTCTTCGCATCAGGTGGCCAAAGTATTGGAGTTTCAGCTTCAGCATCAGTCCGTCCAATGAATATTCAGGACTGATTTCCTTTAGAATGGACTGGGTAGATCTCCTTGCAGTCCAGGGGACTCTCAAGAGTCTTCTTCAACACCACAGTTCAAAACCATCAATTCTTTGGCACTCAGCTTTCTTTATAGTCCAACTCTCACACCCATACATGACCACTGGAAAAACCATAGCCTTGACTAGATAGACCTTTGTTGGCAAAGTAATTTCTCTACTTTTTACTATGCTGTCTAGGTTGGTCATAACGTTCCTTCCAAGGAGTAAGCGTCTTTTAATTTCATGGCTGCAATCACCATCTGCAGTGATTTTGGAGCCCCCAAAAATAAAGTGATCACACACCTGCCACAGTTTCCACTGTTTCTCCATCTATTTGCCATGAAGTGATGAGACCAGATGCATGATCTTAGTTTTCTGAATGTTGAGCTTTAAGCCAACTTTTTCACTCTCCTCTTTCACTGTCAAGAGGCTCTTTAGTTCTTCTTCACTTTCTGCCATGAAGGTGGTGTCATCTGCATATCTGAGATTACTGACATTTCTTCCAGCAATCTTAATTCCAGCTTGTGCTTCATCCAGCCCAGTGTTTCTCATGATGTACTCTGCATAGAAGTTAAATAAGCAGGGTGACAATATGCAGCCTTGTTACTCCTTTTCCTATTTGGAACCAGTCTGTTGTTCCATGTCCAGTTCTAACTGTTGCTTCCTGACCTGCATACAGATTTCTCAAGAGGCAGGTCAGATGGTCTGGTATTCCCATCTCTTTCAGAATTTTCCACAGTTTGGTGTGATCCACACAGTCAAAGGCTTTGGCATAGTCAAGAAAGCAGAAATAGATGTTTTTCTGGAACTCTCTTACTTTTTTGATGATCCAGTGGATGTTGGCAATTTGATCTTTGGTTCCTCTGCCTTTTCTAAAACCAGCTTGAACATCTGGAAGTTCACGGTTCACGTATTGCTGAATCCTGGCTTGGAGAATTTTGAGCATTACTTTACTAGCATGTGAGATGAGTGCAATTGTGTGGTAGTTTGAGCATTCTTTGGCATTGCCTTTCTTTGGGTTTGAAATGAAAACCAAACTTTTCCAGTCCTGTGGCCACTGCTGAGTTTTCCAAATTTGCTGGCACACTGAGTGGAGCACTTTCACAGCATCATCGTTTAGGATTTGAAATAGCTCAACTGGAATTCCATCACCTCCACTAGCTTTGTTCGTAGTGATGCTTTCTAAGGCCCACTTGACTTCACATTCCAAGATGTCTAGCTCTAGGTGAGTGATCACACCATCATGATTATCTGGGTCGTAAAGATATTTTTTGTACAGTTCTTCTGTGTATTTTTGCCACCTCTTCTTAATATCTTCTGCTTCTGTTAGATCCATACGTATCTGTCCTTTATTGAGCCCATCTTTGGATGAAATGTTCCCTTGGTATCTCTAATTTTCTTGAAGAGATCTCTAGTCTTTCCTATTCTATTGTTTTCCTTTATTTCTTTGCACTGATCACTGAGGAAGGCTTTCTTATCTCTCCTTACTATTCTTTGGGGAATATTGATTCATGAAAATTCTATTTAATTTGCTTATATATTAGTATGGGCTTCCCAGGTGGCACTAGTGGTAAAGAACCAGCCTGCCAATGCAGGAGATGTAAGAAATTCGGATTCGATCCCTAGGGCAGGAAGACCTCCTAGAGGAGGGCTTGACAACCCACTCTAGTATTCTTGCTTGGAGAATCCCATGGACAGAGTTGCCTGGCAGGCTAGTCCATGGGGTCACAAAGAACTGGACACGATTGAAGTGAGTTTAGCAAGCATGCATATGTTGGTATGTTCTAGTAAGCAAAAGAAAATATTTCTCAGTGTGAGCTGAAGTAAAAAAGTCTGAAACCCACTGATCTAGCAGATATGTTTTGGTTATTGTTGCCTTAATAATTTAGCTACCTATTATTGGGGCTTCTTAGGGTGGAGGGAATAGGGGAAAGATCAAGATTTTAATAATTAGTATTGTTCCTTAAGGTAACAATGAAAGAGAGAAAATTCCTCAGTGAAGAAACAGAATACAAACTTCAGCAAGTCTTTTTACAATGAAAAACTTGAGGCTTATTCCCTAAAACATCCATAAAATTCATAAGAAAATTATCACCTTGTCCTAAAATTATAGTAAAACATTAATTTGCTTAATTATTAGCTTTAAAGGCTAACTCACTTTTTAAAAATCGTTTCATTGAGATATAATTCACATACTATAAAATTTATTCAGTTAAAGTATATAACCCAGTAGCTTTCAGTACATTCAAAGAATTGTGTAATCATTCAGTTCAGTTCAGTTCAGTTGCTCAGTTGTGTCTGACTCTTTGTGACCCCATGAATCGCAGCACGCCAGGCCTCCCTGTCCATCATCAACTCCTGGAGTTCACTCAGACTCACGTCCATTGAGTCAGTGATGCCATCCAGCCATCCCATCCTCTGTCGTCCCCTTCTCCTCCTGCCCCCAATCCCTCCCAGCATCAGAGTCTTTTCCAATGAGTCAACTCTTCGCATGAGGTGGCCAAAGTACTGGAGTTTCAGCTTTAGCATCATTCCTTCCAAAGAAATCCCAGGGCTGATCTCCTTCAGAATGGACTGGTTGGATCTCCTTGCACTCCAAGGGACTCTCAAGAGTCTTCTCCAACACCACAGTTCAAAAGCATCAATTCTTCGGCGCTCAGCCTTCTTCACAGTCCAACTCTCACATCCATACATGACCACTGGAAAAACTATAGTCCTGACTAGACGGACCTTACTTGGCAAAGTAATGTCTCTGCTTTTGAATATGCTATCTAGGTTGGTCATAACTTTTCTTCCAAGGAGTAAGTGTCTTTTAATTTCATGGCTGCAGTCACCATCTGCAGTGATTTTGGAACCCTAAAAAATAAAGGCTGACACTGTTTCCACTGTTTTCCCATCTATTTCCCATGAAGTGAAGGGACCAGATGTCATGATCTTCATTTTCTGAATGTTGAGCTTTAAGTCAACTTTTTCACTCTCCTCTTATTGCTGCTGCTGCTGCTAAGTAGCTTCAGTCGTGTCCAACTCTCTGCGACCCCACAGATGGCAGCCCACCAGGCTCCACCATCCCTGGGATTCTCCAGGCAAGAACACTGGAGTGGGTTGCCATTGCCTTCTCCAATGCATGAAAGTGAAAGTGAAGTTGCTCAGTCATGTCCGACTTAGCGACCCCATGGACTGCAGCCTGCCAGGCTCCTCCATCCATGGGATTCTCCAGTCAAGAGTACTGGAGTGTGGTGCCATTGCCCTCTCCGCTCCTCTTATTACTACAAACTAATTTTAGAATATTTTCATCTTCACCCAAAGAAGGCTTACACCCATAGCAATGACTCCCAGTTCCCCACCTTCCCCAGCTCTAATAAGGCACTATTCTATTTTCTGTCTCTATAGATTTGCCTATTCTGGTCATTTCATATACAATTGACTCTTGTACAATGTGGGGGTTGCAGGCACCTATGTTCCTTGCAGTAGAAAATCTATATAACTTTGCAGTCAGCCCTCCCTATATCCAAGTTTCTTCAATCTTGAATTCAATCAACTGCTAATTATGTATTACTGTAGTATGGATTTATCAAAAAAATTCATGTATAAGTGGACCCACACTTAATGTTTAATTCCCTCTTGTTCAAAGGTCAACTGTAAATAGTATCATATAATACACGTAGTCACATATACATAAATTCTTATTGTCTTTCATGTTTGGCTTCTTTCACCATGCATGTTTTCAAGGCTCATCCATGTTGTAACATGTATAAATATTGCATTCCTTTCAATGGGTGAATAATATTCCAGTGTAGGATATACACATTTTCTTTATTTATCAGCTGATAGACATTTGAATTGTTTCTACCTTTTGGCCATTATTGATAATGCTACTACAAATATTTTTGTACAAATTTTTGTGTAGATATTATATATTTTCATTTCTCTTGCACATATACCTAGGAGTGGAATGATAAGTCATATAGGAACTCTATACTTTATATTTTAGAAACTGTCAAACTGCTTTCCAAAGTCCTGCACCATTTTACATTCCTACAGTAACTTATGAGGATTCCAGTTTCTCCACATCCTCTCCAACACTTGTTATTGTGTGTACTTTTATAATAGCCATCCTAGTGTGTATGAAGCGGCATTGTACTATGGTTTTGATTTTCAATTCTCTAATGACCAGTTATATTGAGCATAGTTTATTCTACTTATTGGGCATTTGTAATTCTTTGAATAAACCTTTATTTAAAGACTTTGCATGTTTTAAACTGAGGTATCTTTTTCATTGCTAATGTTTAAGTGCTCTTGATATACTTTGAATACAATTTTCTTATCACAAATGATTTGCAAATATTTTCTCCTATGATTGTCTTTTCACTTGATGCTGTCATTAGTACAAACATCTTTAATTTTGATAAAGTCCAATTTTCTATTTTTTCTTTTATTACTTGTGCTTTTGATGCTGTATCTAAAAAGCCACTGCCTAGCCCAAGGTATAAAAGATGTATCCCTATGTTTTCTTCTAAAATTTTTATAGTTTTAGCTCCTAAATTTTGGTCTAGGATCTATTTTGAGCTAATTTTTTGTATATGCTGTAAGATAAAGATACAACTTCATTCTTTTGCATGTGAATATCCAATGGTTCTGGTACCCTTTGTTGAAAGATGCCAGAACCATTGATTTGGCCATCGAATTATGTTGGCACCCTTGCCAACAGTCTGCTTACCGTAATTACAAGTGTTCATCTCTGGAATTTCAGTTCTATTCCATTGGTCTATATGTCTCTCTTCTTGTCAGTGTGACAAAGTCTTGATTACTTTAGCTTTGTTGTAAGTTTTGATATTGAGGACTGTGAGTGCTCCAAAACTGTTCTTTTTCAAGGTTGTTTCATCTATTACGGGTATCTTCCATTTTTGTTTGAAGTTTAGAATCAACTTGCCAATTTCTCCAAAAAGCCCAGCTGGGATTTTTGATGTGTATTGCATTGAATCTTAGATCAGTTTGAGGACTACCGTCATTTTAATAATATTTTCTAGGTCTATCTATGTCAAGCAGAGTGAAGTCAGAAAGAAAAACAATATTGAATTTTAATGCCTATGTGCGGAATTTAGGGACTTCCCTAGTAGCTCAGAGGTAAAGAATTTGCCTGCAAGGCAGAAAATAGCATAGATGACCTTATCTGCAAAGGAGACGTAGAGACACAGATGCGAAGAACAAATGTATGGATAGCAAGGGGGAGAAAAGGGGTGGGAGGAATTGGGAGATTGGGATCAACCCATACACACTGCTAAGACTACGTATAAAATAGATAACTAATGAGAACATGCTGTATAGGACAGGGAACTCTGCTTAATGCTCTGGGTGGTGACCTGAATGGGAAAAAAGTCAAAAGGGAGGAGGCATATGTATATGCAAGGCTGATTCATTTTGCTGTGCAATAGAAACTGACACCGCATTGTAAAGCAACTATACTTCAATAAAAATTAATTAAAATAATACTGTGAGCTTCAAACATGGGATATCTTTCCATTTATTAAAGTTTCAATTTTTTTTTGTTTTTGGCTGCAACCTGCAGCGTGTGGGATCTTAGTTCCCCAACCAGGGATTGAAACCACACCCCTGCAGTGGAAGCCCAGAGTCTTAACCACTGGACTGCCAGGGAAGTCCACCAGGGGAGTCCTTGTTTGTTTATTCTTGCCTCACCTTTTTTAGACCATGGGAATTTCTTTCATGCCTGCTTATGCCCTAACTTCAATGTTTGCCTCTTTTTTTTAATTTCAGCATTAATGATATAGAATAATTTTCCTAGAGCTGCTTCAAGAACTTAAAAAAAATCTTAAATTTGAAACTTCTATTTTAAAAAATCTCTGTTCTATTCGACCACTTCTAAGTCTGTAAAATGCAGACACATGGATTTATTCTGAGAGAAGTTAGTGCATCTGCCCTCAGCTACTTCCATAATGTGACTGGCATCAGAATTATTTTTGGCCTCATAAACTGTTTTTTTTTTTCTTTTTTAAATTATAGGTAACTCTAATGCTCTAGAAATTCACATATACAGCAAAACACACACCCACATCCACTGAAAAAAACCCTATTTTAGCAAAGAGCTTCTCCATCCAGCTTGTTCTGTTCAGCTTCTCTTTGCTCCTTCTTCAGTTCTGCAAATTCAGGTTTATATTTAGCTCCCTTTTGATTCTCCATATGCTCCTTCTAAAAACATTTCCTATTAAGGACGTTTCAACGGCTGATCTCTTGGAGAAATACTGAGTGAATGTGACCTGGAGTAGGTGTGACTGAGGTTTGTCTGCTGGGGGCATCCCGATCAGACTGTACTCAAGGAAGCCCCTTGGGGAAAGGTCTGGCCTGCAGCTCTCCCGTTTTTCCAGAACCCTTACTGCTGACGACTAGAGAGGGTTAAACACAGCGTGTGCAGGGTTGGTGGGGTGGTGGTCAAGGCACCCCTGTTTGCCCATGTTTTTCATTTCATGGGGAGGGGGAGTGGGCAGAAGATGGGAGGGGTGGGGTCCCAGCACCACAGACAAGAGCAAACAATCTCCTGGCAGGGAGAGGCCAGCATGCCTACCTGCCCAGGGTCAGGTCAGATGGGGGCTTCCCAACCCAGCCAGGTCGCTGACTCCTGATGGTGGTTCTCTGACAGAGCTGACCCTGGCCCCCTGATTTCAGAGCAACTGCTTATGCTTGGCCTGAAGGACAGGAAGGAAGAGAGGAAGGATTTCGATGAGACTAGCTTTGGGGTCCCTCCATTGGCCCTTTAAAACCACTCTGGGCCTTGGTTTCCTCATCTCTAAAGACTAGATGGTGCATTACTCATCTGCTTTACTGTGTTGGTCTGGAACTGAACCTATGATATCTCCGAGGTGTGCAGGTACTGCAACAAAGCAACTCACATGAATTTTTTGGTTTCCTAGTGCATTTCCTTGGAGAAGGAAATGGCAACCTACTCCAGTGTTCTTGCCTGGAGAATCCCAGGGACGGGGGAGCCTGGTGGGCTGCCGTCTCTGGGGTCACGCAGAGTCAGACATGACTGAAGCAACTTAGCAGCAGTGCATATAAAAGTTATGTTTACGTGATGCTGGAGTCTATTAATGTGCATTAACATCATGTCTAAAAAAAATGTACCTTAATTTTAAAATACTTTACTGCTAAAAATGATAACCATGATCAGCCTTTAGCACGTTATAATATTTTGCCTGTGGAAGGTCTTGCTTCATACTGATGGCTGCTGACTGATCAGGTTGGTGGTTGCTGAAGGCTGGGGTGGCTGTGGCAATTTCTTAAAATAAGACAATGATGACAGCTGCCTCATTGATTGACCCCTCCTTTCAGGAACAATTTCTCTGTATTCTGCAGTGATGTTTGATGGCATTTTACCCACAGTAGAGCTTCTTCCAAAATTTGAATCAATCCTCTCAAGCCCTACCACTGCTTTATCAATCAAGTTCATGTAATATTCTATTTTTTGTTGTTGCCATTTCAACACTCTTCACAGGATCTTCACAAGGACTTGAGTCCATCTCAAGAAATCACTTTCTTTGCTCATCTGTCAGAAGCAATGCCTCATCCATTAAAGTTTTATCATGAAATATTATTGGGTCTTCCTGGTAGTCTAGTTGGTAAAGAATCTGCCTGCAATACAGGAGACGCAGGTTCAATCCCTGGGTGGGGAAGATCCCCTGGAGAAGGAAATGGCAACCCACTCCAGTATTCTTCTCTGGAAAATCCCATGGACAGAGGAGCCTGGCAGGCTACAGTCCATGGGGTCGCAAAGAGTTGGATACAACTTAGCGACTAAACCACCACCATGAGATTCCAGCAATTCAGTCTCATCCTCAGGCTCCACTTTTAATTCTAGTTCTCTTGCTATTTCCACCGTATCTGCAGCTACTTCCTCCACTGACGTCTTGAACCCCTCAAAGTCATCTAGGAGGGCTGGAGTCAACTTCTTCCAAACTCATGTTCATGTTGATATCTTGACCGCTTCCTATGAATCACTAATGTCCTTCACGGCATCCAGAATGGTGGATCCTTTCCAGAAGGTTTTCACCCGAGTTTGCTATGATCCTTCAGAGGAATCATTATCTCTGGCCACTATAGCCTTTTGAAATGTATTTCTTAAATAAGACTTGAAGGTTGAAATTACTCCTAGATGCATGGGCTGTGGAATGAATGCTGTGTTAGCTAGCATGAAAACATCAGTAATCCCACTGTACATCCCCATCAGAGCTCTTGGGTGACCAGGTACATAACCAGTGCCAGTAATATTTTGAAAGGAATCTTTTTTTTACTGAACAATAGACCGCAACAGTGGTCTTAAAATATTTAGTAAACCATATTGTAAACAGATGTGCTCTCATGCAGGCTTTATTGTTCCATTTATAGAGCACAGGCAGAGTAGATTTAGCATCATTCTTATAGACCCTAGGATTTTAGAAATGGTAAATGAGCATTGGCTTCAACTTCAAGTCATCAGCTGTATTAGTCCCTAATAGAGTGTTGTTGTTGTTGAGTTGTTAAGTTGTGTCTGGCTCTTTGTGACCCCACGAACAGTAGCATGCCAGGCTTCCCTATCCTTCACTATCCCCAGAGTTTGCTCAAACTCATGTCTATTGTGTCAAGGATGCCACCCAACCATCTCATCCTCTGTCATCCCCCTCTCCCTCTGCCTTAGATTTTCTCAGCAACAGGGTCTTTTCTAATGAGTCAGCTCTTCCCATCAGGTGGCCAAAGTATTGGAGCTTTAGCTGCGGCATCAGTCCTTTCACTGAATAGTCAGGGTTGATTTCCTTTAGGATTGACTTGTTGATATCCTTGCTGTCCAAGGGACTCTCAAGAGTCTTCTCCAGCACCACAGTTCAAAAGCATCCGTTTTTCAGTGCTCAGCCTTCTTCATGTTCTAACTTTCATATCTGTACATGACTACTGGAAAAACCTTAGCTTTGACTCTACCAATATTTGTTGGCAAAGAATTGTCTCTGCTTTTTAATACGCTGTCTAGGTTTATCATAGCTTTTCTTCCAAAGAGCAAGCAACCTTTAATTTTGTGGCTATAGTCACCATCCACAGTGATTTTGGAGCCCAAGAAAATAAATGAGCGTTCGCCTGTCATTCGAAGCTCTGAAGCCAGATACTGACTTCTTTCTAGAAATGAAACATCTAGAGATGAAACATCTCTAGAAATGAAACATCTGGCGTCTTCTTCCAACATAAGGCTGTTTCATATACACTGAAGATGTTGTGTAGCATAGCCACCTTCACAAATTATCTAAGCTAGGTCTTTCTGGATAACTTTGACAGTAGCACTTGCTGCTTCACCTTCCACTTACATGTTCTGGTGATGGCTTCTTTCTTAAACCTCATGAACCAACCTCTGCTAGCTTCATAGTTCTCGTCTGCAGCTTCCTCACTTCTCTCAGCCCTCATAGAATTGAAGGCCAGTTAGGGTCTCGTTTGGGATCTGGCTTTGGTTTAAGGGAATGTTGTGGCTGGTTTGATCCTCTATCCAGATCACTCAAACTCTCTCTACATCAGCAATAAGGCTGTTTTCCTTTTTTACCACTGACGTGCTCACTGAAGTAGCACTTTTCATTTCCTTCAAGAACTTTCCCTTTGCATGCACAACTTGGCTAACTGGTGCAAGGTGCCTAGCTTTTTGGCCTCTCTCAGCTTTCGACATGCTTTTCTCACCAAGCTTGATGGTTTCTAGCTTTTGATTTAAGGTGACAGATGGTGACTCTTCTTTCACATGGACACTTAGAGCCGCTGTAGGATTTTTAACTGGCTTAATCTCAATATGGTTGTGTCTCAGGGAATAAGGAGGCCCCAGGAAAGGCAGAGAGATGGGGGAACAACTGGTCAGAGGAGCAGTGACACGATACTCATGAATTAAGTTCACTGTCTTGTACGATCAAGGTTCATGGTGCCCCAAAACAGTTATGATAGTAACATCAAAGATCACAGATCACCCTAACAAATGCAATAATGGAAAAATATGAAATATTGAAAGAATTACCAAAAAGTGACACAGAAACACAAAGTGAGCAAATGCTGTCAGAAAAATGATGCCTACAGACTTGTTCAAAGCAGGACTGCCACAAACCACCAATCTGTAAAAAACACAATTATCTGTGAAGTGCAGTAAAGTGGAGAGCAGTAAGGCGAGGCACGCCTAGGCTTTGTAGGGTTGTGAATGTGCTCGGCACCTGCTGCCCTCAATAAACATGATGATACCCCCTCAGCTGCTGCCCCTCCATCTCTGCTGGTGGCCGGTCTGTTCTCCTTCCCTCTCTGTCTCTGTCTCCCTTATTTTCCTGAATCTAGCCCCCACGTCCTCAGCACATCTTGGATTCCCTTTCAGCTCTTCGTCTTTATTCCTTGGCCTTCATTTTCAGTGCTTTTCGTTCCACTCGAGTGGATGCCAGCTTGATCCTGTTGATTCATTCCAGTTGATCCCAGTGGTCAGAGGGTTCAGCTTCTTTGTTTCTAGACTCTTCGTTTTCACTGTTGCTGAATGTTACCATATTTATTTGCCTTGAGCTAAAAGCCACTTGAACTCACCACCACAGTGGGAGGAGACGGTTTTTACCAGCCTGGCACATTCTGGAATCCTTTCTCCAGCCGACCTCAGCCCAGTGCTCCCGGGGGCCAGGCCAGCAAGCAGGGCTCCTTCCTCTTTCTGAGATCTTCAAGACCATCACTCCAGGCCTCTCTGCCTTTTGACACCTTTGGGGAGGGATAAACTTCTGAGACGTGGCTCGTTTCTGTCCCTTTTCCTCCTGGAAGCAGGTCTGTGCACAGAGCCCACGCTCCCTGTGCTGAGAGAGTCACCTGCATGCCCCACTCTCACCCAGCGTCAGCTTGCTTTTGCCTACAGATATAACCCATGCCTCCAGCCTCTTCTCTCTCAGTAAGTAAAAAGCATATTTTTGTTTTCAGCTTTATTCACTGTTTTCTCTCTCCAGCTTCTTTAGAACTCAAAGAAGAAAAAGAGAGATGCCATTTATTAAGGGCTCCTCAAAGACTCCCATGGTGTTGGCAATGCATGAAACTGGCTAAGGAGAAGACACTAAGAAATAGAGGGGACTGTGGCAAACTGAGAGAGAGAGTGTACCGTCCAGGGAGGAGCGTGCCAGCTCAGCTCTAACTGATTGCTATCTTCTGGGCTTTTAGGCTCATTTTAGCCAGATACTTTCAAAAATGTCAAAGAAAGCCAGAGACCTTGATTTTTACCTGACATTTCCTCCTTTTTTTTTGGTCTAATTTAATTTTTAGATCAAAAACTTTTTGGGGCCACATGTGGGATTTTAGTTCCCTGACCAGGGATCAAACCCATGTCTCCTGCATTGGAAGCTCAGAGACTTAACTGCTGGACTGCCAGGGAAGTCTCTATCTCCCCACCTCGAAATGTTGACAACAAAATTAAAATTAAAACCATGAGAGCCAAGTTGGTGTGGAATGAACAAAACCTATCTGTAAGTCAAGGCTGTCCACAGGCTGTCGGTCAGGGACAGCTGCCCACATCCTGTCCTGGACCCTCAGCACCGCATCCTCCCTGCTCACATTTGCATGTAATTCCACTTCCATCATCCCATCTGGAAAACTTCCTTACAGCCCATCAGCAAAACTTGAATTCCAAATGCCACGTGATACCTGAAGAGGGGCATTGCTGTAAGTGAATGAGTTCTTTTGGAACTGCAAGCTAATCATTTTCATTTGATAACATTTGATTCTCCTTTTGATCTGACTTACTTAAAATGTATCCACTTTTATACTAGTTACATATCAATTAACATGCCCAGTATGAAAAGCAAATGGTTCCATCCCTTTTCTTGGAATCAGGTTGATAAAACACTGCTAACTCTTCAGCATCATTGACTCGAAGGTGCCTAGTAAGTGGAATTTGAACTTAAAAACTCTTGCAGTGAGGTGGGCAATAATTTTGTGTGATGGTTCTGAATTGTAACATTGATTCAACAAACATTTACTTGGTGTATGCATGCGTGTGTGTGCTCAGTTGCATCTGACTCTTGGTGAACCCATGGACTGTAGCCCACTGGGCTCCTCTGTCCATGGGATTTCCCAAGCAAGAATACTGAAGTGGGTTGCCATTTCCTTCTCCAGGTGATCTTCCTGACCCAGGACTGAACCTGAGTCTCTTGCATCTCCTGCCTCAGCAGGTGAATTCATTGCCATTGCACCACCTGGGAAGCTGTGTTTACTCAGCAGTTCTCTATAAACCACAGCTGTGATGGCAAAACCCACCAGAACACAAGCCTGGAAACTTCTCCTGAAGCTGCCTCTTGTGCTGTTGAACAAGAACGTCAGGCTCAGCTGCAGCTGCTATGCAGCTGTGAACCAGGGCAACCTCACCGGCAACATGAAATGTCCGAATGCGGCTACTGATGCTACCCATCCCCTTAGGGTAGAGCTCCTGGCAGTCCTCCTTTTCTCTCTTGGTGAGGTCTTACGGAAACTTTGACATTCAGAAACTGCAGGGTAACTTCAGGAAGATGGTAATGAACATGGTCATGCCAGGGCTCTGAATGTGATTAACTTTCTGTAGCATCAACGTGAGCCTTGTTCCTTAGGCTTCTCGAATATCCTCGAGACTGCCTCTCTCTGGCTGTGTTCACGTCATCCAGGGCAGTCAGCCTCACCCTGGAGCCACCCAGGGCTCTGTGACTCACCCAGAGGAGCCGGGTGGCGGTGCCCCAGAACCACCTCTCCTGCGGGGTGAAAGCCGGGGAGTCAGGTCCTTCAGTGGTTCAGTGCCAGGTCTGATTGCTCTTCAGGCTCATCTCCTACCGCCCCCCTCTTGCCGCCCACCTCGGGATCATCTCCTGCTGCCCCCCTCTGGCTCACAGCTGGTCTTCCTTCCCCCTGGGGCTTTTGTATTTTCTACTCCCTTGCTTGGAAAGCCTCCCAGCCTCTTTAAGTGGGGGTTTCTTTTTAATCCTTAAAAATTTCCATTTAAATATCACCCCCTTAGAGTCCTCTCCTTCCAGTGAGTTCCCTTATGTATTAGTGAAGATGGGGCCAGGCTATTCTGCATTTGTGAATAAGCCCCAAATCTCTGTGGCTTAATAAAATGAAGATTGATTTCTTGTTCCTGTCACAATCTAGCAGCTCAGGGCTCCAGCTTCTCCTCAGCTGGAGGGTGAGCTCCAGCTCACGCCTCCCAGGGCATGAGGATGGGTGAAAAAAGACTTTCAGGCAGGGACGCTATGGCCCTCACCCTCATGGCCAAACCCAGCCCTGAAAGGTGGCTGGGAAAGCAGTCTTCTTTTATAGGCATTATTTCAGTTAAGCTCCACAGCAGGCCTCGAAGGTAATTGGGAATAGCTTGCTCATTTTCCAGGTAGGACACTGAGGCTGAGAGAGGCTATGTGACCCCTCACCCTTGACCCATGGCCATGCAGCTAAGCAGTGGAGCCAGAATTCTACCCAGGGCATCAGCCTCCTGAGTCCACTCAGAACCCAAACTCTGTATTGCCTATGTTGCTTCCCTGTTAAAGATAACAAGAAAATGGATAACCTATAACTATTTTCACAATAATACTGAGATGTTATTCACCTTTTTCACTCTCATTCTCTCATGAATGGATTATGGGGCTTTCCAGAGGCTCCGTACATATGATAATGTCATTGCTGTGATGGTGACATATAATGGCGATGTGGCTGTAACTTTAAAATGAATTAACAAATAGTTTTATTTTACCTTCTTAAAATGTATCCTTTCTAATATAACATTAATAGATTTTACCCACACAAAGGTCTTCCCCAGTGGCTCAGACAGTAAAGAATATGCCAGGTCTGCAAGGCAGGAAACCCAGGTTCGATCTCTGGGTCAGGAAGATCCCCTGGAGAAGGGATGGCTACCCACTCCAGTATTCTTGCCTGGAGAATCCCATGGATAGAGGAGCCTGGTGGGCTACAATCCATGAGGTTGCATAGAGTCGGACATGGCTGAACAACTAACATTTTCGCTTTCAACCCACACAAAAGTTCTTTGGGGAGGTCTTCAATGATGTCAGGAAGTGTAAAGGATCTTAAGACCAAAAAGTTGGTGAACTGCTGCTGGGTTATAAGTTCAGGGCAATGTGTTTCCTACTGCTGGGTTAGAAGTTCAGGGCAATGTGTTTTCTAGTCACAGTTTAAATGCTAGTGTACAGCAATTAAGAGTCTCAGTTTAAACTTTGCACTCAATTAAGAGTGCACGTCCACTGCAGGAGTCTTGGGTTCAATCCCTGGCTGGGGAACCAAGAGCCTGCATGCTGCAAGGCATGGCCAAAAGGGGGGGAAATGCCCACACATCTCAACTTCTGTATCTTTAAAAAGGGGTTATGGTATAACTATCATATATTACAGGCTTCCCTGGTGGCTGAGATGGTTAAGAATTCACCTAAAATGTGGGAGACCTGGGTTCAATCCCTGGATTGGGAAGATCCCCTGGAGGAGAGCATGGCAACCCACTTCCATGTTTTTGCCTGGAGAATTCCATGGACTGTATATCCATGGGGTTGCAAAGAGCCAGGCATGACTGAGTGACTAAGCACAGCACATAATATATTATAAATATGACATATTATAACAAATAATCTGTATTACAACATTGGATAAGAGTAATTTAAAACATTAATCACAGTAGGTTGGATTAGAATTGAGCATTCTAAAAACTAAGAGAGGAATATTACTATTTAATAATAAATTCAAAGAAACTTTCCATATTTTCTATACCTTTCTCTCAAGTCCATTCCTTTCAAGAATACTGGGGAAATGTGGCCAATTTGCTCTTACTATAATATTCAATCAGTGAGGCTTCTACCTTCCAGAGACTGATAGTCTTATCAATTTACCTTGGCCCATATTAACAAAAAGTCACTACAGGTAAAATTCATAGTAGCAAAATCCATTTTACCTATGTACTGTGTAAATAGCTCTTGAACTTGGCTGATGGGTTGTTATGTTTTCCCATGCTGCTGTCATTATGGGAAATTTCAGTTTAAATAAAATCAAGCAGGCACTATCTTCCAGTTCACTGCAGTGGCTATATGATGGCACAATGGCTCAAGTTTATAATCTGATTTACCTTCCCATAGCGAGTAGGCCATGTGAGCAGAATGTTCACTGCAATGGAATACAGTGTCTGAATAACTTGATATTTATAATCCCTGTTACTTAATAGAAGGTGAACTGTGTGAGCATAGAGTAGCCCATTTACAAAACAACAGCTAAGGATTGCACAAGGGCAAATAATGCTTGATTTAAAGTGCAATAGCAATTCCTTTAAGATATTCTAGCGTTTTGAAAAATTAAAATTCTAAATGATAAATTAAAAAGGAGTAAATCAGAAGAAGTGGTTAAATACTACTATTAGGTCAGGTGTTATACGTGGTAATTGACATGTTTATCATGCCATGTTTATCATGTTAAGTTGATACGCTCACCACCTCCCAACAGTTCAGTGACATAGGCATTACTATTTTGTTGTTATTCAGTCACTAAGTCATGTCCAACTCTTTGCGATCCCATGGACTGCAGCACCCCAGGCCTCCCTGTCTCTCACTATCTCCTGGAGTTCTCTCAAGTTCATGTCCATTGAGTCTGTGATGCCATCCAACCATCTCACTACTATTAACCTATTTCTGAAAAAGGGGAGAAGTTTATCTTTTTAGGATTTAAACTCAGACGCTATGATTCAGTGGGCCAAGCTCTCAACCACTGTCCATACTGGTGTCTACTATAAAATTGTGCATTTTAAGCAAATTTGGAGTTTTTTAAAAAGTTATTTTTCATTAAAATTTTGTTCTCATTTATTGTCCTCGCTGCTTTGTTGTGGATTGTGTCCCCATAAAAGAGATGTTAAGCTTGAACACCTGGCACATGAGAATGTGACCTTATTGGGAAAGAGGGACTTTGCTAAGATGCCATTAAGAAGACATGCTAGATTCGAATGGGCCCTAAGGACTGGTGTCCTTATAAAGAGCAGCAGATCTGGACAGGAAGAAGACTGCCGTGCGAAGATGGAGGCAGAAATTGGGAATGCATTGTCACAGACCAGGGAACACTGAGGGCCCCCAGAAACTGCCAGAAGCAGGGAAGGAGTCTTCCCTGAGACCTTTGGAGGGGGTATAGCCTGGCCTGCCTACACCTTGATTTCAGACTCCCAGCCTCCAGCTCTGAGAGGAAGTATCAATATATTTCTGTTTTTATAAGCTACCCAGTTTTTGTACTTTGTTATGGCTGCTGGAGAAGGAAGTGGCAACCCACTCCAGCATTCCTGCCTGGAGAATTCCAGGGCCGGGGGAGCCTGGTGGACTGCCGTCTATGGGGTCACAGAGTCGGACACGACTGAAGCGACTTAGCAGCAGCAGCAGCATGGCTGCTGCAGGAAAAGGATACACTGACTCCATGGGTTGGAGCCCCAGCTGCACTCACACTCCTGAGAGCGAGGCCTTGACTACTGATGCACTGTTGTGCCAGGCACAGAGTAGATGCCCCTGGAGACAATGTCAGCAAGTGAACGGATGATCTGAACAAATTAAGCTAATAATTCGATCTGGATTCTGAGACTGTTTTGAAGGTCTAGTTTTGCAGTGAGATCACTAAGAATCTCAAAAAAGTAAATAAGATACTATCCTAAATATCTTTTGGAACAAAGGAGAATAAAAAAAACAGGTTTTTTAATTTGATGCAATGAATTGATAGGCAATAGGGAGCTACTGAAATGCATGGCTAGAAAGATTGTGTGCAGGCAGAGTGCTCTCTTTAGAAGTGAGCTTTGAGAAGGGGACCAGAAAAGTGAAAGTATTAGTTGCTCAGTTGTGTCCAACTCTTTGTGACTCCATAGATTGTAGTCCACCAGACTCCTCTGTCCATGGAAATTCCCAGGAAAGAATACTGGGGCTCCCTGGGTGGCTGCAATGCGGGAGACCTGGGTTCGATCCCTAGATGGGAAGATCCCCTTGAGAAGGGAGTAACAATCCATTTCAGCATTCTTGCCTGGAGAATCCCATGGACAGAGGAGCCTGGCAGGCTACAGTCCATGGGGTCACAAAGAGTTGAACATGACTGAACGACTAACATTTCACTTTGAGAATGGGAGGGTGGTAGAGTGACGACCTGGCAGGACACTGACCCACGGGCATGGCAGCAGGTCAGCCAGCCAGGAGACCACTCTCGAGCAGCCAGCTCAGGCAGCTCACTCTCAGCAGCTTAGGTTCAGCCAAGGCTCCAGCCCATGAAGTCAGCGTAACCGTTTCCTAGAGCTGCCATAACAAAGTACACCAACTGGGTGGCTTATAAAAAACTGAAATGTGGTATAGACAATCTTATTTTACAAAGCAGAATTAGAGACACAGAAGTAGAGAACAGATTTATGGATACAAAGGAAACAAGGGCCAAATGGGGGTGGGATAAACTGGAAGATTGGGGTTGACACATACATACTTGCAGCCAGTATTGGGATGTTTCAACCACCAGCAGGGCTGCCCAGTGTGTTCTGATGTTGGTGGCAGACAGGAGACCAGGAGGCCAGTCTACAGACAAGGGGGTTTGTCTCAGAGAAGGAAAGTGTTTAGGAAGAAACAATGAGAGCCTGCTACACATTCAGACAAATAAACTGAAGGATGGCAAATCATGTAAAGACTTCATGGTGCCCTCAGGTCAGAGGCAGTGCCTACGCAAGCAGCCAGGGCAGAGGAAGATATCAGGATGAGATGGGGGAGACAGAAACCACAGGCTTCTTCCCTGGATGTGCACCACCAAGGCCTTGAACTCACCGCAGTCACTGAAGGCACCTGGGATCAATGAGCACCGTCGAAACAGACTGAAGGCGTGGGCACTGGAAGGCGCAAAGTTTACAGATCTTGTGACCTAGGGGAAAGCGGGGGCAGCAGATGAGGGTGATGAAATAAGTAATGGCAGATGTTTAGTAAACATTTCCTGTGTGTGTAAGGTACTGGTCAAAGCACTGAGCGTGTGGTCACCACCTTCCTTTTCCCATCAAGCTGGCAGGGTCATGATAAGACATCCCTTTTGCAGATGAGGAAAATTCACAAAATGCTAATTCATGAGTCAAGGTCCTACAGTTAGGAAAGGATATGACCAGCAGTGAAGTCCAGGCCTTTGACTCTAAGCCTGTTTTCTTAATTTTTCACTCTAAAGATACTCAATACCATGCATTAAAGTGTTCAGTGAGCTCTTCCATACAGCATCCCTCTTGGTGCCTGCAGCAATCCTGTGAGGTGGGTATTATCAACCTCATCTACAGATGAGGAAACTGAAGCTCAAGGTGTGGTAATAACTTGCCCAAGGTCGTGAGATTTGGGACCGGTGGAAGTGGGTCTCAAGTCCGCGTCCTGCAGTCCCAGCCCCCCACTCTTCCACTGCTCGGCTGAGCTGATGAGCAGAGCACTGCTTGTGCGGAAGTGGTGATTTTGAATACACTGAACCCTGAAATTGCAGTAAAGAGGCTAAGTAGGCAAGAGCATAGGAAGAAAGGCCAGCATTCTGAGAAGCTGCAGAAGCCTGGAGGACCCTGGTGGCAGAAGGGCGACACCAGAGCCTGGTGTCCTGTTGTCCTAGAGGAAAGAACCTCTTTAAGTCCAATGTCCAGAGAAGGCTGGTGCCAGGACAGAGCCAAGACCTGGCGCTGGCCAGAGGCACTCTGAGAGAACAGACCATGTCAGTTGGGCGCCGAGAAGAGTAGGGAGGTTACAGGCAGAGGCAAGCCTGCAGCACTCTTAAAATCCTGAATTTTTAGATAATAGGGGACTCTTAGACTTGTTTGAAGGCAAAAAGCAGCCAGTGGTGGAAAGAGTTGGGGAGCAATCCTCCCCAGTTCTGGAGAGGAGACAGAAGACTTAGGGCTGTGTGAGGTGGGGGTGGGGGGTGCCTTTTCATCCTAGAGTGGACAAGAAAGATGCAACCAGATATCACACTTCTGTTTCACCAACATATTTATCAAGGTGGGAGGGGAGGCTTCCCAGGTGGTGCTAGTGCTAAAGAACCTGCAAGCCAAGGCAGGAGATGTAAGAGACGTGGGTTCGATCCCTGGGTTGGGAAAACCCCTGGAGGTGGGCATGGCAACCCACTCCAGTATTCTTGCCTGGAGAATCCCATGGACAGAGGAGCCTGGCGGACTATATAGTCCATGGGGTCACAAAGAGTCGGACATGACTGAAGTGACTTAGCACGCACGTGTGGGCTCCAGTCATCTGCTGACATTGAGTGTAGAGAGGAGATTTTTTGTCTTTCAAACACAAGTCCATCTATTAGGATCATATTTGTTGTTTGGCAAATACAATAGCAAGTTATTATATAGGTGAAAGTTCCTCAGTCTGACTCGTTGTGACCCCATGGACTATACAGTCTACGGAATTCTCTAGGCCAGAATACTGAAGTGGGTAGCTGTTCCCTTCTCCAGGGGATCTTCCCAACCCAGGGATTGAACTCAGGTCTCCCGCATTGCAGGCAGATAGATTCTTTACCAGCTGAGCCACAAGGGAAGCCCTATTATATACATGAGGACCTTATAGAATGTTTATTTTCTGTTTATGTTACTTCCTAAAAAAACACATCAGAAAATACAATAGCTAAAGCAAAAAAGGGAGCTTTATTATCAGGTTACACTGGCGTCCTGTAGACCCCAGGAGCCCAGGTGCAGCAGGAGCTGGAGGACCATCTGGAGGCCTGGCTTCTCCACATACAGCACACCGGGTGGCCCTGATGGGCATGGCTTTTTCTCCTTTGTTCAAGGAACCAGCCCAGGCTGAAAGTATCAGGATTGTTTTTCTTCTTCAGGGGACACAAAAGGGAAAAAGCAGCTCAAACTCATTTAAGTTAATTAGGGAATTTAATGGCTCAAATAACCAAGCACTTCTGGCCCACTGGATCCAGGCGGTCACTCGGCGCCACAGGAGGCCCTTCTTCCACTGGCACCTGCAAGGGGCTCTAGTCGCTCCTGGTTCAGTCCTCTTGGGACCAGATGACTAACAGGACTTGGATTTCTCGTCCTTCTCAACCCTCTGGTTCTCTGAGAGTTCCAGCAAGTCTCACGATTGGCCACAGGAAAGCCCAGCTTTGGCCACATGCCTACTTCTGACCCAGCAGATGGAAGGAAATACTTTTTGGCCAGGCTGGGGCCACTTGCCTGGTCCTGGAGTCAAGGCTGAGGTCAGTCCCACCCCCAACATAGAAGAGTAACAGCAAATGCTACATGAAGTTCACTGTTTGCTGGGCATGGTTTTAAGTTCTTTAGACAACTTATTTTAACCTCACCTTGTGTGCTAAAATAGTTTCAGTCATGTCTGACTCTTGGCGACTGTGCACTGAAGCCCACAAGGCTCCTCTGTCCATGGGGATTTTCCAGGCAAGAATACTGAGTAGGTTGCCGTGCCCCCCTCCAGGGGATCCTGCCGACCCAGGGATTGAACCTGCGTCTTTTATGTCTCCTGCATTGGCAGGCAGGTTCTTTACCGCTAGCACCACCTGGGAAGCCCTTGTTTACTAATTTAATCAGCAGATTATTCCCTCTTTATAGCTGGGGAAATTGAGGCACAGGTGAACGCATCTTAGCTAGGGTCTCACAACTAATTGAAAATAAGTTGCAGAGCTGGGATAGGACCCAGATTCTCGGGCCCCAGGGCTGTTGACAATTAGCCAAAGGGGACTGCTACCAACAAAACAAGAAATAAATATTGAATTAATAAAGATAATAACAAGAGATGTGCAGTAGCCACCCTGAATTCTCAATCTGCAGAGGGAATTATCTGCCCAGCCCGGGCCGAGTATCCACCTTGGTCCAGGGCAGGATCACATTGTACCAGGGTGGCTGCATCTGCTTTGACCTTGTATATGGACCAGTTCCAGAAAACAGGAAGGATAAAAGAATAAGCTCCCTTCTACCAATATTCTCTAGTGAGGAGTCATAAGACTGGGGAAAGGCAGTTTTAGTCATAGGAATAAAAATAAAAAGCTGTAAATTAAAAGGCCCTGGGTATACTTGTTTATATTCTATCTTACCCTAAATTCTGCTCTCCACAAGGGGAGAGTAGGTATGAGGGTCCAATAGACGAAAGGTACATGGGGAACCATGGACCTGGAGGAGACGACCAAGCACGGTCCCTTTGTTTGGGTCCAGGAGATGCCCAGGGAGTGAAGCCCAGCCACCTTGCTATAAGCAAAAAGCACATAGATTTAGAGATTGTTATATTACGAACGAGCTGCACTTTGGAATTATAAATAATCCAGAAAGTGAATCTACCTTTTTGCACATCTCCCACCAGACTGTCCCAAGTAGGAAAATGATCTTCAAGCCTTAGAATCACAGCTGCATAAAAGCAGTCAGTTGTCTCAGTTGAGGCTGATGCTAACAAGGGACAGTGGGAGGTGTGTGAGTGCTCAGTTGTGTCCGACTCTTTGCGACCCCATGGACTGTAGTCCACAGGCTCCTCTGTCCATGGAATTTTCCAGGCAAGAACACTAGCGTGGGTTGCCATTTCCTCCTCCAGGAGATTGAACCTGGGTCTCCTGCATGGGCTGGCGAGTTCTTTACTATCGTGCCACCTGGGAAGCCCCATGTAGAGCTCCCCAAGAGGATCACCTTTACTGAAATTGAGCCACCCACACTATAAACTTCTCCCTGTTTTGAAATTTCCATCTTTTTCACACTTGTGTTCTGGCAGCTTTTGCTGCCTTATATTGTAATAACAATCTCCAGTCTCAATGATGAGCTCAATAAAGGCTTATTTCTCACTCGTGGTTCAAGTATTACACAGGGTGATTGGGGCTCTGCTCCACCAGGGGATGGGGTTAGGCAGCACCCCCATCTGGGGTCTGCAGGTCTTTAGCAAAGGGAAAAGGAGCAGTGACAGGGCTCCAGAAAGGGGCGGTCCCTAACCCCATCCCCAGGTGGAGCAGACACAATACAAGGGAGAAAAAAACTGTCTTTTCAACAAATGGTGCTGGAACAACTAGACATCCACATGGAAAAAATAAGTCTAGATACAGTCTTACACCTTTCACAAGAATTAACTCAATATGGATCACAGACTTAAAATGCAAAACTATAAAACTCCTAGAAGATAAAATACGAGAAAGCCTAGACAACCTTGAGCATAGTGATGATGTCTTAGGTATAATACCAAAAGCATGATCCATGAAAGAAATAACTGATAAGCTTAACTTGCATTAAAGTTAACATTTCCGTTCTGCAAACGAAACTCAAGAGAATAAAAAGACAAGCCACAGACTGGAAGAATATTTCCAAAAGACACATCTAATAAAGGAGTATTATCCAAAGAACTCTTAAAACATAACTATAAGAAATCAGATTTTAAAAAGGTCCAAACAACAGGTATGTGAAAAGGTGCTCAGCATCATTAATCACCACAGAAATGCAAATTAAAGCCACAATGAGCTATTTGTTGAATCCCTATTATCAAAAAGGTAAGAGATTACAAGTGTTGGTGAGAATGTGTAGAGAAGAAAACCCTTGTGCACTGTGGGTGGGAATGTAAATTGCCACACTCACTATGGAAAACAGTATGGAGGTTCCTCAAAAAATTAAAAATAGAACAGAATTACCATAAAATCTACCTAGAGGCTTCCCAGGTGGTGCTAGTGGTAAAGAACCTGCCTACCAATACAGGAGACATAGAGACATGGGTTCGATCTCTGAGTCGGGAAGATCCCCTGGAGGAGGGCATGGCAATCCACTCCAGTATTTCTCAGTTTTCTTGACTGAGAAATTCCAAGGACAGAGGAGCCTGGAGGGCTACAGTCCATGGGGTCACAAAGAATCAGACATGACTGAAGTGACTTAAGATAGCAGATCTTAAAAGTTCTCATCACAAGGAAAAAAACTGTAACTATGTGAGATTATGGATATTAACTAAACTTGCTGTGATAATCATTTTGCTATATTTATATATATATCATGTTATTATGTTGTATACTGTAAACTAATGCAAAGTTATATGTCAATTATATCTCAGTAAAACTGGGGAAAAAAAGATGCTCCATGTCACATGTAATTAGGGAATTGCAAATTAAAACAGCAATGAGAGGCCACTACAAGCCCATTAGAATGGCCAGCATTCAAACACTGACAACATCAAATGCTGGTAAGGATGTGAAGCAATAGGAACTCTCATTCATTTCTGATGGGACTGCAAAATCACAGTCACTTTGGAAAGCAGTTTGGCTGTTTCTTATAAAACAAAACATACTCTTCCATGTGACTCAGAAGTGATGCTCCTTGGTCTCTACCCAAAGGAGGTGGAAACTTATGACCATAGAGAAGCCTGTACAGGAATGTTTATAGCAGCTTTATTCATAACTGCCAAAACCTGGAAGCAACCAGGCTGTCTTTTAGTGGGTAAATGGACAAACTGTACTACATCCATACAATGGAAGGTGTGTCATTCAGCACTTAAAAGAAATAAACTACCAAACAATGAAAAGATATGAAGGAACCTTAAATGCACACTAAGCAAAAGGCTACACACTGTACGATTTTAACTATATGACGTCCTGGAAAATGCAAAACTTTTTGGAGTTAAAAAAAAAAATCAGTGGTTGCCAAAGGTTATGGATGGATATGTGGAAGACAGAGGATTTTTAGGAAGTGCAACGACTCTATGTGATACTCTAATGGTGGGTACATATCTTCATTTGTCCAAGTTCATAAAATGTACAACACCAACATGCTATGGAGATCAGTGGAGAAATAACTCCAGAAAGAATGGACAGAGCCAAAGCGAAAACAGCACCCAGTTGTGGATGCGACTGGTGATGGAAGCAAAGTCTGATGTTGTGAAGAGCAATATTGCATACGAATCTGGAATGCTAGGTCCATGAATCAAGGCAAACTGGAAGTGGTCAAACTGGAGATGGTAAGAGTGAACGCTGATGTTTTAGGAATCAGCAAACTAAAATGGTCTGGAATGGGTGAATTTAACTCAGATGACCATTATATCTACTACTGTGGGTAGGAATCCCTTAGAAGAAATGGAGTAGCCATCATAGTCAACAAAAGAGTCTGAAATGCTGTACTTGGATGCGATCGCAAAAACGACAGAATGATTTCTGTTCGTTTCCAAGGCAAACCATTCAATATCACGGTAATCCAAGTCTAAGCCCTGATCAGTAATGCTGAAGAAGCTGAACTATAAGACCTTTTAGAAGGTTCTATGAAGACCTATAAGACCTTTTAGAACTGACAGCCGAAAAAGATGACCTTTCAATTATAGGGGACTGGAATGCAAAAGTAGAAGTCAACAAACACCTGGAGTAACAGGCAAATTTGGCCTTGGGGTACAGAATGAACCAGGGCAAAGGCTAATAGAGTTTTGCCAAGAGAACGCACTGGTCATAGTAAACACCCTCTTCCAACAACACAAGAGAAGACTCTACACATGGACATCACCAGATGGTCAACACCGAAATCAGATTGATTATATTCTTTGCAGCCAAAGATGGAGAAGCTCTGTACAGTCAGCAAAAATAAGACCAGGAGCTGACTGTGGCTCAGATCATGAACTTCTTATTGCCAAATTCAGACTTAAATTGAAGAAAGTAGGGAAAACCACTAGACCATTCAGGTATGACCTAAATCAAATCCCTTACGATTATACAGAGGAAGTGAGAAATAGATTTAAGGGTCTAGATCTGATAGATAGAGTGCCTGATGAACTATGGATGGAGGTTCATGACAGTGCACAGGAGACAGGGATCAAGACCATCCCCAAGAAAAAGAAATGCAAAAAAGCAAAATGGCTGTCTGAGGAGGCCTTACAAATAGCTGTGAAAAGAAGAGAAGAGGAAAGCAAAGGAGAAAAGGAAAGATATACCCATTAGAATGCAGAGTTCTAAAAGATAGCAAGGAGAGATAAGAAAGCCTTCCTCAGTGATCAGTGCAAAGAAATAGAGGAAAACAACAGAATGGAAAGATCAGAGATGTCTTCAAGAAAATTAGAGATACCAAGAGAACATTTTATGCAAAGATGGGCTTAATAAAGGACAGAAATGGTATGAGCTTAATAAAGGACAGAATTGGTATGGACTTAACAGAAACAGGAGATATTAAGAAGAGGCGGCAAGAATACACAGAAGAATTGTACAAAAAAGATCTTCATGACCCAGATAATCATAATGGTGTGATAACTCACCTAGAGCCAGACATCCTGGAATGTGAAGTCAAGTGGGCCTTAGGAAGCATCATTACAAAGCTAGTGGAGGTGATGGAATTCCAGCTGAGCTATTTCAAATCCTAAAAGATGATGCTGTCAAAGTACTACACTCAATATGCCAGCAAATTTGGAAAACTCAGCCACAGGACTGGAAAAGGTCAGTTTGCATTCTAATTCCAAAGAAAGGCAATGCCAAAGAATGCTCAAACTACCACACAATTGCACTCATCTCACATGCTAGTAAAGTAATGCTCAAAATTCTCCAAGCCAGGCTTCAACAATACGTGAACTGTGAACTACCAGATGTTCAAGCTGGTTTTAGAAAAGGCAGGGGAACCAGAGATCAAATTGCCAACATTTGCTGGATCATTGAAAAAGCAAGAGACTTCCAGAAAAAACATCTATTTCTGCTTTATTGACTATGCCAAAGCCTTGACTGTGTGGATCACAATGAACTGTGGAAAATTCTAAAAGATATGGGAGTACCAGATCACCTGACCTGCCTCTTGAGAAATCTGTGTGCAGGTCAGGAAGCAACAGTTAGAACTGGACATGGAATAATAGACTGGTTCCAAACGAGGAAAGGAATACATCAAGGCTGTATATTGTCACCCTGCTTATTTAACTTATATGCAGAGTACATCATGAGAAACGTTGGGCTGATGAAGCACAAGCTGGAATCAAGATTGCTGGGAGAAATATCAATAACCTCAGATATGCAGATGACACCACCCTTATGGCAGAAAGTGAAGAAGAGCTAAAGAGCCTGTAGATGAAAGTGAAAGAGGAGAGTGAAAAAGTTGGCTTAAAGCTCAACATTCAGAAAACGAAGATCATGGCATCCAGTCCCATCACTTCATGGCAAATAGATGGGGAAACAGTGGAAAAAGTGTCAGACTTCATTTTTGGGGGCTCCGAAATCACTGCAGATGGTGATTACAGCCATGAAATTAAAAGATGCTTACTCCTTGGAAGAAAAGTTATGACCTAGACAGCATATTAAAAAGTAGAGACATTACTTTGCCAACAAAGGTCCATCTAGTTAAGGTTATTGTTTTTCCAGTAGTCATGTATGGATGTGAGAGTTGTACTAAAAAGAAAGCTGAGCACCGAACAACTGATGCTTTTGAATTGTGGAATTGGAAAAGACTCTTGAGAGTCCCTTGGACTGCAAGGAGATCCAACCAGTCCATCCTAAAGGAAATCAATCCTGAATATTCATTGGAAGGACTAACATTGAAGCTGAAACTCCAATACTTTGGCCACCTGATGCTAAGAGCTGACTCCTTTGAGAAGACCCTGATGCTGGGAAAGATTGACGGGAGGAGAAGGGGATGACAGAGGATAAGATGGTTGGATGGCATCACCAACTGAATGGACATGAGTTTGAGTAAACTCCAGGAGTTGGCGATGGACAGCGAGGCCTGGCATGTTGCAGTCCATGGGGTCACAAAGAGTCAGACACGACTGAGCAACAGAACTGAACTGAACTGACAACACCAACAGTGAAGTCTAATGTGTAAACTCTGGTCTTTGGGGGTGATAATGATGTGTTACCGTAGGTTCATCAGTTGTAATAAATGTACCATTCTGGTGGGAGATGACAAATGGGGGAGGCTAGGCACCGGGCAGGGAGTGTTTGGGGAATCGTTGCACTTTCTTGCCAGTTTTGGCATAAAACAGCCAGTTTTATGCCACTAACATAAAAAAGTTAGTGATGAATAACTGAGCAAAGCAAAGAAAGGAAAGAAAAAAGGAAAACATTTTCACTGGTGACCTTCAAAGTTCTTCAAGTCACTTTTGCAGCCCAGGGTACCAGCTTTCTAAGGAAATCTGGACAGAGAGCAGAGCACGCCCCCTGCGGGATTCGAGAGGAATAGGAAGCGGGGAAGCGGGGGTCGCGGGCTGGTGGTGGTCCAGGCTGCCGGCCGGAATCACCCGGGAAGCTCTGAAAAATAGGATTGCTCTAGGCCCCACCGCTTACCAGCTGAGACTTTGCAGTGGCGGCATCCAACTCTGCAGGGCTGAAAAGCGCTCCAGTTTATTCCAAAGTGCAGGCGGAGCTGAGACTCGCTGCGAGAGAGCGGCGGCGGGTGGGTTGCGGGGTCTGGGGGTCAAGATCCAAGAGGAAAAAGAAACCTTCCAGGGAGAAGGAGGGTAGCCCTCATCTCGTCATTTTTGCCCCCCCTCCCTCCAACCCCCAGCGCAGTCACATTCCTGGATGCTCTCTCCAACCGCGTCCCTCCCAGGGGCCTGCGGCCAGATGCCACACTCTGAGCAGCTTTCGTCTCAAGAACGGGTGCCCCCAGGGCAGGTGCGCTGACCTTTCGGCCGGGGAAGGAAGGAGACAGGATTCCGGCTGACAGCGCTAGCAACAACCCCGGCCAGGGTGCCGCGTGCGGGCTCCGAGAAGGGCTTTGTCGCGTTTCCCACTCCGCAGCCACGGAGCACGCGAATTCACTAATTCGGACTTCACCTTGGTGAGATGGTGGATGGGTGATGGGTGGTGGATGGCTGACCACGTATTCTTAGGGGCGAATTTTCTCCTACACCCGCTAACTGACCACCCTTAAAACTAAAAACCCGCAAGCGCACAGATTCTAAGACCACACACACACAAAAGCGCGAGCGCGAGAACTAGCGCACAGACTGGCACGGAGACCCGCCGCCTCTCCAGCGCCAGGCGGGGGGCTTCGCGGTCCCCGGCCGCCGTGGCACCCACGCCCTCCGCGCCCCCGCTTCTGCAGCGGTGTATATCCACTAGTGTAGTAGTGTTAGTCACTTAGTCGTGTCCGACTCTTTGTGACCCCATGGACTATGGCCCTCCAGGCGCTTCTGTCCATGCAATTCTCCAGGCAAGAATACTGGAGTGGGTTGGCATTTCCTTCTCCCATCCTGATGGTAGTGGACACTGTAAACATTTAGGCATAAAGTGTTGGCTAGCATAGCTCACCAGTAGAATGAGATCACCTGTTGGCTCTCAGCACCGCCCTCAGTGTGGCGATCTGCTCCCGTTTGGTGCTCAGTAGGGACTTGAACTTGAGGATCTCTTTCATTAGGGCTTTCTTGTCTTTATCGACCACGGGGTCTGCAGCTCCTTGACGAGACAGTTGCAAGGACCGGTCCACGGCTTTCTGCAGATGTTTGATTTGGTCCCGGAGCATGGCATTAAGGTTGTAGATATTCATTGGTTCTTTGCGAATGTCACTTGTATCTAATACTGGAGATGATGGCGGGGCAGTAATAACAGAGGGTATCGTAAAGCGGAATAATCATACTGTTAATGCCTAGTATTTAAGTTCAGGATCGACTCCGCCCAGTTTAAGTTCAGGATCGAGTCTGCAGTGGTCGTTATAGAACTCCCCGATTTAGACAGCGTGGATCCCCCACGAGCTCCACCCTCGGCGGCCAGAGAAACTGACTTGCGGGTGCGGATACCTTGCGGACACACGCGGCGGGAACCGCGCCCCGCCCCCGCCCCCGCCCCGCCATCCCCGCTCTGGGTCCCCACACTGCACCCGCCGCTCAGCGTCGCTGGCGCTCGGGGATCGCTTGTTCTGGGAGGGCGGGGGACCGGAAAAGGGTGGCCCAGCGCCGGCCGCCCGCCCCCGCCCGCCCCCGCCCGCCCCGGCGGTCTACCCGGTCTCTGGCCCTTTAAAGCCGGTCATTTCCGCCGGCGACCTTGGGGGCGGGGAGAGCAACGCGCGCGCCTCGCGAGGCCGTCTCCGGAGCCGTAAGTAGAGGCCAGGCCGTGCCGCGGCCCCCAGTGCGTGGCCCGCCGGGCTCCCGGGGCGCTGGCCGCGCCCTCGGCGGGGAGCTTCCGGCGCTCCCGGGGCGGGGTGAGGCCGGGCCGAGCGGGCGGCCCCTCTCCAGGCTCCCGCCCCTACGCCGCAGCTTCCCGTGGCCCCGGGGCCCGGCGGAAGGACGTGCGTCTCTGTCGGCCGCCCGGTTTGGGGTTGGGGGCGGGCGACTCCGGGGAGGGCTCGCAGCCGCGGAGGGGGGCGACTCCATGCCGGACCCAGGGTCCCGCTCCCCGCGAGTGATTCACAATGCCCGAGTGTCTTTCACTTTCAGTCTCCAGGAAATGGATCTGCGTAGACCGTGTATATCCAGCTGGTGCCATAAACCAGGATAACCGCAACGTTAACCCCAGGTTGAAGTTCAGGTTCGAGTCCGTGGTGGTCCCCACTGAACTCACCGAGCGAGAGGGAGCGAGGGGAGACCAACACAAAGCAACAGATGCCCCGCCGACCGCGGCGGGTTGCAAGCCGCCGTCCACGCGGGCCCAGGCGGTTTAGAAAGCGCTACTTTCTCCGCGCCCTGAGCTGTCACCTCCACTTCGCTCACTCATCGCGCTGCGGATTCACTGAGTGGTTACGGCTGAGTGTATAGGGCACCCAGCACCTTTGGCTTGAATTCAGAGCGAAATCTCACTTCCCAGGAGGGCCGTGCAAAAGGGATTAGAGACTTCGCCTCAACTCCTTCTTCTTTTGAACTTGTAACAATTGGCTTTGAGCATTTGGAGCTACTAAAGAGATCATGCATTTTCTAGCTAGAGCCTCACTCAAGATTCTTTTGCCCTACAGCTTGGAGGGAGCAGAGAGCTGGGCGGGGGCGAGATGGCCCTGGTGCCCTATGTGGAGACCGTGGAGATGGGGCTGCAGAGATTCCACAAGCCTCTGGCCACCTTCTCCTTTGCAAACCACACGATACAGATCCGTCAGGACTGGAGGCAACTGGGAGTCGCAGCGGTGGTTTGGGACGCGGTAAGTGATCCCCGGACGCCTCTGAAAATATCAGCAATTGATGATAAGACTGCTCTTATTTTTGAAAAGTTAACAGCTTTGTTGGCTTGTAATTCATATACTGTACCTTTCACTTAAAGTTTTTTTTTTTTTTAAAGTAAATTCACAAAGTGGTGCAAGTACCACTATGCTCAGTTTTAAAACATTGCATCACCACACCCCATCCCCAGAAAACCTCTACCCATTAGAATCATTTTCCTGCACCCCACCTCACCAAACAGATTGCATTTTAAGGGTGAGTAAAGAAAGCTGAGAGAAATTAAATGACTTGCCACTGGAGCCCCTAGCTGCTTTGGACACTAGTTTAACACTGCACAAAGGAAATGTAACTGACAAAGCCCCGCAGGAGGATCATGTGTTTTCTTTAAGTTTTCCATAGTTGTCATGATCAAAAAACGACACTGTAATGGCTACTTTTTCCTCTCCCCAGCCCTGTTCTTTGAACTGCTTGTGGCAGACTTGCCCTCAGCCTCTAGCCACACCTGGGATTCAGTGGGAACTCAGGATTCAGCGAATGCTGGATAAATGATTGGCATAGATACAGTTTTACAATCTTAACATTGTATTGCAGGTGTCAGAAACATTCAGGGATACAAAATATTGATATATCTGTAACCCAGTAGTACTACTTCTTGGAATCTAGTCCAAGGTAACAAGAAAAGTTTTCTTAGAAAGAGTAATAAAGATACAGAATAGTGAGGAATGGATGAGTCTCCTTCATTCTCACTGAGAAGAGGAATTGCTTGGTATACTAATAGTATGTGGCCATGAAAAATTAAAATGATGTTAAGAGCATACATGATTTTTAGAGTTGTTTGCAAATGCTAACTCACATATCAAGTCCAACCCTTCATCTGAAACTTACCCCTTGAAGTCCGGTCGCTGTGGGGTGATGAGTGTTAGGGGCTCAGGAGAGAGGGATGCACCTCCGAGAGACTTCGTGGGGCTCTGCTTGTCCCCTTTGGTTGTGGCCTTGCTGATTTGAACTGGGTTTAGGAACTGGACATGCCTTAAGCCAAATCACAGAGACTGTTCATGTCAGCTCTGCCAGAATGGGTTTGTACACCTTGAATGTCAGAGTGCTGTGACACAGAAGTTAACCTTCCCAGATTCAGCAGGACCCGGTCTTGGATGGGCAGAATCACTGACTGCTGCTCTCCCCCTAAGGGCCTCTGGTGGGGCTGGGGGCAGCTGGGCTGTGGGACTTGGTATCCATGTTTGCTCTAGGTGACCCTACCAGCAGCAGCTGAGTTCCCATGGGTGCTGTTAACCTGGGAGTTGAGCTTTGCAGTGGGAGGGGGTGTGTGGTAACTTCCTGGAGCATGGAGCCTGCTGGAAATCCTAAAGCGCTTATTGACCTTAACTGTCATACTGTGTTTTGACTCAGGCTGTCGTTCTTGCCACGTATCTGGAGATGGGCACTGTGGAACTCAGGGGCTGCTCTGCTGTGGAGCTGGGTGCTGGCACAGGGCTGGTGGGCATAGTGGCTGCCCTGCTGGGTGAGTGTGACGCAGGGCTCCCTCCTGTGTGAGTGGAGGGGTCGCCTTTTCATGACGCAAACCCATTGTTAGTTTCCCTCTTACTGGGTTACTGTCCTTCTCCTTGTACTTATTATGAGTCACAGGCCACAACTGCTATGCTCACAACTCCAGGAAGGCTCATTCCTTCTCTCTCTGTCTCTCATCCTGTTATTTATATTCTCACTGGAGATGCTTTGCCCACTTCAATTCTGTGATGATCTTAAGGAGACTGAATTCAAAGAGAATTATCCAATTCATGTGTTTTAAAAAAAAATTTTTTTTTATTTTACAGTTTTAGGTACCGACCTCCTGCAATGCAGGGGAAGCAGATTTGATCTCTGGGTTGGGAAGATCCCCTGGAGAAGGAAATGGCAACCCACTCCAGTATTCTTGCCTGGGAAATCCCATGGAGCCTGGCAGGCTATACAGTCCATGGGGTCTCAAGAGCTGGACATGACTTAGCAACTAAACCACTATCCCTGTCTCTATATTTGGATTTACCCCCAAGGAAGTAAGGAGAGCAGAAAATCTTTTACCTTTGTTGCTGAGGAATCTTTGGTGGTTTGTTCCTTTTAGGAAGGGTTGGGCCCCCTGCAGTTTGAACTGACATCTTCTATTAAACAGTAGGTAGTTCTGACTTGATGTCAAGGTGTGTGTGTGTGTGTGTGTGTGTGTGTGTGTGTGTGTGTGTGTGTGTGTGTTTTGCATACAGACATTAATTTAGGCCTAGAGCATTTTTAACCTTCATTTCTATTTCATAATTCATTGACTCTTTTGACAAAGAGTTGACTGTTGACAAATTTTTTGATTCTTTACAACTTCTGGCTTGTGCAGTTCAAGCTATTTGATAATTGGGTAGACCTGCTTCTAAGATACAATATATACTATTCCTCACTTCAGTATTGTCAGCTGGGGCTCTTGTTTCTGCTTCCCTGGGTCTGGAGTGGGGCCCAAGAGCCTGCATTTCTTATGAGCTCCCAAATGATGACAGTGATGCCCAAACTGCTGGTCCTCAGACCACGCAGAGGTGGTCAGGATCTAGAATTCCATCATGTGCGTACAAGTACTTGAGGACCCACTAAAGCCCCACTTCTGTCCTGTTCTTTTTCTGGTAACATATCTTTTTCAGTATTCCTTTCTCTGTTTAGATTTTGCCTTCTGATGGGGAGCATAGGCAGGGGCGGTGGGTGGAATTATGTACCTAGAAGCTGACTTAGGTCCATCTGTATGACATCACTGGAGAAGGCAATGGCACCCCACTCTAGTACTCTTGCCTGGAAAATCCCATGGTTGGAGGAGCCTGGTAGGCTGCAGTCCATGGGGTCGCTAAGAGTTGGACACTACTGAGCTACTTCCCTTTCACTTTTCACTTTCCTGCATTGGAGAAGGAAATGGCAACCCATTCCAGTGTTCTTGTCTGGAGAATCCCAGGGATGGGGGAGCCTGGTAGGCTGCTGTCTATGGGGTCGCACAGAGTCGGACACGACTGATGCGACTTAGCAGCAGCAGTCTGATATGACAGGTGGCACTAGTGGTAAAGAACCCACCTGCCAATGCAGGAGACATAAGAGATGTGGGTTTCATCCCTGGGTCGGGAAGATCCTTTGGAGAAGGGAATGGCAACCCATTACAGTATTCTTGCCTGGAGAACCCTGTGGACAGAGAGGCCTGGTGGGCTACAGTTCCATGGCGGGGCAAAGAGTCAGACACGACTGAAGCGACTTAGCACACAAGCGTGTCTGATGTCACAGCACTTTCAGTCACTGGGGAGGCCCTCACTGATACCACCTTTTGTTCTCCTCGCATTAACCTTATATCATCCGTATGTATGTTAGGTATGTTTTAAAATTTTCATTTTGCCAGTGAAGCTGGAAGTTCTGGGAAACTAACCCACTTTCTGAAGTCCTGATCAGTGTTGACCTGAGACTCAAACCAGGCTTGTCAGATACAGCAGCCTGAGTTCTTTTCTTTCTGCAATACTAACCCTCATCTCGGTGACATGAGAGGAGTTAACTGGATGAAGAGATGAAGTTTCTTTTGTCTCTTCCTGAGAACAAGGGCCTCCTCACTGCTGGCAAGACAGAGTGTTGTGATGTGCACAGGGTTAGAGGCCCACTAGGCGCTGACCTTTTTTTTTTTTCAATTTAATTTTACTGAAGCATAGTTGATTCCCAATGTCATGCCAACTTCTGCTGCACAGCAAACCGACCCAGGCATATATATACATATATACATTTTCCATTTTGCTCCGTCACAGCATACTGAATACAGTTCCCTGTGCTACGCAGTAGGACTTTGCTGCCATTCATCCCACATACAATAGTTTGCACCTGCTGATCCCAAACATTGGGAAATATGCCCTCCTGCCCACTCCCTCACCACCCCCCAGCCGCAAGTAAGCACTCCACCTGCTCTGACTTCTTTTAACTCTTACTAGCTGTGTTACCAGAGAAGGCCATGGCACCCCACTCCAGTACTCTTGCCTGGAAAATCCCACGGACGGAGGAGCCTGGTGGGCTGCAGTCCATGGAGTCGTGAAGAGTTGGACATGACTGAGTGACTTCCCTTTCATTTTTAACTTTCATGCATTGGAGAAGGAAATGGCAACCCACCCCAGTGTTTTTGCCTGGAGAATCCCAGGGACGGCGGAGCCTGGTGGGCTGCCATCTATGGGGTCACACAGAGTCGGACACGACTGAAGCGACTTAGCAGCAGCAGCAGCAGGTTGCTTCTAAGTCCTAGCTATTGTAAACAGTGCTACTATGAACATTGGGGTACATGTGTCTTTTTCAGTTGTGGTTTCCTCAGGGTATATGCCCAGTAGTGGGATTGCTGGGTCATATGGTAGTTTTACTACTAGTTTTTTAAAGGAATCCCCATCCATATTTTAATCATAGTTATGATTGTGATTCCATACATGTGCCTATGCATTTGGTTATTCCCCTGCCTAAGTTACCTTCTCAGTGGGGCCTTTCCTTTCAAACCAACTCTCTTACTTCCTGATGTTTTATGTCTCTTTTTCCTGCTTTATTTTTTTCTTAGTGTGTACTTCCGACTAACATACTGGACATCCTACTTTTAAAAACACCCCTTGCTGCCTCTCTCCTCGCTTAAATGTAGATTCTGTGAAGGTAGGGGTCTTTGTCCCATGGCTGATGGCAGCCACCTGGATATTTATGGAATTGGTGGATGTTTTGGGGAATGGTCAACTGACAGTAAGATTCTGCTGAAACTTGTGGCACACTCGGCAGGTCAGAAGTAGCCTCAGAAACCTCTGAGGCAGGCATTCGAGGAGGTTTCCATCTAAGAGCTATTAATGTGAACACCGAGGTGACATGGAAAACCACATCACTCCAGTGCTGACAGCAGAGTGCTCAGTAGACTGTTAGGAAGTCCAGAGGTAAAGTTCTAGGTCAAAGCAGGAAAAGGCTTGTTACCGGGAGAGATGGAAAGTATCACTGAATTCTACTCACCAGGCAGCATTCTGGCTAGCAACAGTGATAGGTGCATGCATCTGTCAACTTGCACATTTTCACACTATCACACTCAGGACTGAGTCACATGTCCAGCTGAATTATATACCCTAATATGTTCTATGTCAAGATAAGAAACCTTCAGTGTAGACTGTACTGAAATGGTGCTGCCAACAGCTGTTCTGGGACCCTCTGGGGGATTGCCCATGAAGATTGCAGACTGGAGGATGCAGATGAAAAATAACTTACGAAAGAGTTAAATGTAATGTTTATGTTTTAGAATTTACAGGGTTAAAACCAAGCAGGATTATGTGTATGACAGTGTTAATGCAATGTAGATGAGGTGTTTCAGGGCTGACCTTATGTAGTTGCTTCACCTGAAGGGTAACTACCATTCAGACTTCTCTCCGCCATACTGGTTCAAAAAGTTGAATCTCTTAGTTCATTGTAAACAACCCACAAGAAACAGATTAATACAATACTGCCTCCTTTATTTTACACATTGCTTGTAGAAACTTAGCACATAGAGAACATTATTTCACCTACAGGACTGTAATACAATCTTGTGATTTTTAACTTTATCGTTTTTCCATAATTATATATAAATGGAATGATTACATATAGATTGGCTGCTTCCTGACAGCGTAAGTAGAGGTAGATTGAAATTTCTTAGTAGCCAGTTAATCTTTTCCATGCTTCCTTTTAAAGCTTTAGCCCCAGAAAGGAGCCTTTCTGTGTTTAAAAGTATCTTGCTGTCTTCATAATCGTTTGCACCCAGATTTTTCGTCTTTGGCTTCAGTTTTGCCCTGGAGCCTACTGACTTGAAGATGGTAACCTAATGAATGAAGTGTAATGGTAGACACTTATGGAGGGTTGGGCCACTTCTGCCTGCAGATTTCAGAAGCATCAGCTAGCGTTCACTTGGGTGCTTTGTATTTAATTGGCATAATATCTGCAAACAGCAAGAAGGAGTCATAGAGGCAAACCGGAGGTTCATGTTTACCTGCAGGCGGCAGAGGAGGAGCTTCTGGCCATTGTTCTGATACATCAGGTGAAATGTGTAGAGTCGCTCACCTGCTGTTTAACTTGACCCCTCTACTTGTTAATTATACTGATGTGTGCATTACTTTCTGTCCCACATTCTAGGTGCTCACGTGACTATCACGGATCGAAAAGTAGCATTAGAGTTTCTTAAATCAAATGTTCAAGCCAATTTACCACCCCATATCCAGCCCAAAGCTGTTGTTAAGGAGCTGACTTGGGGACAAAATTTGGGGAGTTTTTCACCTGGAGAATTTGACCTGATACTTGGAGCTGATATCATATATTTAGAAGAAACATTCACAGATCTTCTTCAAACATTGGAGCATCTCTGTAGCAACCACTCTGTGGTTCTTTTAGCTTGCCGAATTCGCTATGAACGGGATTACAACTTCTTAGCAATGCTGGAGAGGCAATTTACTGTGAGTAAGGTTCACTATGATTCTGAAAAAGACGTACATATTTACAAAGCACAGAGGAGACGCCTGAGAGAGGACTTATAATTGGTTCCAATTTATAAGAATGTTGTCACTGAGTGTATCAATTAAGGTCTTACATGGGGAATATAATCATATGTAATAAAGTAGCCCGCTGTACAAGTTTAACCAAAGGTTCTCAAAAGACAAAGCAAATGGGCAGTTTTAAAACAAAGCAGCACTTTGTCCCATAGCTGTGACTTCTTTAGTTATATTTTACTAACTCTGAAATTCAGTTAACATTAAAGGAAAGTGTGAGATTTTGGTTTGTGTTGTTTCTGTGTCCCATACGCTCCCTCTCAAAAAACAATTTTCATCGATGCTATGATGAAGGGTTGGTGTAAAGAACTTGTTTTGGTGAGGCTAGGTGATACAAATCATTTAAAACACACTGTAAGACATACGTTTATCCCAGTTTTCTAATTTTCTGAGTATAAGACAAGAAGCTTAATGTACATTCCCTAATCTGTTAATACTATTGAAATCTTTTGTCTGATGTATTTAGGCCTTAAGTACTTTTGGTTACTAGAGATTAGGATGTGAGTTTTCTGAGGTCTCATATGGTTTTTTGGTGTAATTTCAGATTTAGGTATATAAACAAAAGTAAATAAAAATAAAAATTTAGTTACTTTTTGGTAAGCTCCTAAAATCTTGGACCTCTGTGTGCTGGGAATAGGTTATCTTCTTCAAATCCAAAGCTGTAGTATCTCCTTTCAGCTTTACCCTTTCTCGAATGTGTTTGTATTTCTCAAATGTTGTTTTGTAGGCTTTCCCTGCCTCCTCATGATGCACAGGATGACAGGAAAAGGAAAAGTTTTAGACCTCACCCCTCGATGGGAGGTCGACTCCCCACGTCTCAGCTCCTTCCACATTGCACTTGTAACTGTTTAGTCAGTGTTTGTGTGCCCCAGAAGATTGCACAGTTCTTGGGGGGCCAGGAATGCTTCTGCCTCTTTCATTATGGTCTCCCCAGTATCTAGTATATCATAACCAAAGATTTGTTGAATGAAAAAGATACATTACAGTTAGAGGGTATTGATCTTTGGATTGACTGATTGCTACATTGTTTTATGATTACCTTTGATAGACTTTATGAAGTCACACACATACCCTGGCCTTTTGTTTTTTACCCCCACAACGTAAAACCTTAAACAACAGCTTAAACATTTAGACCACAAGAATATTATAATCTCAGTATGATGTTTCGTACTAGATAGATTTCTTTGTAAAACAATAGAAACAAGACCTCCTCCCTCTTAACCTTTTAATGACTATTTTGGATGTGTCATATTTTAAATAGAGGTTTAGATAGAGGTTTTACTTTAATACAGGCGAATTTAAAGTTCTGAGCATTGTGATGTACCAGTTCAACACAGTTCTGGTAAATGCACATGAAATGGAAATATCCACAGATAACCGAATCCAGAAAATGCCAGTACTGTACCATGGGCCTGGAACATCTTTAAAAACAAGTAAAATAAAAGCCCTGTAATATTAACAACATTGTAATGAAAGGCCAATCCCATCTAGGTTTGTTACTAGAAATGAATATATTAATTGGAGTTCAGCTCCTTTGCTTGAACATCCCTGGCTTTGGAGAGAGCCACGAGAATGTCCGGGTATGGATGGGGTGGGGTGGGGGCAGTAGACTGCTTGGATGTACTACCAAGTGAAGTAAGCTGTGATTGGGTTCTCTTACATTTCTGTAAAACATAAAGAATCAGAAAAGGTGGAAGGTAACTTTTCCCCCTTGTCCTACAAATAGAAGAAAGGTGAAAAAAATTCACCAGGAATAGCTCGGCCTGTCTAAGTGAAAATCAAGTCATGGTTTTCTTTTTTTTTTTTTGGCTTTGGGTTCAAAATGTCACAGGTCCAGTTCCCCAGGGAAATAGACTCAGGGTTGAAGGTTAAGGTTCAGAAAGTTTAAATGAGAATGCTTTCAAGAACCTCTGAGGGAGTAAAAGTAGCAGGATTGGGAAAGAGGGAGAAATTGGGTTGGGATGCAGGTGGGAAAGCCCTCAGCAGCATTCAGAGCTGGGGTGGCCAGAAAATGGGTGTTGAGGCAAGGGGGTGGGACTTACATCCTTGTGTAGTCAGTCATTGGATCCAAGGGGCTTAACTTTGGGGTGGAGACAGTTCCTGAGAGACTCAGCTGAGCGCCATCAGCCACCGATGTTACCAGAAGCTGAGAAATGAGTGCTTCAGGGGTGTGTACAGAGGGAGGGGGTGTAAGAATATATCTGGTCCACTATAAATGTCAACAAAGTTGCGACTTTTTATATCTGAGAAAAGGAGTAATTTATCCCATAAATATGCATTTTAAAGTGTGCTTATTTTGTCTTCAAGGATAGAAATCTAGTCTCCTCTAGACCTACTGTCCTAAGCCTTGATTCTCACATTGCTCAGTTTCTTAACTGTTACGTGGTTAACAGCCAGTGGGTATCAGTAACTTTTTTTTTCCCAGTTAAAATCAAATGCCAATTCTAATGAGGTGGATGAAACTGGAGCCTATTATACAGAGTGAAGTAAGCCAGAAAGAAAAACACCAATACAGTATACTAACACATATATACGGAATTTAGAATGATGGTAACGATAACCCTGTGTGCGAGACAGCCAAAGAGACACAGATGTATAGAAGTCTTTTGGGCTCTGTGGGAGAGGGCGAGGGTGGGATGATTTGGGAGAATGGCATTGAAACATGTATATTATATGTGAAACAGATCGCCAGTCCAGGTTCAATGCATGATGCAGGATGCTCGGGGCTGGTGCACTGGGATGACCCAGAGGGATGGTATGGGGAGGGAAGTGGGAGGGGGGTTCAGGATGGGGAACATGTGTACACCTGTGGCGAATTCATATCGATGTATGGCAAAACCAATACAATACTGTAAAGTTATTAGCCTCCAATTAAAATAAATTTATATTAAAAAAAATCAAATGCCAAGATGCTGAGCTAAAATATACATCAGGTGTTTAGAACTAAAACTCTAAAGTCCACTTGTTTTCTAAGATCTCTCTTAAGGGTATCTTCCTTTAGTTCATGACAGAACCATCTGAAGCTATGGTTTCTAACAGCTTCTAACAGTACATTTATTCTTGTACTCAAGGATCACAATTATAATTGATCAAAAAACTTTATCTAAATGAACTGAACACTAGATTGAAAACAGGGCAGAGTAACATTGTCTGGAATGTTTCATCATCTCTCCAAGTACAGTTTATGCTCCAGCAAGGCAAGGACTGTACCTCATATTTTATATTTCAAGTATTAAGTGTCCTCTTCATAAAAGTTGTTCAATAAATATATACTCATGAAAAATACATATTCCTTTACATATCAGTTACTTTATTAAATTGCCTATTCTCAGGGATATCAAAATGTAAAGCATATTCTCAGTAACAAAATTGTTATGAATTTATATAAAAGATTCAGTTCCAACATCATTTCTGTTTAATCTATGCTTTTAGTTTATGGTGGTTGATGGAAGCAAATGATTTTCAGTCATTTTTAAAATCAAGAAACAAAAATAAAAATTTAAGATACTGTTCTTAAAATTCAAGCACTTTAATTTTTAAAATTTCTTATTTGTTTGACTGCACTATGTAGCTTGTGGGATCTTAGTTCCCTGACAAGGGACTGAACCCACACCTTTGACAATGGGCAGAATCTTAACCACTGGACTTGCCAGGGAATTGAAACAATTTATTAATAAGATTCTTTTGAAAATCACTTTCAATGCACTATTGGTAAGAGTCCCTTGGACTGCAAGGAGATCCAACCAGTCCATCCTAAAGGAAATCAGTCCTGAATATCCATTGGAAGGACTGATGTTGAAGCTGAAACTCCAATACTTTGGCTACCTGATGCGAAGAGCTGACTCATTGAAAAGACCCTGATGCTGGGAAAGATTGAAGGCAGGAGGGGAAGGGGAGGACAGAGCATGAGATGGTTGGATGGCATCACCGACTCAATGGACAGGAGTTTGAGTAAACTCGGGGAGTTGGTGATGGACAGGGTGGCCTGACGTGCTGCAGTCCATGGGGTCGCAGAGTCAGACACGACTGAGAGACTGAACTGAGCTGATAAGAGGTCCTGGATATAGTTGGTGAAATAACGTGATTTAGTGTGAGAAACAGTCATGTTACGGCTCCCACAACCTCTGCTGAGACAGAAGCAGCATTTTCAAGTGCTTTACAAGAATGAGGTGAGATGCTATAGTGAGTATATTTCCGTGTTGTTGGAAACTGGAGACTTGGGTTCTCTCACCACTGACGTGAGCTGCCAGGAAAAGCAGGGCAGTCCTTGGGCTCTTTTTGTCACTTCAAAATTCGAGGACTTGTCAGCTCAGAAGTTTCTGCTTTAAAATCACGTTATGCTTTTCTTCCTACAACCAGAGAAGGGTTAAAATCTAACACTAAAATGATGGTCTCATTGCATGCTCCCTAGCTGAGGACAACTGTTGCTCACGAAGATTAGAAGGGAAAACAGTATAACAGAAATGAGAAGGACTGCTAACCTTAGGCTAGTCTGCTACTTCTAATTTTTCTTTGAATATTTATGAAAAGAGAGACTGTGAAGTTTGACATAAAGAATACTAATGAATATGACATTTTAAAATTAACTTAGCAGTTTCTTAATACTGCTTGGCAAACCACCTCCAAATATGAAGAAAACTATACTTAAAGTTTCCACTTTTCAGTATCTATCCTGGAGACACACTAACGTGTATATACATCTATACTAACTTGTGTATATCTTAACAGCCAGCAGTTTCAAACTAACTAAATGTCCAGAAAGAGTACTAGTTAAATAAGCTGTGCTATATCTATACAATGGGATACTTCACACCTGTTAGACTGAGATAGATAGACATGTAGTGAAATACAACTATTGCCAAGACACATTCAGAGCAATAAAGCACCATCTATATAAAAAAGGGACAAGGAGAGAAAAGACATTTACATTTGTGTGTACATTTAGTGACAGACTGTCACTAAAAGGATATACAAACTCACCCATTTGTACTGTTTTTTACCAAATACACTATTACTTTAAAAAACTAAGTTAAAAAATTAGAATGAGGACATTATCAAGAAAATGAGAAGAAAACTTACAGGAGAAAATATTTGCAAAATCCTATTATTTGATAAGGATGTAGTATCAGAATATATAAAGAACTCAAAACTCAAGAAAAAAAAAAAGCCGAGCAATGAAGTTGGACACTTCTCCAAAGAAGATATACAAATGGCCAACAAGCACATGAAAAGACGTTCAGTATCATCAATCATTAAGGAATTACAGGTCAAAACCCCAGTAAGACACCAATTCCCCATCCATGAGAATGGCTTTACTATTTTTTTTTTTTTTTTCCAAAAAGTAAACAAGTGTTGGCCAGGATGTAGAGAAACTGGAACACTTCTGCATCACTGGCGGGAATGGAAAATGGTGCAGCCACTGAGGCAGTTCCTCAGAATTTAACTCATAGAATTATATGACCCAGCAATTCCACTCCTAGATGTATCAGTTCAGTTCAGTCGCTCAGTCGTGTCCGACTCTATGCGACCCCGTGAATCGCAGCACACCAGGCCTCCCTGTCCATCACCAACTCCCGGAGTTCACTCAGACTCACGTCCATCGAGTCAGTGATGCCATCCAGCCATCTCATCCTCGGTCGTCCCCTTCTCCTCCTGCCCACAATCCCTCTCAGCATCAGAGCCTTTTCCAGTGAGTCACCTTTTCCCATGAGGTGGCCAAAGTACTGGAGTTTCAGCTTTAGCATCATTACTTCCAAAGAAATCCCAGGGCTGATCTCCTTCAGAATGGACTGGTTGGATCTCCTTGCACTCCAAGGGACTCTCAAGAGTCTTCTCCAACACCACAGTTCAAAAGCGTCAATTCTTCAGCACTCAGCCTTCTTCACAGTCCAACTCTCACATCCATACGTGACTACTGGAAAAACCATAGCCTTGACTAGATGGACCTTAGTTGGCAAAGTAATGTCTCTGCTTTTGAATATGCTATCTAGGTTGATCATAACTTTTCTTCCAAGGAGTAAGCGTCTTTTAATTTCATGGCTGCAATCACCATCTGCAGTGATTTTGGAGCCCAAAAAAATGAAGTCTGACACTGTTTCCACTGGTTCCCCATCTATTCCCCATGAAGTGATGGGACCAGATGCCATGATCTTCATTTTCTGAATGTTGAGCTTTAAGCCAACTTTTCACTCTCCACTTTCACTTTCAAGAGGCTTTTTAGTTCCTCTTCACTTTCTGCCGTAAGGATGGTGTCATCTGCGTATCTGAGGTTATTGATATTTCTCCCAGCAATCTTGATTCCAGCTTGTGTTTCTTCCAGCCCAGCGTTTCTCATGATGTACTCTGCATGTAAGTTAAATAAGCAAGGTGACAATATACAGCCTTGACGTACTCCTTTTCCTATTTGGAACCAGTCTGTTGTTCCATATCCAGTTCTAACTGTTGCTTCCTGACCTGCATACAGATTTCTCAAGAAGCAGGTCAGGTGGTCTGGTATTCCCATCTCTTGAAGAATTTTCCACAGTTTATTGTGATCCACACAGTCAAAGGCTTTGGCATAGTCAATATAGCAGAAATAGATGTCTTTCTGGAACTCTTGCTTTTTCCATCCAGCAGATATTGGCAGTTTGATCTCTGGTTCCTCTGCCTTTTCTAAAACCAGCTTGAACATCTGGAAGTTCCCGGTTCACGTATTGCTGAAGCCTGGCTTGGAGAATTTTGAGCATTACTTTACCAGCATGTGAGATGAGTGCAATTGTGTGGTAGTTTGAGCATTCTTTGGCATTGCCTTTCTTTGGGATTGGAATGAAAACTGACCTTTTCCAGTCCTGTGGCCACTGCTGAGTTTTCCAAATTTGCTGGCATATTGAGTGCAGCACTTTCACAGCATCATCTTTCAGGATTTGAAATAGCTCAACTGGAATGCCATCACCTCCACTAACTTTGTTCGTAGTGATGCTTTCTAAGGCCCACTTGACTTCACATTCCAGGATGTCTGGCTCTAGATGAGTGATCACACCATCATGATTATCCGGGTCGTGAAGATCTTTTTTGTACAGTTCTTCTGTGTATTCTTGCCACCTCTTCTAAATATCTTCTGCTTCTGTTAGGTCCATACCATTTCTGTCCTTTATCGGGCCCATCTTTGCATGAAATGTTCCCTTGGTATCTCTAATTTTCTTGAAGAGATCTCTAGTCTTTCCCATTCTGCTCTTTTCCTCTATCTCTTTGCATTGATCGCTGAAGGCTTTATCATCTCTTTTTGGCATTCTTTGGAACTCTGCATTCAGATGCTTGTATCTTTCCTTTTCTCCTTTGCTTTTCACAGCTATTTGTAAGGCCTCCCCAGACAGCCATTTTGCTTTTTTGCATTTCTTTTCCATGGGGATGGTCTTGATCCCTGTCTCCTGTACAGTGTCACGAACCTCATTCCATAGTTCATCAGGGACTCTATCAGATCTAGGCCCTTAAATCTATTTCTCACTTCCACTGTATAATCATAAGGGATTTAGGGTGGCAGTGAGCAGATACCCCTCATCCAAGGTATGGAGCAGCAGCTGCGCTTTGCTGGAGCAGCCGTGAAGATACCCACGCCCAAGGTAAGAGAAACCCAAGTAAGATGGTAGGTGTTGCAAGAGGGCATCAGAGGGCAGACACACTGAAACCATACTCAACAGAAAATTAGTCAATCTAATCACACTAGGACCACAGCCTTGTCTAACTCAATGAAACTAAGCCATGCCCATGGGGCAATCCAAGATGGGCGGGTCATGGTGGAGAGGTCTGACAGAATGTGGTCCACTGGAGAAGGGAATGGCAAACCACTACAGTATTCTTGCCTTGAGAACCCCATGAACAGTATGAAAAGGCAAAATGATAGGATACTGAAAGGGGAACTCCCCAGGTCAGTAGGTGCCCAATATGCTATGGGAGATCAGTGGAGAAATAACTCTAGAATGAAGGGATGGAGCCAAAGCAAAAACAATACCCAGCTGTGGATGTGACTGGTGATAGAATCAAGGTCCGATGCTGTAAAGAGCAATATTGCATAGGAACATGGACTGTCAGGTCCATGAATCAAGGCAAATTGGAAGTGGTCAAACGAGATGGCAAGAGTGAACATCGACATTCTAGGAATCAGCAAACTAAAATGGACTGGAATGGGTGAATTTAACTCAGATGACCATTATATCTACTACTGTGGGTAGGAATCCCTCAGAAGAAGTGGAGTAGCCATCATGGTCAACAAGAGTCCGAAATGCAGTACTTGGATGCAATCTCAAAAATGACAGAATGATCTCTGTTCATCTCCAAGGCAAACCATTCAATATCACGGTAATCCAAGTCTATGCCCCAACCAGTAATGCTGAAGAAGCTGAAGTTGAACGGTTCTATGAAGACCTACAACACCTAAAAAAGATGTCCTTTTCATTATAGGGGACTGGAATGCAAAAGTAGGAAGTCAACAAACACCTGGAGTAACAGGCAAATTTGGCCTTGGAATGTGGAATGAACCAGGTCAAAGGCTAATAGAGTTTTGCCAAGAAAATGCACTGATCATAGCAAACACCTTCTTCCAACACAAGAGAAGACTACACATGGACATCACCAGATGGTCAACACCAAAATCAGACTGATTATATTCTTTGCAGCCAAAGATGGAGAAGCTCTATACAGTCAACAAAAACAAGACCAGGAGCTGACTGTGGATCAGATCATAAACTTAAATTGAAGAAAGTAGGGAAAACCGCTAGACCATTCAGGTATGACCTAAATCAAATCCCTAGATGTATATACCCCCCAAAAAAGTTGAAAACAAGCGCTCAAACACAAAACTTACACATGAATGTTCACAGAAGCATTATTTACAATGGCTCCAAAGTGGAAACAAAAAAGGTACAACAGATGAACAGTGGCATATACATACATTGGATATTGCTTGGCCATAAAAAGAAGTGACGTTCTGATAAATGCTACAATGTGGAGGAACTTCAAAAACAGTAGGCTAACTGAAAGAAGCCAGACGTAAAATGTCACATATTGTATGATAATGTGAAATATCCAGACCAGGTAAATCTGAAGATTGGTGGTTGTCAAGGGCAGAAGGGAGGGGAAAATCGAGTGACTCTTATTCGAGTACAGCATTTCTTTGGAGTGCTAAGAATGTTTTGGAACTAGATACAGGTGGTGGTAAGACATTATGAATGCAGACCTCAAACAAGAACAAAAATCACATTCAGACTCAAATTACCTTCCCTCTTCACTTGTTGGGCCCTCACTAGCATTCTAAGCCCTAGTATGGTCAATGTGGAGAAATTAAAATGAAGAGGGAAGGACAACCCTGATTTAGGCAGTGGTTAATGGTCTCACCTTCAAGATGGAGAAGAACCAGCTTAAGGGACAGTTCATTTAGAGGAGAAATTAAAAGTTCAGTTTGGACCTCTATTTTGCAGTCGGAGTAGATGACAAATGTGAGTCTAGAGTTCAGGACTCAAATTGTATAAGTGTGTTAGAATTGTTTCCTTGGCTGTGTGTCTTAGTCTCTTGAAGACAGGAACTTTCCAGTACCCTGAACCGTGTTCTCAACATGTACGTGTTTGTGAAATTAGCAAGTGACAGCAAAGCTGACGGAGAGGATAGGCACTCTTCGCTTTTACTGGAGGTCCAAGCACCTAAGCTCAGCTTACAAGGAGGGTCACCGTAAGTCCCAGTTTGCTCAGCATAGCCTTGGCTTACACCCCACCCTTTCCCTCGCAAAAATGTCTGTCTGTACATTACATTATGTGGTCACCCCTTGTAGAAGAAAAAAGGAATAAAACTCATGTATTACTTTCAATACAATGTCAGATATAGCAAGCTTAAACAACATGGCAATTTTTAAAAGCCCTTTAGACTGCAACTGCTAATTTTCAGAAATTGAATCAACAGTACAGGAGACAATCTTTTATTCTTGTGCTTTAAGTGAAGAGCAGATTAACCACATCTCCTCCCCTTTCCTTCCATTTTATGTAATTACAGAACTTTAGAATTACAAGGAGACCCAATAGATCCATCTATTCTTATCCTTCCAATGCAACCATGCATTTTGAGACATTAAACACAGCTGGCCATATGTCTCCCATCAGTTGTCTCAATAACATCTCTAAATCCTCAAAAAGGCACTGTTCATTAATCTTACTGAAAAAAGAAATCTTGTGCTAAAAACCAGGAATACAGTAAAATTAAGTAAAGCTACGTTGTTTGAGTTCGTTTTCTGCTGCTGTGCAACATAAGCTTGTGATATATTCTAGCGTAACTTTTGCCATTTAACAAAATAAACTAAGTCCACAAAATATTGCTTAACACACCTAGGAAAAACCACAATGTAGATGATCCCATCCCAAAAAAGAGACTTAAGAGTTTTTAAAAGCATGTTTATGTGACAGCACATAAATGTTTGTGTAAAAAGGGCATTATGACAGTTGATACCACAAAGATTACAGTAAGAAAAAGCACTTTATGACAATATTTCACAAATTCACAAGGATTACTTTAATATACAAAGCAATTGCTACCATTCTGAACACAAAGCAGCTAATATGTACATAGTGTTAATAAAATGCATTATAACTCAGTACATTTTTTCTCTTTACACAAAGCACAGAAAGATTTAGGTTAAAAAAAAATTAAAACAGGGATGCTTCTAGAATGTAGGGACTCTTATTAGAAATGTATTTTCCTCACTAGAGTTACTTATTTAGTATTCAACTCCAATAGCAACATCAGAGTTAAAAGTCAATACCCTGTTTTGTGCTGACAGTTTTAGGGGGAGGTATTCTTGACCCCAATCCTCAAGGAAAAACAAAACAACAAAACCAAAAACCCGACACCTTTCTCTCTAGAAACTTCCCTGATTATTTTGTTTCTAAAGTTTCAAGTGATACAGCTAGGTTAGAAATAATTCTTTTTGGGTGGGGATGACAACTGACATGACAAACCAGTCAGGGACTGTACATGGAAAACTGCAAACGAGCACTCTCCTCTGCCATCCTAATCTATCCTCACAGATTATTTCCCAATTTTAATATAAATAACTTTATTACATACACAAATTGGAGTGGCACCTGGATAAAAATACAATGTCTATAAAGCATATACCAATTCAATTTTAAAAACGTAAGAAAATAAAACCTCCCAAACACAACGACAGATCGTTTCACTTGGCCAGCTGACTAAGGTCATCATCTGCAGGGATTTCCTTCCTTCCCTACCAATTTTTGAACTATGTTAGATTTACTCTCACATCTGAGATGCTCCTCAGACACCAGCTTAGAAATGCTTCTATAGGCAAGTATTAAATAATGCCTGTATAAAGCAGGTAAAATTTGCATTTCCTATGGTTTGACCCTTTCAAAAGACATTTACTGAAGAATATTCATTTTCCTTTTACTTGCTGGTGAGAATAACTCAAAATGTATCGTGTTTTACCCAACTAGGACCTGTATGTACAGTACCAGAATGCAGACAGGTCAATATTTTCTCTCTGTGCTAAACAACGCAGCCTGTTTATAGTATCAAATTGCTTCACAGGCTTTTTTTTTTCTATTTTTATTTTTTTAAAAAATAAATTTCAAGCTAAAACACCTGAAATATAATCCCTCCATTCAAACGTTATCTGGTCCCTCTTAAAGTTTGTCTGCCCCCTGAGGACGCATACAAAGGCTTAAGCTACATTCACTCATTAATAAGAACTTATCATCAGCAGATGAGACAGATGGAACTGCAGCACCCTGTTTGATTGATTTGAAATTCTTCCATACTGACTCAGCTCCATGATATGTTCGACCCCTCAGGGATTAGTGCCTCTCTCAGCCGTTGATTCTAGACAGTCAAGGAAACCAGTTCCTAGTACATACAGTGACTGTGCAGTCAACTTAAAAAAAGTCAACACATCAACATTAAAAGTATTCAAGATGTATGTAAGCCGTCCAACAGAAAGTTCTAGTTGTGCTTTGTACAACTGAGTGAACAAATTTATCCCACAATTCTTCACCTATAGGCTTACTATAAGCACACCTCACTTTTCCTCTCATCTGAAACCAAATTTAGACAGTTATTTTTTATGTTAATGAAGACAATTTAAAGTGAAAAAGTTAATCAAATTATTACATGTTCTCCATGACAACAATAATTAATTACCTTGAAGTCTTTCACTGTTCTGCACAAATTCAAGGATATCTTAGGATCCTACAGATAGCATTAATGTTGGGATGAGGACAGAATCTCATTTAAAATTGGAAATAAATATTTATTCACTTGAGCTGTATTTCCTTCTATCTTTATTCATGATGGAAGAGAATTAGATAGGGTTTGAACCCATTTTTAAATTAATTGAGCTAGTCTAATTTCCTTATTTTCCTCTTTTTACAGCTACTTATAAGGCTAGCATTTAGGTGTTAAATAAAATATTTTAATCAATGAAAAGCTTCCATTAAAAAAGACACATGATTTGAAGAGAGGAGAAAGACATAAAAAGTCAGATGACAATCAATTGATGAGGGAATTTCTCAAGTTTGCAAATACCCCAAACAGGGTCATTTTAAAAGTGCAAGTTACACCAAACATTTACAAAGAATATAATGTAAATATAATCCAAATAAATATACAACTTTTGTATTAAGTCAATGGGAAACAATATACCAACAGTTTTCAGGGTTACAAAGGCAACAAACAGAGCCTCTTGAAAAAAATGAAATGGTGTGTAACAAGTATCTTTGGAACCTACTTTAATTCAAAATTTTAACTTTAAGATGTCAGCCTTACTTAATCCTGAAAAATGAAGCAGCCAACCTTCTGATCTTCAAAATAAACAGACCAATTTATGCTGACAGCTGACTATAGCTGATCACAGAATTAAAAATATTAGAAATGAAAATAAGAAATCTAGATTGAAGTCACTTTAAGTAAAAGCATCCTGGTTTAAACAAACTTGTATCTTCCTAAGCCTTTGTATGATTCCACATGTCACCCTAAATGGTCAAAAGGATCAGGGATTAGGCCTGAGAGACAGAGATAAACTTCAGCCAGATACTTCTGATCGGACAGCCTGCCTGACTGGTATTGTGCTTTCAGATACTAGCACTGCTGCTGACTTACCATCTAAGTATATTTTCTGACAAAAATCCCTGCTCAAATGAAAACACCAAAAAGTTTTCCCCCAGGATGATTTTTGAAAAAAATCAGTGGTACCTTTTAGAAGCTATCTTCAAAATGTTCTTACCACTGTTATAGCTGCCAGAGACAAAGCATAAAAACCAAATACTTTTGGGGGTGGTGGTGGTGGTGGTGGTTCAAGTGACTAGTAACATGTTTAAAAGTATCAAGTCAAAGAGAATTAACAATTAAAAAAAAAAGAAAATTAGCAGATAAAAAAATCCATCATGAGTGCTGGAGTAATGCAGTCCAAGAAACTACCAAAAGGGATGCAATAGATCACGCAAAAATGTAAAATTTCATCTGACCTCAATATACTATAATACTTAGCATTCCTGACTTAAGAGCTCTCAGAGCCTCAGATATATACTGTATGTATATATATATATGTACACATATATTATACAAATGCCATCCCCCCAAGAATATCTAAATGAATAGAGCACCTATGACAATATTATGGTTGCCAATATGGTACTTGAGTTTGAAAAAGAGTGAACTTAAAATTACATCTGGTATCAATTCTTTTTAATAATGTGAACACATTGGATCTAGCCCTTTCTAAACCACTTTTCAGTTAAACACTATCAAAGCCTAAAAACTCATAAGAGCAATATATCAAAAATAAACCCCTCCCACTTCATTTTTATTAGAGTTAATCTGTCTTATAGATAAAAGTGCCACATGGCCCTATATTTGCAAAGTGAGCAATACCAAACTTGCTATTTTCTAGGCAAATCAGTAGCATATGTACAGATTCCTATGATGACATTTTTATTCCCTTTTGGCCAATATGAAGAGAAAAAACATTTATAATGTGGCCACATATATTCTTGGCTGTAAGATTTTTAAAAATTATGTTGTTAACAAAGATTCTCTAAGTTGCATGCTTAAAAACAAACACATTTTTCCCAATTCTCTTAAAAAAAAAAAAGTTCACAAAAGATGCTTAATTTCTATCTGTATAAACGAAACTCTTCAAGTCTCTCCAAGGTCTAAACAGATTTAGCAACAGAATATACTTCTTACCTCACCATTAACTGACTTCAAACCAGAGCAGTCATCCTCAAAGTAACTTATAAATCCAACCAGCTAATATGGATGTGATTGCCTTGATTTGTCAGGGACTAAGAGACCACTAAATTGCTAATTAAACAACCTTGATTTCTGGAAACATTTAATTTGCTAAATATTTTAATTCTAAAGCTTATCACTTTTAAAATGTTCAGTTTTGACATTCTGACTCATTTAAAAATTCTGGTTTGTGAACAGATTTGTGATTTTGCTTGGTTTCTATCAAACCAATTTTGGAAAATGGTATATCTATGCTGGCATACAAATAATTTTTATGTTACAACTTTCACCGTTAGCTCAGCAGGATAAACAACAAAATTTACAGTCGTTTGAAAGCCTTCTTGAGAATCTGGTGAACTGTCCAAAGATAAGACTACATCACTCAATTCTTAGAATGATGCTGGCTTCATAAACTCTGTTCATCCTTAAAAAAAGACAACGGTTTGTTACAAACAAAAAATACCATTTACAAATATTAATTAAAAGTCTTACTTTTCAAAACGGACTCAATAATGAACACCCACATCTGCATATTTTGTTAACACATTAACAAACTTTTAAAAACAACCCATGACATAACTAAATATAAAACATTAAATCCTAGACTCTCTTAAAAAAAAGAACAACTTCTCAAATGAGAAATTATAATCTAACATTATGTCATTTTCAATTTTTCAGATCTATCTCAGTCTTATTTTTTTTTAAAGGGTAACTTTTAAATTTATCGACTTAGTGAATAAAATGAGTATTAGTAATTGAAAGTCATATTGGAAACAATGTGTGATACATACAAACACAGCCGGCTCTAGTCAGGTAAAACAAACAGGCAGCTCCTTTACAGAGTAACAGAGGATATACAGCACACTGGAAAGCTAAGCAGCCCTATCCCTTTTGGAAGGAAACAACAAAAAAAGGTCTTACAAGAATGACAGTTCAAATATTGTAGTACAGCAGTCATTCAAATGAAGTCTGAAGAAAATTATTTTCCTTGTGTATATCTAGTATTGTACTTTTAAACTATATCCTTATAACTTTTTTCATTAAAAAATTCACTAAACTGTTAAAGTATGTTAATATGGAAACAATTTAAAATCAGTATTTTTCTATAACACATAACATTTTATAAACAAATATATCACTTTGCTTCAACATCTTGAAGGCTTTCCTGTTGGTGGTATAAGTGCAAAGGGGAGCAGTTTAATTAGAAAAACCTTTTTAAGTAAATGTGTGACAATATAAATATTTTTGAAGGTGATGACAAAAACATTTATTTAAAAACCTTGTTATATAACTCAAGGAACTGGTTTACTAATGAGCATCTTTGTACTAAAAATTTAGCACTAAACTAAATGAAGCTTTGTAATTTTACTTACTTTGATTTAATTTAAAATCAAATACCATGCTTTTTCATTCAGTTAGTTACTTCTTTTAATGTATTCAAAAATGTTGAACACATACAGAACTGAATTAAGAAGCAACAACTGCCCTATCGAAGAGCTATAGTTAATACAGATTATTTTTAAGAACCAAGGACAAGTGTTCAGTATTGAAGAGAATGTACATAGAAAGCACTCTGAATTCATTCTTAATTTCTTCAACACCATCCTAAAATTCTTTTCTCACAGGGTATGTCTCTTTAACGATTTTACATAATTCACAATGGAAATGTGAAAACAGGTCAATCTGGCAATCAACACTTCTTCATTGCACCTTACTTACTTTAAGCATGCGGCCCAAACATTACGTCAACTCAAGAAGCTGGGGTAATTCTGTCCCTAAGGCAATCAAGGAGCTCAGCACAAACCTTGAAATCATTAAAAAAAAAAAATTTCTTTTCCTCAATTCCCCCATCAATTTACAAGTAAACAAATTATTACTTCTTGAAGAGGGCAAGGGATACAAAGCAGAAGTCTCTTCATGATTCCTGGTGCTGAAAATTTCTTGAGGGGAGAAGTGGAGGCAGGTGTTGGAGCATTCACAGTTTAATGCAAAAGCACAAATGAATGAAATTCTGTAGTTGCTTTCAGGCAGTTTTGCGCATAGAAAAAAAGAAATGTTTAGAAAATAAAATGTTTATTTCGTCTTTCTGGTTGTGGCCAAGCCAGTCCTTTTCCCACCATCATAGGTGAAAATTTAAATCCCAAATTAATCTGACTTGTGGCAGTAAAGGTCCTTAAGTGCTTTTAGCTCCTCAATCAGTGTCTTGTTTTGATTTTCAAGCACTGCCACTCTGTTTTCTAGACATTTCACATATTCTTTCTTCTTTCTACGACACTCTCGTGCTGCTTCCCTATAAGCAAAAGACAGGAAAAATTATGCAACATTTCTGCAGCCTTTGTTTTGGGTTAGGTAGAATACATTAAAAAAAGAGATCTGGCTCAAAGCAACAAACATTTTAATGTATTATAGATTAGGCATTTGAAAAAAATAAAGAGAATGACTCGGAAATTGCCTAATGTAAAATTTTCAACATACCATAGAAAACTGATTAAAAAAAAAAACAACTGTTCTGAAGCACCAATTTTAATTGATGGGGCAGAAGGGTAGCAAGCATTATCACATGAAAATAAAAATTACTATATTTTGGAATAGAATACAAAAATTCAAAGGAGCTTTAAATAAAAAATTTAAAGAACTCTTTAGCTTGGAGAGTGCCTCTTAAGGTGTCTCAAAAATTTCTGAGTATTTTTAAGAACAGAAGAGAATGAAAATATTCTCCCAATGGACTGGATGGGCATAAGGACAAATACACAAAACAATGAAGCAAGCAAGCCAGACACCCCAGAAACAAGCCTATACAAATATGGTCAATTACATTTTGACAAAAGTACAAGGGCAATTCCACAAAGAATAGTCTTTTTTAACAAATGGTGCTAGAATAAACAGTTGATACAGAAAGATAAATCTGAACACACTTCACACCTTACAAAAATTAATTCAAAAGGGATCAGAGACCTAAATGTAAAATATAGTTATAACACTTGATACAGCGCACTTGGAACTTTCATACATTGCTGGTAGAAAGGCAAATGGTATAGCCACTCTGAAGAACAGTTTGTCAGTTTCCTATTAAATATATACTTACCATTCCATCCATCCAGGCCACTCCTAGATATTTACTCAAGTGAACTGAAAGTTCATATAAAAACCTGTATCTAACTGTTCATCGTAACTTTATTCATAATCCTTCAAAACTAGAAACGAAGATAAACTTTAAGGTGAATGAATAAACCACATCCATAGAATACCAGGGATAAAACCAACTACCTGATTCATATACCACTAACAATGCATTGTGCTAGGTGAGAGAAGTCATATCCAAAAGGTCACATTTATAGGAGATTCTGGAAAAGATGGAAGAAGATGGAAAACAGTTCAGTGGTTTCCAGGAGCTGGGGAAAGAGGTAGAGGCCAACCACCAAAAGTTATCACTGGGAATTCTTTTTAGAACGGTATAAATGTACTGTATGGCACTGTGGTGGTAATATGTCTGTCAGAAGCCACACAACCATACAGCACAAAGAGTAAAGCAATGACAATTTAAAAACAGAAAACAAGATGTCAGGCAATCCCAGAATTGAATGAACATGTTGAGAAATCTAACTTTACTGTAAATGTATGACATAACCTCACTGAGGACGTCCCAGGTGGCTCAGGGGTAACGGACCTGTTTGATCCCTGCGTCGGGAAGATCCCCTGGAAGAGGAAATGACAACCTGCTCCAGTATTCTTGCCTGGGAAATTCCATGGACAGAGGATCCTGGTGGGCTACAGTCCATGGGGTCACAAAGAGTCGGACAGAATTTAGCAATTAAACCACCACCACCACCCACCTCACTGAAAGGAGTAGAGAAAAAAGAAGCACAGCTAAGTAACTCTGAAAACAGTGCCTTCACTAGTACTTTAAGGTTATAAGCAAAAAAAAAGGAACTGTGCGTAACTGTTGTATTGTAAATTTGTTTCTAACAGGGGTATAAGTTAGCAATTACAAAACTATTTTATATGATACTAGCATTTAATAAATAGATAAATAAACCGTCTTTATTGGGAAGCCAAGTTTCTGTCAGAGAATGAAGTTACAAATAAGCAAAGGGGGAAGGTAAGGCTAAAATAAACCCTGTGGTTAGAGATTAGTCAGTGGGGTTAGTAAAATATACTTATAATAATTACTACAGTATATAGTAATACACAGAACTATAGATATGTGCATACATGAGCTAGTGTGTATACACACACACACACACACACACACACACACACACACATATTTCCTAGCTCCGTCCTTTAAGAGGGCCTCAGTAGCAGAGAGCACTTTGAAAAATTTTATAAAAAGAGAAAAATAACTGTAATGGGGGGCAGTTGGACAGCACTTTAACCAAGTGGTCAAAGTAAACCATTTTCCAATGAAAGAAACTAAGGCTCACTGAAGAAATGGCTGATTTCAAAACTAAGGCAGAGAAAACCATAAGATGAGAAGTTGAACCTGGATAATGTAGTGTCAGAAAATAAAGATGTGTTTCAAGAAAATTAAGATGCCATCTAAAGGACACAGGAACCAACTTATAAGAACTCCTAATGGCCAAAGCTGGAATAATCTTAACAATATCATAATTAAGTAATACTGAATTACAGCCCAAAGAATAAGGTAAATATCTATAAATTCATACTGAATTTGAATGAATATGAATAAATTCACATTCATAAAAAATACATGGGGAAGGGAAAGATTTTCCTTAAAGAATTCCAGTTAATAATTGCAGAAGGGATGGGGAAATCTCATTAGAATTTTATCATAGTAATAATCACCGCAGGAAAGACCTCCCTGTGAATACTAAAATTAGTGGGGAATACCTGAAAGAGAAATAAGATATTTGCATAGTCTCCAAGTATCTTTGTGAAATTACACCAATTACTATGTTAGTTTTCACCTATAACCACAAATTCTTTGATACCCTCTGTTCCAGGAGGTGGTATTTAATAATCCTCCATTTCAGTGTGGGCTGAATGTAGTAACTTGCTTCTAAGGAATAGGGTGTAAAAAGAGAAAAATAAATGTAGTGGGGCAGTTGGAGAGCACTTTAACCAAGTGATCAAAGTGAACATTCTCAGGAATGAATCATGCTAGTATGTGCTTCCTGATAAGTGACAAGAAGGGGCAGACTACACCTCTGTGGACTCTTCCCCCAAATTCATTACCTCCACCTAATCGTAAGAAAACATCACACAGGTCCAAAGTGAGGGATATTCTGAAAGAAACTTTATTACTCTTCAAAAGTGGCAAGGCCACAAAAGACAAAGGAAGAGACTGTCACAGACTGGAGGGGATGAGGAGCCACAAGGAGTAAATGCAGTGTAGTGACCCGGACTGGATTCTGGTAGAGAAAAGTGGAGTAACTGAGGAAATTCAAATAAAATGGACAGTTCAGTTAATGGTATTATACCATGATAAAAAAGAAAGAAAGTGAAGTCGCTTAGTCGTGTCTGACTCTTGCGACCCCACGGACTATAGCCTACCAGGTTCCTCTGTCCATGGGATTTTCCAGGCAAGAATACCGGAGTGGGCTGACATATTTCCTTCTCCGGGAGATCTTCCCGACCCAAGGATTGAATCCTGGTCTCCTGCACTGTAGGCAGACACTTTACAGTCTTAGCCACCAGGGAAGTCCAAAAATACTATGTTAATTACTATCCATAGTATATGACAGAATGTTAATTTCTTTAGTTTTAAGAAACACAGACTGGTTACATAATATGCTAAAATTGTAAGAAAGTTGAGAAGGTTGATAAGAGTATCTAGAACTCTGTACTAAAATGTTTTTAACTGTTCCCATAAGCTAAAATTATTCCAAAATAAAAAATTAAAAACTATACTAAAAATGTTATTTATCATTGCACATATATACTAGGGGAAAAAAATTATACTCCAGAATGTTAACATTTTGGGTGGCACATCAGTGGTGAGTAAATATTTTAGCTTATGTTTTCTAATATGCTTATAATGAGCATGTTTATCTTCTGTAATAAAAATTTAAAAAAAAGGGATTATAATATATATATATTGGTAACCTGCTCTTTTCCACTATGAGCATCTTCCCATCTCAATAAAAACAAACCTTCATTATTAATGGTTGGTTTTATAAAGTTGAATGAAAAAGTAATTTGCTCAGTTGTGCCTGACTCTTTGCAACCCCATGGTCTGCAGCCTGCCACGCTCCTCTGTCCATGGAATTCTCCAGCCAAGAATACTGGAGTGAGTAGCTGTTCCCTTCTCCAGGGGATCTTCCAAACCCAGGGACTGAACCCAGGACTTCTGCACTGAGGATGGATTCTTTACGGTCTGAGCCACCTGGGAAAGCCCAAGAATACTGGAGTGGGTAGTCTATCCCTTCTCCAGGGGATTTTCCTGACCCAGAAATCGAACCAGGGCCTCCTGTTTTGCAGGCAGATTCTTTACCAGCTGAGCAACCTGGGAAGTTGAATGGATGTACCTTCACTGACATAGCATACACTTTACTTGGTTTGAATTTTTTATTTTTTTAAACCCTATTTCTAATTCATTGTCTTTAAATCTACCTATTACATACCCTTATCAGTCTTCTGACTTTATATGTTAAGAGGTTTCTAGTTTGTTTGCTTTGCTATTTCATCTTTTCCTTAGCTAATCATAGGTGTTGTCATACCTACTTAACCTTTTCCTTTATGACTTCTACTTTTATGAAAACTGTTAAATTCTTCCTGCATTCTAAAATTAGAAGACAGGGGTTGCATTGCTTCCGTAATTTTTTACTCCTCCCTCCCTGTGGGAAGACTATACATCCCCATTTCACTGACGTTGGGCTTGTCCTCACCTGTGCTTTCGCCAGTGGTACTCGAGTGGACGTGATGTTCACCACAATCAAGCAGATGCTTCAAAAAGCATTGCCCCCTTTCCCTTTGCTACAAGGACAGGACTCAAAGAGATGCTCCTCCTTTGGCTGGGAGCATGTGGAGGAGAGCCATAGCATATGACTTGCAGCTGCCAAAATGTAAGTAAGTGAGGAAGAGATTTTTGTTTCTAAGACACTGATTTTTTGTTACTGTAGCAACACAATTAATGTAACCATCTATACTTTTAGAACATTTACCACTTTATTTTTGAGTATATGGCAATTTGAATGTTACAGAATTTGAAGAATCACAACTTTTCCTTATCCAAGTTTAGAGGACAGCCTTTGTGTGGGGTACATAAAGGGCATCTATCCTAGTGACTATGTTAAGGAGAAGACTGATTCTCTAACTTTTCCACCTAAGTAACCATAACACCAGAGAAAGCTAAGGATGGGGGCACAATCCAAAGCAACCACTGTTGGTATGAGTTTAGTTTTACCTTTAGTTTCGAATCTTTAGTTTTACCTTTAAAATGTTTGTTTCTGTCAAATTTTTGAGCAACATAAATATTCAAGGGAAGCTCCCATGTTTGCTTCGTGGCCCTCCCTACCTCCAGCACACTGCCACCATGTGTTCCAGTTTGAGCAGCAGAGCAGGCGATGGCAACTGCACGCTGGAACCCGGGAGGCAGCATGCGCACATGCTCTGGTGCCAGGTCCAGGCTCATTTCCCAGTTCTACCCATTTCTTAAAAAGGTGTGACCTCTGGCAAAATATTTACCTGCTGACTGTAAAGTGGAGGTAAGCTTCTGTCTTACTGTGTGCAGGACTAATGAAATATATAAAGAAACAAAGTACTGTATCTACCATATACTGGTACCTAAATAAGTGATATCTCAAGGGCAAGGTCAAAACTAGCATATAATTGAGTTGTATCAACATAAAGGTGGTGCCTGAAATACAGGTAGGCATGAAAGTTTCAAGGGAAAATTTGAAAAGTAGGCAGAAAACCAGGTGAATAAGCCAAAGAAGAGCTTAAGAGAAACGAGCAGTTAGAAGTGTCAAATACTCCCATAAAGGTAAAATGAAATGAAAAGAGAGTACTAGATGTGCCAAATGCAAGGGTATCTGTATGTTTCTGAAGACACAGGAGTGGTATGGTGGGCTCAGAAGGCAAATTCTAGTGAATGAAAGTTGAAAAAGTAGAAGCAGCAGGAATCTGGGAATAAAAGGAAAAGGGAGCTATAGCAGTCAATGGAAAGTTTCCTTAGAGTGAAATTAAATCCAAGCCAAAGTATTTTATTAAAGAGTTCACAGTAAGTTAGGTAGCTTCCCTGAATATCTCAGGTAAACAGAGGTTGTTAGGAGCTGAAGCTGTGTGTGCCCTGTCCCCAACCTGGAGGTGTGTGTGTTTGTGGGTGGGTGGGTGTGTGTGTGGAAAATCCATGAATCAAATGAATAGAGAAAAAGGAAAATTTGGTATGCCAGTCAAATTAATTTGCTTTTATAAATGGGCATCTCTCTCTTCTGTACACCAGAGCAGACAAGAAGCTACAGTGCTGCCTCCTCACCTGATTCTTAAGTGTTTCTGTTCTACAGAGCCAGACTACATAGCCATAATCTGAAGTCCTTCTGATGTTTTCATAATGAAGAGATGTATTTTTTACCTGACTTCTGTGTCTGTTGAGAACTGGTTTCTTCAGTAAATACTGTTACCTTAAGTTTTTTAGTGTAGCCTTTACCTGAGACTTCTAATCAGACTTGCTTCTCATTTTAAAAAGGGTTAAACATTTCCCTACAAACATTTAAAACTGCAAAAGTTTAAACAGAATTTATATTTTTAAATACATTTAAATATGAACACAGCTTTTATGTTTCTGCTTATTATTCTAACTTAAATACTTACAGAAAATCACAGATTGATGGAGCACCAATAAGTTACCCAGCTTGTTTCCAACTCTTTTCCTAATAACCCGGAAAAAAACTGACGTTTCTCATAGTCTAGATGTAATTTACTAACATTGTGTAATAGCTAGGAATACTTTAGGAATGAAAGAGGCTGATCTGAGCTGAAAAATGAAATTGCAGAAAAACAGATGTTTCAATACAGCACTGCAGTTACAAAGTACTTTCAAAGGAATTATCTTATTTGACCCACAGAACAACCCTCTGGGTAGGTAGTAGGATTCTATTTTTACAACAGATCCTTTGTAAAAATGCCAGAAAACTGAGGTTTAGGAGGTGATGCTCTGAAGTCACAGCAAAAGGGGCAGATCCAGGATTTGAATCTAGATCCTCTAAATTCAACTTTCACGTTTCCTTCACTTCATCACAGCATGTGAAGAATCTTGGGGTGAAAGGCAGAGGAATATTTTCAATGTTTCAAACTTTTAACATCTTTATTTTCCTTTTCTTTGGTCTGTCTTAGTTAACTTCCATATTTATCTTAAGGTATATTTAAATCCTAAGCTAAATACATACAAATACTAAGGTAAATACAAGTAAATAACATTTTTACTCTGCTTTTGTTTTTTAATGACAAAGCTATTTACAGCTATGAGTTTACTTTATGGAAATAACTTTCTCATATTTAAAAAATTTTTGACATCTAGCATGTTGATTGTTTAAGACTAGCTCTGTTTTAAAATTTTTGTCAATAATAAGATATTCTCAGAATTAATCTATTTTTCGAAAAATCTTTATTTAGGTGTTTAATATGCATTAAAACTTGGACTGGCCATCATACATTTATTACAAATACATTTAATGTAAATAAAGCTTACCATTTATACACACACACACAATCTTAACTTTCTTAATGATACTACTTGTGACAAAAAAACAGTTTTTAAATAACTGAGTTAGCTGGCTGAAGCAATAGTGAAAATACAGCAAAGCTGTGCATTCTCTCTCTCATGGAGAAACTGCATGAAAGAAAAACTACTACTTATCAAAGACTGACCATTAGCCATCTCAATAAAGAAGTTTTAGCAGGATCCATCAATTTTACCAGAAAAAAAATCCCAATGCAAAGATCCTACTGACATAATCTGAAGTTATTCTTGACCTACAACAATCTAAGTAAATGCAATGTATATACCTGTTCTTCATGAGGCGAACCTCTCTCTTTCGCGCCGCTTCTTCAGCAGGCTGTGCAGGAAGTGCAGGGGAAGACGCCATAACAACCCCAGGGGCAATGGTGCTAGTGGGCGCTGTGCGAATCTGGTATGTCTGTACATCTCCAGAGGCAGCTGAAAAGAGAAACAGTGAGCATGGTGTGAGACACTGAAGCACTGTGACTTGGTAAAACTATGGGTCAATCATGAATCTGAACATACATTTTGAATTAAAAGGAAAAAAAGCAACAGATGATTCTGACTAAAATGCTGAGAATCAGCAGCACTCTTTGGGTCATTCATTACTCAGAAATAATTCCCAATTTAGAGTATTTATTAGTATAGGCACTTGGATGAAAAAGGATCTTCATGACTTATGTCTGCTGGATCTTACATTTATCTTTCATTGGAACATAGTTCTGTTCTGTTGTTAACATGTTTACCAGCCTTAAACCTAAAAGGTGAGTAGGGCACAGCTTGGATGATCTTCCTAGACAGAGTATAGTCCTCAATGTCTTCCTTTGATACTGGTAAATTCATATTAAAAAATTTCAAGTAAACTCTTGCCATGACATAAAGACGACCATGATTTTTCATAACATAGCAAAATCGAAGAGAAAATAAAGCATTATGGTCAACTATTATAAATTCCTAATTGTAACAAAACTGAAAGGATGAAAAAGTGTATCACTTGATAACAATTATACTACCTGTTAGCACTGTTTTAATGTAAATGATAATGGCTAAATAAATTGAAGTTTTATTTTTATAATTAAATGATCCATCATTTGCGAAATAAAAAAGTCTCTTTCTAAAAACAGCTTAATAATAAATATGCCCTCCTAGGAATAAGAAACCTAACATTATCTGAGAGAATTTGAAACTCTTTAAAAACCATCCATTTTTGTTATTAACATCAATTAAAATGTGTAGTTTGAGAGTTGAAAAGATGTATATACTAAATGTGTTACCATCTTCAAACTGACGTTCAGAATTCAAATTCACTGACATCCTGCTTTACAATTTTTGAGTACCTGCGTGTGAAGTGAAAAGGTGTTTTACTCCCATTAATAAGCAAAATATTATCTTCAAATATTATTTGTTTAGTAACAAAATATCCTGTAAGTACATTAGGGTCCTTTAAATATTTTATGATTCTTTAGCTAGTTTTAGAATTATTGAAAATTAATCATCCATGGTGAAGGGGCATATTTGTCATTACCTAGTAGAGACAAAACATACTATTAATGAAAATATTTTTAGAAACAGATTATTTCCTTAATATGCAAATTTTAAATCTGGCATAAATCATTCTTAAAATATGCAATGAATTCAAAGAAAAATGATCCAGTATTCATAAAGATTTCTGAAACAAACAGGAAGAAAACAACAAGAAAACAAAAAAAGAAAAAATTTTTATAAGTTCTGAATTTTTGCAATTCACCATGGATTTAACTACTCTTGCTCATAGAGCAGTGGACTTGCACACTGGCAAAAGATTTTTCAGAATATAATGATTTCCTTTGAAATAAAAAATGATGACCACAGAAATGGAAGATATAAATTACTTTTGACTAAAAGCAGAGAAACAGAATTTAAACCTCCAAAGATTCTTTTCAGTGATTTAGCACAACTTTTCATTTGGCACACTGAAAAAAAATGAGGTCAAGGGAGGCTGGCTTTTACTGAAGGTCACAAGCAAATCTATATACTTAGATTTAGAAAATAGCTTTTTAAACTCCTATTTTTATTGTCTTTCCCTCTAGCCTACCCCATTTCTCCTACATCCAAATGTTAAAGGTGTTAAATATAGAAGTTATATTTTTAAAACTGAAAATAGTTGTTTTTATGCCATGACATTTTGGTCCAATTGGAATAACGGAAGAAGAGTTCATGGAAAATATTATCTATGATGCAGAAAATAGGCTGTATTTTAACAGTGCTTTGCATTACCATACTTACTTTTTTCTGAGTCTATAAAATTTTAACCTTTTAAAGAATTCACCACACCTGTGAGCTCTAAATTCTCTTACCTTGAACGACAACTTGGTTGCTGGGCACTAGGATCTGCTGTCCATCAGTGGTCTGGGCATACTGCAGGATGGTAGTGCCTGGCTGAGTGGCAGCTGCATTGGTCATGGTTAATGTCTGCAGGCCCTGTACCCCATCAGTACCATTGTTAGCCAGCTGTATTGCTCCTCCTTGGGTAATGGCAACTAAAATCCAACAGATTTTATTGTTACAAGTTTAATTAATACCATATAAAACACACACACACACTAAATTCCAATAATAATTTGCAAGACATATCTAGGAGAAATTATTACAGCAGATAACATCACCAAGAAAGATTCTCTATAGTCAAGTAACTTTCTGCTCTGCTGCTGCTGCTAAGTCACTTCAGTCGTGTCCGACTCTGTGCAACCCCACAGACGGTAGCCCAACAGGCTCCCCCATCCCTGGGATTCTCCAGGCAAGAACACTGGAGTGGGTTGCCATTTCCTTCTCCAATGCATGAAAGTGAAAAGTGAAAATGAAGTCGCTCAGTTGTGTCCAACTCTTAGCGACCCCATGGACTGCAGCCCACCAGGCTCCTCCATTCATGGGATTTTCCAGGCAAGAGCATTGGAGTGGGTTGCCATTGCCTTCTCCAAACTTTCTGCTCAGGAAAACTTATATCCAATTTCTAGAACACAAGTATACTCTATGAACCACATTATAATTTATAATAATGTCAGTTAACAATTAAAAAAAATGAGAAAATGTTAAATTCCATTTGAAGTTATTTGGTTGAGAAGAGGTACCACTCTGTGACCTACACTTCCTTTATTCTCACATTAACTATGTACTATATTTCTTCTCTACATTCATGTACATTAGCACAGACATGGGTATGTAATAGGCACCCAATAAATGATTATTTTAATGCATAATTAATAAAGCAGTTAAGTAGTGCACTCTGTTCTCTTACTCAGTTAGGAATACATAAAGTGTAACAGAAGTCCACTCAATGAGGCAACGGAAATGTCCTGGGGAACTTAATTACCATAGACCTCTCGGAGTTTAAAACTAGAGCCCAAGATGATCATTTAGAAAAAAGTATCTTATTGCTATTTGTAAGCTACATATTCAAGCCTTCTCATGTAGAATCCATTGATTATTCACATGTGTTATTCATCTGCTCCAAAGAAATATGTGAAAAGTATTCTGAAATTAACACTGCTGGATAACTTGAAAGAATCAGAAGGTTAACAGAATCAAACCACAATTTCTCAATTAGAGTTAATGAGCAAATTCCACTGTATTCAACACAAACAGCTTTCTTCTTGACTTTGAAATCAAAGTGGAAGGAAAGAAGGAAACTAGAAATCAGGAGATCTGGGTTCTAGTCCAAGTTCCATCACTAAACTTATTATTTGAATCTGTTATCTCTTCTGTAAAAATAAAAATATATGGTTCTAGCCCATAAGTATCATTGTTATAAAACTCAAATGAGACCATGTATATAAAAGTACTCTGAAAACTGAAGTCTGATCCTATCAAACATTGTTTTTCTCTTAATATTTATTTATACACATCATATTTTAAAAGGACTTAAGATTGCTCTCAAAAAAACTAAATTAAAACAAGAAGGAAAAGAAGTCAAGTATATACTAAAAGAATGTTTATGTAGCATTATTTGAAACAGTAGAAAAGTCCTAAATATTTATCAGTGTATGTGAGTTTTAAATAAATGTTATATTTATACAGTGAAACACAATGTAGCTATTAAAAGAAACCACTTACATAACTATATATGCATATATTTGTCTGTAGTATATAAAAATGTAGGTCTCACATGTATAAAAATACATTTTACATGTTTATGTATAAACAGAATGAAAAAGAATGAAGGATGTATACCAAACTCTTACTACTGGGGAGCGATGGGAAGGGTCTTTTCTTTTTATTAATACTATAAACCTCTACCATTTGAATTTTCCCAACCATATACTTGTTTTATAAGAAATATATAATATTGTTACATATGTAAGTGGTCATTATATTGATTGTTAATAATAATCAAGAACATAATGTTTAATCAGTTCCATCAAAGTCATATATGCATATACAGAGAGAATAAGGCCTAAACATGAACGCATAAAGCCTTTAAAATCTCAAAGTATTAACCTTAAAACAAGCAACTGTTAGCCGCTGGATGGAAGGGGTGTACCAAATGAAACATCTATTTTTCTGAGCTTTACCTCCCTCAACTTCACTTCCCTATTTGAGATTCTGATATGCCTCTGTCTGGAGAGCATGCCTTCTAGTTCTAATTCAAATGAGAACTGCTGTGGTAAATGAATCTCTGTTACTAATAGGACTATGCTATATTCCTCAAGTGTACTCAAGTTGGAAAAAAGTTCATGTATTAATATGTTAGAACACATACCTTGAATAGCTCAAATTATTTTGATAAAAAATACACACATACACCTCTTTCTGCCAACGAAGAAGAAAAAGGATGAGTGAACTCTAATAAACTTACAGAATGGACAAGAAGCTTAGTCAAAAATGCCTGCCTTCTACTTGTTATTAAAAGTTTCAGCTTTGGTAGAGCTAAAAAGTCTGCTACTTGTTTTTAATATGGCTGGAATGCAAATTAGTTATGCAAACCATGGCCAAGGTGTAACTGGAAAATTACGAACTGGGAGTCAAACTTTTATACATATTTCTGACACAGACTACCCCAGGACATTAGAAAACCGATGTAGCAGAAGAGTTTTGATGTGTACATTTGATGTGTTATTAAGGAAGAGAGGGAGGGCAACTATATAGTGGGCAGCATTGTATTTAATAAACAAATAAAAACGAAGACATCAATGTGTGAGGCACTGTGGAAGGCAAAAAGATATTGGGGAAAAAGGAAAAAGGTACCATTCACACAAATGCCTTTGATCAAAAAAAAGGTAGCACTCACAAAGTACTTTTGTAACAGATTGAGATGAAAGATAAGAAGAGAGACCCAAGTATCAGAGAAATGGGAAATCAAGACATCAGAGAAATGGGAACTTTGATAATTTTTCAAAAGAAACCTTTGCTTTCTGTTAGACAAAAATTGGCCTTAAACATAACCAAAGAATAATTATCTGAAAAAACTCATGTTTTCTATTAACATGTTATATGAGGACTGAAACACATTTTTAAGTAGTGGTTTAAAAAACTTCTTAGACTCTCCATGCACCTGAACAAAACAAACGGCCACTTAAAGGTCTTACATACCTGGGTAATCCTAACTAAACCCTGAAGAAAAGCAAATACTTCTGTTACAAAACTTTGCATGTAAGTAAAGGAAGTATAACAATGACAATCAAGATTTAGCAAAGTGCAGGCTGCTTTTATAAGATTACTTTGAGGAGAATGTAGCCATTAGTTTTTCATCTCATTTTCCCAAACAGAAATATCAATTACTCACTATACTGTCCACTGCTAGTCTGATAGATCGGAGTTGGCACCGTGACAGTGGTGATGGCAGGTGCTGAAGTCTCCTCTTCAGATTTCTCTTCTTCAATCCTTGGCACTCCTGGTGCATCAGAAGATAAGTCATTCAGAATTTTCCTAGAAAAATAGAGAATCGTATCAGTTAAAATAAAGGTAACATTTACTGGCTAAATACAAAGAAGAGGAAAAGATCAGAAAACTGACAGAAAGTTGACAGTGTTTAGGATAGAATTTAAAAATGTTATAGTTTAAAATGTAAAAACTTATAATAATAAACAATAAAATTTGCGACATTAAACTAAAAATGAATCAGGGCATCTACACGTCAAAACCATATGAGGACTAGAAAAAACACAGATGTATTTCTCCTTTCAGTGAACATAAAAAGACGATGATTCAAAATCCAGGTGCAATTAAAGAAGAGATGAATAGAAAAACTGACTACAGGAAAAACAATCTTTTGCATGGCCAAGAATGCTTCCCTGGTGGTTCAGCAGGAAAAGAATCCACCTGCAATATGGGAGACCTGGGCTCAATCACTGGTTTGGGAAGATCCCCTGGAGAAGGGAATAGCTACCCACTCCAGCAGTCTGGCCTGGAGAATTTTATGGACTTTATAGTCCATGGGGTAAAACAGTTGGCTACAACTAGGCGACTTTCACTTTAATCTAGATGCTAGGTTATTTTTTTCTTTGAAACCAATACAGTCTTATGGTGTATTGGCTTTTTTGGCAACCAAATTTAATCAATGATAATTAAAGAACATTAATTATCTTTTTTAGATGAATTCTTAATCCAGAATCCTGTATGGGAATAACATTTTATTTTAAACTCAGGTTCAGAAATTTTACCATTATCCTCAACATTTTATCCTATTCAGTTCAGTTCAGTTCAGCCACTCAGTTGTGTCTGTCTCCTTGCAACCCCATGAACTGCAGCACGCCAGGCCTCCGTCCATCAACAACTCCCGGAGTTCACGCAAACTCACGTCCATCTAGTCCGTGATGCCATCCAGCCATCTCATCCTCTGTCGTCCCCTTCTCCTCCTGCCCCCAGTACCTCCCAGCATCAGAGTCTTTTCCAATGAGTCAACTCTTCGCATGAGGTGGACAAAGTACTGGAGTTTCAGCTTTAGCATCATTTCTTCCAAAGAACACCCAGGACTGATCTCCTTCAGAATGGACTGGTTGGATCTCCTTGCACTCCAAGGGACTCTCAAGAGTCTTCTCCAACACCACAGTTCAAAAGCATCAATTCTTCGGCACTCAGCTTTCTTCACAGTCCAACTCTCACATCCACACATGACTACTGAAAAAACCATAGCTTCGACTAGATGGACCTTTGTTGGCAAAGTAATGTCTCTGCTTTTGAATATGCTATCTAGGTTGGTCATAACTTTTCTTTCAAGGAGTAAGCATCTTTTAATTTCATGGCTGCAGTCACCATCTGCAGTGATTTTGGAGCCCAAAAAATAAAAGTCTGACTATTTGTTTCACTCTATTTCCCTTGGCTGCTATGATCTTTCAAGATTTTTATTCTACCATCTATTAGGGTACTTTGCCCTTAAGTTTCTGTTATTTGTTGATCTGATAAACATGGCTTTTATGTTTTCAGCTCAATTACTGATAAAAACACCAAGCCAGATGAAACCAAGTGAGAACCCTTCAAGGACTTCCTCTGGGTAAAAACTGATCACTATAAAGCTGGGCTGTTCCAATAAAAACCCAAATGTTATTATTTAATTCCCATTTCTCCAACTTCATAAAAATAACCTAAGAATTTTTGTACAGATCTTGTTATAATCAAATTAAGACATACAGGCTAGAAAATAACAGCATACTCCACTATGGAGGTTTGATTGTAAGGGAAGATATCTTTCTCTACACATGTGTGGTGCCAATTAAGGCAAAAAAAAAAAAAAGATTTTTTTCCAACATAAAACTCATGTATCATAAGGTTACAGCTAGGGTTTACCTAGAACTTATATAGAGAAGCCATGTAGCTTGTTTCTTAGTATCAAGTTGAATTTGCTTCAGGATCAAATGTCTGACATAGTAACACTAGATATATTTCAAAGTTAAAAGATAAAACTAGCTACATTTTGAGAATTATGAGTATAAATAAATACAACACATACTTGGTAACACAGAATTCTCAAGATCTCAACTTACTGCTATTTCTTTAGGATCCCTAATTAAATTGTGAGGATAGAGAAAAGGGCTAGCTTAGAAGCCAAGAAAATGGAGAAAATATAACATTCCTTTGAAAAACAGAAATATATATAAATAGAAATAATGTAGGCTAAAGAAGGGAAGAATAAGCTTGAAATTTATTAGACTATGAATTGAACTTAAAGATTCTGGGAATTGCTTTTCCTGGAGATACTTAATATGGTTCCAGTTTCTATATAGTACTAAAACAGTTTTGGTCCATCTTGGAAGCAAGGTATGGATTAGGCAACTTTTGTAGCTGAACATAAAATTGCAGTAAGATGCCCCTAAAATTAGGGAATATCACCAAACATCACCCTAAGCAACTATTAAATTAACAAGCAGGGAGTATCACCAAACATCACCCTAAGCAACTATTTAATTAACAAGCAGTTATCATGCTAAGTACCATGGAATAAGAAATGTGTTGTGAAGTACACGGCACAGTCTCAGAACTGATTTATAACTAGAAAATGCTATAACCTTATCAAATGTATTCCAATCTTTTAAACAGAAAAGCAGCAGCCAGCACAGTCTACAAAACCAGAAGGAAAAAAAAAATCAGTCTTTATCCAGGACTATTCAGAGTAAGGCTTCTCTGGTGGCTCAGATGGTAAAGAATCTGCCTGCAATGCAGGAGACCTGGTTCGATCCCTGGGTCAGGAGGATCCCCTGGAGAAGGAAATGGCTATACACTCTAGTATTCTTGCCTGGAAAATCCCATGGAGAGAGGAGACTGGTAGGCTATAGTCGATGGGGTCACGAAGAGTCAGACACAACATGTTCAGATTAAGAAGTGCTCTTATTCTATATGACAAGCTTCAACTTATTTGAGAGAAGCAACTCAGGATGAAAAGACATGTTCTGTATGGTCCTGAATCGAGCATCTAATTGGTATTCCGACATCTCTTCATCTGTAACTACACAGGGGTATACCTTTATACTCCTGATCCTAAATTCTTTTAACTATTCAATTCTGTACCTGTAGGAAGGCCTCCTTGAAAGAATCTCTCTTCGTTTCTGGGAATCGGTTACACTATCCACTGACTCCTGTGAATCTTCACTTTCTGCAATAGTTGAAATCTGAAAATAAAGAAGAACTTTATCACGATAATCAAATTTAGTTCCCATAAAATTTTTACAAATTTTAAGAAAAGGTCAAATACAAAAGGGCATATTTCAACCTTATACATGCTTCAGTAGAAAACCAGTTTTTATTGGAGATAGTCATACCATCCCTCTCCTCTCCCTTCCCCTCATCCTACCGAAGTCAGAGACCCTAAAATCTTTTTGTCAAAACCAAACTTTTGTGATATCCAAAATCAGCCTAATCTCTTTCAGGACTTCTTATAATCAACACTGAATGTATTATCACTTGTCAGTTGTTTTCTTATAGTTAGAATAAAACTACCAAGTAAAATAAAGTTCTGACATGAAGGAAAGAATAAATGACTAAACATCTAGCTATCAGTCTACTGATTGTACAAATATTTTCCTTTAAGTGATGTGTAAATACTTTGAGTATATGTACAATTGTACAAATAAGATCGGTGATCCTTCAACCATGTTCCGGATGGCTGTTTCTGGCAATTCTGGAAGAAGTCCTCTGCTACATATAGACATGTTTCAAAGTTGGCAATCCGTAATTTTTATTAAGCAAAACTTCAAGGTAAAGAACTATGTATTTCTGGAAAGTATGCTTGAATTGAGAAGGAATAAAGGTAAGTGAATACAGATTTTATGTGGGATAATAATAATAGCAACTAGCATTTACTGAGAACTTACTATGTGGCAGATGCTATGTTAAAGCATATACATATATTACATTACTCAGTACTCACTAAAATACAGTAACTTTAGGTGCTGCATAAGTACCATTAGTATGTCCAGTTTATAGATGGAATAACTGAGGCACAAAGAGTTTAAGTAAATCACCCAAGTCACAAAGCTATGAAGTAGTGAAGCTACTGTCAACACTTGACATCTCAAATTTACATGTCTATACTAGCATCAACATCCTGCTGGTTCCAATCTCAAACCAATTTTGTCAGAAGCAGCAACCCAGAGCATTTTCAGACCATTTTTAGACTAGAATTTCAGTCATTTAGGTAAGCTAGTCTGTCAAATTTACATTGCCAAGTTTCCCTAGGCTAAATAGCAGGAGCCTCCTGCTCTCTCCTAACCTAGGTGAGCATGCTGCTGTCGGAGTGAGAATTAAATTTAACCAAGGCAAAAGGGTCTATGTGGGATAGCACCTTATCAAAAATTTATGGCAAAGGCAGTAAGAACAAACATATTTAAGAGAAACTTGAGAAATCAAGTATGTGGTCCGAGCCTAAGGATTCTGGAGAGCAGGCAGTTGTATTCGCAGGGCTTTGTGATACACACTCACTTTAAAATGAAGTTTGTTAAATCTAGTAATGTTTCACAAAATAGAGCTACAATAAAGTAACATATGTGCCCCTTAAAACATTTTAAAGTAAACAAAGTATAGTCCCACAGACCTGTGATTCACGGTAGAGTAACAATACTAAGCTGCTGCTGCTAAGTTGCTTCAGTTGTGTCTGACTCTGTGCGACCCAGTAGACAGCAGCCCACCAGGCTCCCCCGTCCCTGGGATTCTCCAGGCAAGAACACTGGAGTGGGTTGCCATTTCCTTCTCCAATGCATGAAAGTGAAAAGTGAAAGTGAAGTCGCTCAGTCGTGCTCTTAGCAACCCCATGGACTGCAGCCCACCAGGCTCCTCCGTCCATAGGATTTTCCAGGCAAGAGTACTGGAGTGGGGGTGCCGTTGCCTTCTCCAAACAACACTATAGTTACTGCCAAAGGAGCACACAGAACACTTTCCCACTAATCTGTAGCTGCTGTTAACTAGCTCACTCAGCAGAGTCTCTACACAGACTTTCTCAAAAATGTAGAGCTGATGAGGAGTTGTAAAAAGGCAGAGAATCAGAATTTCAAGGGATAATAAGATCAAACTCAAAGTGAATAACCTGACAGATGTTTACCCTCATGAATGTTTTTTAGAACCTTAGTTTCTCTACCATTCTGTCTTTTTTTGCTTAACTCTGATTCTTACAACCTTCTTTCAAGGATATATAATGACGTAAGCATACTCTTCCAAGTCAAAAGTCATTAACAACTTTAAAACATGCTACATAAACTACACATAGGACAATTTTGAAATGAAACTAATTAACACTGCTTTTTAAATATACGGCCTTTATTTTTTTCCCCAAAACTCAATGCATCTATTGCTCCCAGTAGAACAAAGTCTCCCATTCCTCTTACCTGAAACAACCTGTCAATTCATACAAAAGGAACTAACTTATACTCTATGACTGCAATTAAAAAAAAACTGAAGTATGACTGCTGTACAATGTAATTTATAAGTATACAGTATAGTGAGTCACAATTTTTAAAGGCGATATTCCATTTACAGTTATAAAATACTGGCTATATTCCCTGTGTTGCACAATAAATTCTTATAGCTTATTTTATACCTCTTAGTCCCCTACTCCATATTGCCACTTTCCTCATCCCTATCCCCACAGGTAACCACTAGTTGTTCTCTGTATCTGTGAGTCTGTTTCTTTTTTTAATATATTCACTAGTTTGTTGTATTTTTAAGATTCCACATATAAGTGATATGTACTGCAATTTTTTAAATGTAAAGGGAATTCAGAACTATTCAATACTACTTAATGAATGTAGTATTTCCTCTTTGGTGGCGTACTATCCAGAGAGAACTTAGAATTATGAATATGAAGCCAATTCCTATGGACTATCTACCAACAAACAAACAAAACTCCCCCCAACCCCCAACACCATACCCCGCCAAACCAAAACCAAACAAAAAACCAACCCCCCCAACCGCTAAACCCTCATATCTAAGAGCATTAAGTACCATTAAAATCCTTTTTAATAACAGTTCAACACATATTTAATAGGTTATTTTAAAAATAACATGAAAAACTATATCCCACTTGTAAGTATCAAAGACTATCATCACATTCCAATGACAGAGCCCCTTCCTCTGGTCTTCACCTCCTCCTGCCTCTATTATTAATCCCTTTCTGAGTTCCTTAAATAGGACTTTAATCACGGCCACTTATAGGTCAAGAAATTTTTAAAAAGCTAAACCCATCACTGAACCTGTGAAGTTTTAGATATGTATTTCTCAATACTCTCTTTATTTGTTAAAACAAAGTTTGTTAAAAACCCATACCTCCTGTTTATAAGAAGGAAAAAAACTTCGATGTTACCTGAAATGTCAAAATAAAATATACAGTGACTAGCACAAAATTTTTTAAATGGTTGTATTAGATATTTTCTCAAACTATACATGGTCCCCTGAAAACTTAAGCACTTTCCTGGAGTACAGTTCAGGCTCAGGTTTAGGTATAGTTGTTTATTCACTGGATCAAGGAGTTTAATAGAAGTCTAGAACAGTAATCTCCAAAATGTTTTGATCTGCAGATCTCCCTTATAAATAAGAAAATTCAATATAAGCACACACATTTATTTGCAAGTTTTAAGTATTATCTGTATCATAAAACAAATTAATTTTTAAAGAGTCAGGATGTATTAAAATACACTTGTAAATTTCTTAATATTTCATAACAACAAGAGTGATGTGCTTTAATATGGTTCATTAAGAAACCATTTAATATTTTATAACAGTGACTCAAAAATCTGATTCTAAGCCTGGACTTTCTGAAATGTGATCTGACATCTGCAACTGCTGAAAAAAGGAGTTCATGACAGGTGGATATAGCAGTAAGTGCTTTGTGGCCAGGCTTACTAAATAAAACAATCATTTTTTTTTCACTTTCATCTATCAATTGCTTAAACTTTTGATGAGATTTACTAGTATATTTTCATCTCCCTGACTCTCGGTCAGTTATTACATGCTAATAGAAGCTTTTATATTTTAACAAGTAAGTTCAACACCTACTGAAACTCAAAAACACTTCTGAATAGTCTGGAAAACTCTATCTCCAGAGTTTTAACAGTATATACATTTGAATTTCTAGGTGACAAATTTATTCTGTTTTCAGTGAAAAAAAAAGTATGGGAACATTTTCAAACTTCTATATTCAAAATATTATGTCCAAAGCACGATTTCCTTTCAAAATGCAGGTATTCTCATACATTGTTAAAATGTCACCTTCTCTCAGAAAGGATAGTTGAAAAGAATGTCTTTTTTTTTTTTTTCAAAAATATCTGTTAGTTAACATATCCTTTATAGGTTATCTCTTGCTTGCCATCATTATAAAGATCAGCAACTCTGGAATACTTGTCTTATGTAAAAACAAACAAGTAACATCCTTATGTTTGTTCAGCAACTCAAATATTTGCTATATGATAACAACTGGATATCTTACACAAAAGATTTTTATTGTTGTTCCCATCACATTATAAAGTATTGTAAAGGCAGTATCAAAAACTTCAGTGCCAGCCACAATCCCTCTTGCTCACTCTATTCAGGCCAAGTCGTCTTGCTCTTCTTTGATATGTAAAGCATACTTTCACTTTTGGACCTCTGGACTTGCTTTTATTGTTTGTATGGCTTAGCCTCCTTCATTGCTTTCTAGTTTTCTGCTCTTTGTGTTCCCTGACCACTCTCCATAAAATAAAATACCCTTCCCTCCACATTATTCTCTATCCCTTTCCCCTGCTTTAATTATCTTCCCAGCACTTATCCTCACCTGACATATTTTATTTTTTCATTGTGTCTCTTCGCTCAAATGTGATCTTCATGAGAATAGAGAAGTATTATTTGCTCACTGCTGTCTTTCACAGCACCTAGAACAGTGACTGGCACATAGCATGTGATCAATAAAAATTTGTTGAAGGAATGAAATGTAATAATTTAAGGTAACATAATCCATAAATCCTATGAAATGTTTTAACTGCACTGTATTAAAAATGCATCCAAAATTAATAAATGATAAGTGAGGATGATACTGTTAACTCCTATACATTTGTGTAACTCCCATTATTTTTGTGGCAATTTTTACATAATCTGTGAGATCTGACTTACACATATACATAAGGGAAAAGTTAGGGCACTGATGAATATGAAATATTAGTAAAGCTTAGTTTCTAATCCTCTGAGATGAAAAAAAAGATAAACAGAAATCTTAGTATCTTATTCTCACATCAAGAGAAATGTACCTTATATGTTTCAGAAATGCTGTTCTAGAATACCAATATTCTTCCATCAAGAAGGTTGAGGAAGTCAGTTCTCTCCTTGTTTGATCACCTCTTCTGTTATAAACCATTCTCTAATGATTAATTCTAATCACTGTTCACCAGCTGAAATGACCACTGAAGTTTAATAGCTTCTTCATGGTTTAGGGCCTTTAAACTAAAACTACTGTTTGTGTTTCTGTTTGTAGAATTCAGGTTTCTAATTATAAGCACAGCTCACACATTTCTACAAGTTAATGGTCATTATTATTATTCTTACCACAAAGTAAAGATTAAAATTAAGACTATAATCAACAATTAAACATCATTTATTAAAACCAATGTTTATAATGTTAGCAAATTTTGTGGTAATTTTTGTGTGTTCTTTATAGAAAGACCTCCTATCATAAGTGAAAAAGAAAAAGTAAAGGTTAATGAGATCTGGAATCTAGGTCTCCTGACTAGGAGGTCAGATTCTTTCCACTATTATCAAGAGGAAGATACGAGCAGGCAATTAATAATGGCATACATCATATGAATAAAAGTTAGGCAGCATTCAGTGAAATAAAAACTGAGACAAAAGATAGGAGACTACTGTTCAGTCAGTGTGGTTCTATAGAAATATCAAATTCTTCAGTCTTTACCTGGACTATACCATCTATTTAGTAACAACAAATTCCTTTTCAATATTACAACTTGATGACTTTACTTATATAAAAACATTTATTCTTCTTTCTCCTTCTACCCCTGCCCTAAATTCCAAGCAAATGAAAGCACAGAGATCAAATGAAGTAGAGGTGAGTTAACATCTATTATATCCTTTGATGACACTGCTGCTACTGCTGCTGTTGCTAAGTCACTTCAGTCGTGTCCGACTCTGCATGACCCCACAGACGGCAGCCCACCAGGGTCCCCCATCCCTGGGATTCTCCAGGCAAGAACACTGGAGTGGGTTGCCATTTCCTTCTCCAATGCATGAAAGTGAAAAGTGAAAGGGAAGTCACTCAGTCGTGTCCAACTCTTCGTGACCCCATGGACTGTAGCCCACCAGGCTCCTCCGTCCATGGGATTTTCCAGGCAAGAGTACTGGAGTGGGGTGCCATTGATGACACTAATAGAAGACAAAAAGGGACTTCTCCCCTCTACAAGTATCAATCAATCTGGCTACTGTACTCAAGGGGAAAAGAAAGAAAACAGCTCTCACCCACAAGATGACGACATGGATGGTGAAGAGGAAACAAAGCAATGCCAATTATAAACGGCTGAAGAAAAACAGGCATTTACTTGGTCTGGACATAGTTTTAATGGGAAGGACGTGGGAGATAGGGAAAAGGAAGCAGTCCAATAGAAAAAGGAGTTAAATTTGCTTAAGTTATTTCTGAGGATAAAATTGGGACCACTAGGTAATACTTTTAGAAAGATATTCTGGTTCACCTCAGCGAAGAATATTTTAGCAATTACCCCCGATTATAAACTGGTTACCTCTGGAGATTGCCTCCTTTCTCTCAAAGAGCTGAAGTTATGCCAGACTACCCTTTGGAGGATGGGAGAAGGATGTAAATAGGGAAACTAAGTAACAGATTAAGGGCTGGATAGGTAACGAGTTTGGCCTAGACTTAGAAGATACCTAAGATTTTTACTCAAACCTTGAGTTCCATGTTTAGAGAGAAGGGACAAAGATATAAAGAATAATTTCTCACCTTCCTTTCTAAAAATAGGACCTAGGACTCACCTGAGTTCCGGAGAAAAGTCTTTTTAAGTCCTTACAGGAAGACTGTGAAGCAAAAAATATGAAATGGGAGGCTGGGGTTATGGCCTACTTGAATGAACGTTCAAGTCTTTTTCTTTCCTTCCCCAATAAGCTCACTGCAAAGATGTATACTGTCCTAGGTTCCCTACAGTTAAGTAGACGTTTACATGCCTTTATTCCCCTTGGATCCAAATTATAGGAACAATCTCTCCAAAGAATAAGATAACATGCATGGAAAAATCCCTGATTCTTAAGGTACACTTTCTGAAGGTATCATTTCGAAGTTATATATACTCTAACTTAAGACTCCTAAACATAGTTGTTTTTCTCTAAAATTCAAATAATACCTTAGGTAAGGTTATTAATTTTTGACAAGGGTTGTTTTTCTCCAATTGCATGTTTAGAAAATAATTACAAAGTTATTATTTTGCATCTTATTTCCCTGAGGTACTTATAGTCTCTCCCAACATTTCCACTTTATCCCGTAAACTTTATGACTTTTCCCAATCAATTCTTTTTTTCCTCCAGTTTAAGAAACAGTTTATTATGTCTGTTCTTGTGTATATATGTTCCTATACTTAAAGTGACTATACAGATGCAGCGTACTCCGTAATTACTGTACAACTCTACACTAGACATGCTCCTATTTTCATAATGAAAGGAAGAGAAATATGGCTATAAACAACAGTTATGGAAGTAGATGCAGAACTTTTTATACACATACCTGAACTGTCTGGACTTGTGGAGACTGAATAACTGATGGCTGGGCCGCCTGAATAACTCCATGGACTTGAACTGTCTGCCCATTGGGCAGCTGTACTAAAGTTACGGTGGGAGCAGATGATGTTGCGTGAGCTGCTGGCATAGATACCTATGGTGTTGAACATGGAAAAAAATTACCATCACAGATACCTCCTTGGGCGTACTCATGTTTAATATGAAGCAACTTTTTAGCAGCAAAAGGATGACCCTTCTGCTAGGTTAAGTATTCCAGTGGTGTGAAAGGAACTAACAGTAAACTTAAGATTCTTTTTGAAAAAAGAAAACAAAACAAAAAACCAAACACTACAAATACTTCCCATGCCCCCCACTTTTAAACTCCTCCCAAATGACAAAAATAAAAAAACTGTTCTAATGTAATATCAAAATATGTAACAGACTTTTTTGAACACTAAATGCCACTTTATTTGTACGGTGCTTTAAAGTTTCCTACCTGCTTTCATATTCAATTTCTCATTTGCTCTTTGAAGAAATCAGACTGAGTTAGAATAAGAGTTATCCCCATATTCTCTCCCCACCGAGAGACAGAAACATTAAGTGCTCCAAGAGATTAAGCAACTTACCCAAGGTCAAGAGATAAGCTAGCTTTGAAGGAATGTAAAATTCTTCAGAATATCATGTGTTAAATTAAGCCATGTTCTAAAGTATAACTGTTCCCAAACTTGGGTGAAGCTTAGCTACTAAGTCTAAAACAAATACACATCTTACAGTATAAAGCATATTTTTCTCTTATAAACTTATTACAAGTATGCCTTTCATTCATGAGGAAGTACAAACTGAAAATTTCAATCTCCTCCCAGCACTGAACTGGTAACAGTTGATATTTTAAGGATTTATCTTCCTCTTGAAGAGATAAGGGGGCAGAATTGAGAGAATTTGAGAAGCCAGTTTTCTCCTGAGGCACAAAGGCGGCAATCTTAATAAGTCAATACCCAGGTTAAAAGGGCTCTTAAGTCATACATATCTATCAGATTGCATAGTATTTACGGTTCCTGCACTTGAATGTGTTTGAGGGGAGCAATTTGATTTGTCCTTTTGGTAATAAATTTGGGAATTTAATGAAGCTCATGTGATCATACTCTTTCCTTGGACTGCAAGGAGATCCAACTAGTCAGTCCTAAAGGAAATCAGTCCTGAATATTCATTGGAAGGACTGATGCTGAAGCTGAAGCCCCAATACTCTGGCCTCCTGATGTGAGGAACTGATTCACTGGAAAAGACCCTGATGCTGGGAAAGACTGAAGGTAGGAAGAGAGGGGACAACAGAGGATGAGATGGTCGGATGGCATCATCGACTTGATGGACATGCCTTGAGCAAGCTCTGGGAGTTGGTGATGGACAGGGAGGCCTGGTGTGCTACAGTCCATGAGGTCGACTCAGTCCATGAGGTCGACTCAGTCCATGACTCATTCAACTGAGTGACTGAACTCACCTTCTGGGGATATGTGTGCCAGAACAATGCTAGAATGGAAACTACAGAAATGAGAAAGACATAAGTTTTTGCCCTTATAGAAATTACTGAGGCATGTGTATAAAGGAATGGGGAAAGGCCACAAATAAATATAATTCAATGAAGTAATGAAGTCTGCAAAGAGAAAAATGGACACACTGAGGAGAGCGATCCAGCCCAAAGCAAGAGGAGGAGAGGCTACCAGGGAAGTATGTTAATTTGAAACAAAGCATATTAGTTAAAAAAAAAAAAAAAAAAGAATGAGTAAGGCATGTTCTTATGAGGTGCAGAGGGGAGGCACAGAACTTGACGCAGAGGGTGACACTGGCAAAAGCAGGGAGAAGAGCAATGCCTGTACATGGCAGAGGGGGATGACCAGCAGTTACTACCACTGGAACATGTAAGTGTGTTACTATAGGAGGGAGGAACTGTGGAGAGATGAGTAACAGGCAGGGGCCAGATGGGCTAGTCATGAAATCTTATACAAGTTACACTAAATAATCTGCATTTTATCATGAGATAGGAAAAAACACTGAATGGCTTTTGAACTCCTGAATACCATAGTGAGGCTTGCATTTTAGATAGATCACTTTACTTTAGTGGTAGGGTAAAAGATACTTATTTCAGAGGAAGAAAAAAGTAGAGGTGAGACCAACTGAGAAAGTCTATATATAGTAGTAAAAGTGAAGGCCAGCAATTAGGCACTAGGTGTATTAGGGATGGAAATAATATTAAGTGATTTAATGACAATTCAGGAGGCAGACCAGAAAGGGATTTAAGAATGACTGATGGAAGGAAGTGAGAGAGAAAGCAAAGACAACCCACATAGTTCACATGTGGGTGAAATGGGTAAACTATGCCAAACAGAGAACACAAGCAGCTTATGGGTGGCTGGGGTAGTGGTGGAAAACGATGGAACTGATATGACATCTGAATCTGCAGAGATGTTTACAAGGTAGTTAAATATTTGACTATAAAGCTTGGGGGGAAGATACCTACTAAAGGCAGAGGCTAAAGTCATGAGCTTCCCCTCTGGACAGTGAGGAAGTCCTTCCTTATCAATCACTTTTTTTTCTGGCCACTATAAATCTTACTTAAGTTTTACTTGGTTCTCAAAATGTGATCCACGGATTACCTCCACTAGAGTTACATAGGGTGCCTGTTTATAAATTAGTCACAACCTCCGATGGACCCAAGGACATGTTCCCTGACACCAAGGCTGGAGAACCAAAACTGTAAATTATTCAGAATATCTCATATCAATGGAAAGCTCTTCTAATATTTGAAGCAATTAGTATGTCCTCTTCTCTGAGTATTCTATAAGGTAAATATAACAAGCTAACTTAACAAATAATCCTCTTTCTATGCTAATCATTCCATATAAGGGTTCCTCTCATTGTAAATTTACAAAATTCAGATACACCAATATAGAAAAAAATCACTTATACTCCTACCACTCAGAGCTAATCATTTAATATTTTTGCTGTAGATACATGTGTTTTTAAAGATGCATATATATATATACACTCAATTTTTATAGCACTATCACAGAATCTTTCAAATCCATTCCAATATCTCTTCATACCATTAATAGTATTCTTTAATAGTTTTAATGACTGTCTAATGGTAAAAATTACATAATTTAATAAATTCCTTATTACTGTCTATTTAGGTTTTCAAATTTGCCTATTACAAGAAAGTTAATTGACAACAATATTGCAGCAATCATCCTTTCACCCAACTCTTTACTTAAAACCCTCCATAAAAATTAACATTCTTATAGTCAAAACCAACATGTTTTTTCCACTTTAAAAGAAATACTTGTAAATTTCAAAAGTAAAATAAGACATTTCATTATTATTTAAGATTGATTTTCCTCCTTCACTAGTTAGGCTGAATTTGTTTTTTTACATTCAATGGTCAAATCACAATGGTCTTGACAATTTTATTATAAATCTCTAGTTTACTACTAGACAACAAAAATAGGTTATCAGAATTCTGAGAAATTATGTCAAAATGTATATGTTAAGGACTTGGATGAGCAAGTGAAAAAAAACCCCTCTGTAATTAAGTATTAAAAAGAACAACAAAACTTACAAAAGTGAACAGACACTACTTCTAAAACTCAAGTATCATGTCATTCCACTTATCAGTAACTATATGCTAATTGAACATAGGCATATAATTTTGTTCCTTCCCGAATTTCCAATTAAGCTTCATGAAACTGATTTTGTTTTTACAGGCATCATCACACCAGCAGAGAAGAATGGGAAAGGAAGTTAACAGTAAAGAGTTTTGGAGGCTGAAAACAGGTGTGTGAATGGTAACGAACTTGGAAGACCTCAGACGGCCAGCTCATGAGGTGGAGGCAGGGACAGCTTGATTTGTGCCACAAGGTCCTTAAGAGGCTCAGAATCTAAGGCCCCCTAGAAGGTAGAGTGAAAGGAGGGGCTGAAGATAAGAAAGGCTGGCTGAAGGCTCTTTGAAAACCAAGCAGATCCCCTCCTCACTCTCTGTGAATGGACACTCATCTCCCCTATAAGGACAGAAAAACGTTGGTTTATTTTCTGATAGAGGGTTTCTTGACTGCTTGACACCAGGCACTGCTGAGGTGAAGTGCTACACTCCAGTCTCCTTCCGCTGGCTGGCTCACAGGTCTTTACTTATATGCAGGAGATAGTCAAGCTTTTCTCTGGGGAACCTGAGCAACACACACCCAGTTAAGAAGAAAGACTCAGCATAATGACACTGGGATGCCACCCTACCATGAAGCTCACAACTCACAGACGTCAGGCCCCACACATATACACACAACGTCCAATGTAGGTTTTTGGTCAGCTACTTTTAAATGTAGGCCAACAACCACAAGTTATCAAATATCTGAGGAAAGCTTCTAATATGAAAGATGGTGACCAAAAAGATAGAAGAGGAAAACTGTATACAGAAGAAAATCTATGTAGAGAAGAAAACTTAAAACTTAGTATTATAAAGGGAAAATACTGCCTGCATGAAACATTTGAAAAAAAAAAGTGAAAGTGTTAGTCACTCTGTCATGTCTGACTCTGTGATCCCATGGACTGTAGCCCACCAGGCTCCTCTGTCCATGGAATTCTCCAAGCAAGAATACGGAGTGGGTAGCCATTTCCTTCTCCTGGGTATCTTCCAGACCCAAGGATTGAACCCAATCTCCTGCACTGCAGGCAGATTCTTTACTGTCTGAGCCACCAGGGAAGCCTAAAACAAACAGGATACTATTAAAATACAAAAGGATTGTTCAGAAACAAAAGGAACTCTTGGAAACACGATAGGAGAAATAAACTCCGACAGATGGGGTGAAATGTGAAGTTGAAGAAATCTCTGAGGGCAGAGCAAAAAGACAGACTGAAAACAGGAGAGAAAATTAGGGAACAGTCCTAGAGGTATTAACATCTGGATCACAAGAATCCCAGAGATAAAAGAGAAAGAAGAGGGAGAGAAAAAAATCAATGAAATAACTTAAGGAAATTGCCCAGAATTGAAGACCCGAGTTTCCACTTAAAAAAGAAAAAAAAAAGGGCCCACTGAACACTACTGCACAATGGATGGTAACACTTCAAGGTCTTGATAATGAAATGGTGAAGCAAGGTGAACAGAGATTTTTACAAGATAACAAGAGATACAAAGAAATGGGTTTAGTCTTTTAAACATCAATACTAGAAATTGACTGTGCCTTAAAAATTTGAAAAACATTTTCTTTACCAAGAATTCTTTACCCAGTCAAACTTGATGAAGGAACCACTGGAAACAAAACTCCACAAGAGAAAGACAGTAGGAAGGCAACCTCCAGAATGACATGACACAGCAGACATGGAGGGCAACCAGACCAGAATGGTGTCCCGAGAGATAGGTACGTTGAGGATTGTCATCACCAAAATCCCTGCTGGTACTGTATCTTCTTTTTACCAGAGGGCTGAGTGCTTGGATGAGTCCCGATTCGTATCTGTCCACATTCGCCTTGACATGTACTAAAGAGGCCCTGATGCTTTCACCTTTGTTCCTGCACCTGCTTCATCTTGAGTACGTTTACTTCATCCCTAAATATATTCTGCTTTGCCTTACTCCTTAGAGCTGGAGGTGGGCCCCGGTGATCTTAGGAGAAAACACAAAACATCCCACTGCTTCTGACTACCAGCAGACCTAGTATTTGGCCCTAGTATTCCTGCTAGAGACCTAGTATTTGACCCGTATTTTAGCTCAGTGTGGTGACCATATGTGATTAGTCCTCCATTTCCCAAGATCCATTCTTGCTCATGACTCTATCTGGAGAGCTTTTAAACTCTCTGGGAAGCAGAAGCTCCACATCCCACTCTTCTTACCTAGCAGGTTATTTATTTGCTATTTGGTTTTTATATTAACCACTTTTCTCACTCATATATAACATAATGCCAATAAATGTTAATAAAACATTTGAGGAAAAATACGTAAGAACAAAAAATAAAGATGAGAATATAATCTTAGAATGTTTAACACAAAGACAAAATGAAAGAACTATGAATCATACTTCAAGAAATACAGGGACAAAAACTATCATCCTTGATATTTATTTGTGTGTCAATTATTTATTCTTTTTCGTTTAAGCACATCTAAATTTAGCCTTTCAGATTGTGTCCCCATGCCCCCAAATAAATCTATATATGAAAAAAAACCCACCCAGTTATCATATTGTTTTGTTCGTTTAAGAGACCATCTACCCATCAGTTTAAATGTAATTATCCTGAATCATGTCACTACTACAAATAGTGTGTTAGTATCTAGCAATACATTTTTCTATGTTACTGAATACTGTCATTTCTAAAATTAGGCTGATACTAAATAAATAGGAATTTTGATATTCTAAGAATGTTACCACTCATTCTATGTATATCTCTAATAGAATCTAAGTTCTCTTGTATTTAAAACATATTCCTCTTAGAAGAGACAACTTGGAATCTCTCCATGTTTTTATACCTGGGCTAATGTGGCAATCTGTGGCTGGGCTTGAACTGTCATTTGCTGGCTTTCAGCTTCTGTTACAGCTGCATCTCCACTCTGCTGGTTCTCTGCTCCAGATTCCATGGTCATTTAGTTACCTACAATAATATGGAAGAGTGTTACAAGCACTACAGTGCTTTGTGCTTTTGTGGTTTTAAAGGCAATTTTCAAGTTATAAAAAGGTATATGTGGTGGTTAGGTTAGCAGGTGCACTCAGAAATCTAGTTAAGCTACAATGTAGTTGGATTCCTGTCAAGACTTGTCCAAATATGCTGAGCTGTAAAAGTTCTAGTTTTTTCAAAAAAGAAAAAAGCTTTTTCCTTTCAATTCCCATTACTCCATCTGTTATGGAAGACAGGATTCCCCTCTTCCATGAATCTGTCCTAATAAGGAGAGGAAGGGCAGCAGAAAAGTTTTAATTTTTTCAAAATGTATCAATCAGGTAAGGAGGGAGGGCAGAGAGCAGAAGTGAGCTGATGACAGGGTCTATGAGATACTGGCTTCAAGGTACCTCCTATAAAGGCATTCCCTCTATCATAGGGAAGAAACAGAAAAATTATAACCTACTTCCTCAGGAAACTGCTGGTGGTTAAGACAAAATAGCCCAAGTTTCAAGAGCTCAACCTGTGGCTCTTGACACAAATTAGAGACCTCAAGCATGGAAAAGGTTCTTTTGCGTTCTGACTCATTACCCTATATAATGTGCAACACTCCACACGTGCATGTATACACACAAACAATAAAACACTTAAAAATTTTAACTGGATTCTAGATAAATTAATCAAGGCTGACCCTTTTAGATACTGCTTTGCTAAGAGTTTAGTGTGTTTGTTACATGTGGCACTGGGTGACTGCAAAAGTGGAGGGCAATTCCCAGCAGCGGACACTACTTTAAGATTAGAGAAACTGATTATATATATAGCAGATATGACTGGGGGAGGAACTGTGTTTCAAGGAGTCACAACAAAAGGGATTATTTCTTACTTGTGTACTACTGTTATCACTCAGTTCCTAACGTATTACCTGTCAAAAATAAATTTAATAGTAAGGACTCCCTATGGCGATTTGATAAACAACACAAAAACTCCAATGCTTTTCCAGAATTTATTACATTTATTTTATAACTCTGAAATTGATAACCAAAATAGTAATTAATCCTTATGTGATTATTACATTCCATCAAAATGTATCACATACTAACATTCTGCCACCATTCACAGGAGTCTATAATATGTTTTTACAAGTGACAGTTAAAAATGAAAATATCTCTGTGGAAATGAATAATTTAGAAATAAAGAAGCCACAAAACAAATGACAAAGGAAAAGATCAACAGACTTGACTACATAATTATTTAAAATATTAACAAGACAAAAGCCACCAAGACAAGTACACAAGGAAAAATATCTCATACATACAGTCAACACAATAACATCTAGAATACAGAGACACTACTACTCAGTAAGAAACTCTTATTATTGACTAGTTTACAAAGACAGAATTTTTTCTGGAATAGTAAAAAACTAGAAACAAGTATCCATCATTAGGAGGACCATTAAAAAATTAAAGCAATGAAAACCAATGAAGTCTAACTACAATGGAATGACAAACAAAGCTTTCCAAGACAGTGAAATGGCAACTTATAGAACTTATTATAATGTAGAACCCTATTTACATTAAAAAAAAAAAAACACGTAAAACAAATTATTATAAAGGTATATGCATGGAAAAGGTGTAGAAATTTTAACTGAACCATAATAAGTGCTGGTTCTGAAAAGAGAAGATTTGGTAGAATTGTAAATGATGATTTGCACCTTTTATTTATTTACTTTCTTTCTGTGAGCATGGATTCAGGATTATGTGTTCAATTAAAGACATTTTAATACCAGAAATGATGGGTAACATTTTGAAAATATGAATCAAAAGCTTTATTTCATGAGAGCTTTATTTCATGAGAGCCATGATTTTGAGATATCCACTGATAAAAAGTTTTTAATCTGATACTTATAATATGAAATTAGTATTTGTTCAAAATTTACCTATTTACCCCAATTTCCAAAGAGTAAAAATAACTATTTTCTTAAAGAATTGTAAAATAACTTTACTACCCCCTGTGATAATTCACTGAGTTGTACACTTAAAATCAATGCTCTTTTAAACTAAAAAATTTCACACAGACTTAAAGCAACATCAAAAAATAGTTTGTGAATACTAAATACGGTCCATACTGTTGCTCTGGAAGAAAACATGAAAGCAAAAAAAAAATCTAATCTTAATAACAATAAAGTAAGTAAATGATCAATCTGAGGACAGCACAGAGTCAAGCTAAATAACAGCAGAAGCCCACAAACTTTTCTCTATCTTCTGCCCCACATCATCAACTTAATGAGAACAAAGATAAACACAAATTTACCATCATAATACCTTTTCGTAGACAGAGAATACACAACCATTTTGTAAAGACTTTAGTCCTAGCCACATTTTGTTTTTTAAATTTTCTGGCTGCACCACACCACATGTGGAATCTTTCCCACCAAGGATCACACACACACCCTACCCACCCCCAGCATTGGAAACATGGAGTCTTAACCACTGGACTACCAGGGAAGTCCGCCACATTTTTTTTTAACCTATGCTGTCATCCAAATAGTTTCACCCTATCATCTGATTAAAAGTAACTCAAAGCGCAGATCATACTTCTTTTGTTTACTTTTCAATGTTAGAGCCACTTAATTTTCTTTTAACATTTAAGGTGTGTGCTTGCTAAATTACTTCAGTCGTGTCCGACTTTTTGTGACCCTGTGGACTGTAGCCCACCAGGCTCCTCTGTCCATGGGATTCTCCAGGCAAGGATACTGGAATGGGTTGCCATGCCCTTCCCCAGGGGATCTTCCCGACCCAGGGACTGAACCAATGTCTCCTGTCTCCTGCATTGGCAGGCCGGTTCTTTACCACTAGTGCCACCTGGGAAGGGTATCATTGCAACTTGCTTCAGAAAATAAAATATTTATGATTCTATAATAAAAGAATAAAACCATTAGTTAACATAAGTAATTATAGTTACAAGGTCACATTCAAAGAATGAATGTGATTTGCATCTTCTTCCCTCCCCAACTAGATGATATTATTTTACTTACTTTTAATTTTCTTCTAAAGACAAAGTGTGGTATTTCCAATGGTTAGGATCCCCCATGTAAATAAACTGCCAGTGTTTCATTACCATTTCATTCTGGAAGACAACCAAACCTTTTTCAAAGTGGGGGAGAGCCATATTAATTAGCTTCAGCAGATATCAACCACTTGAGCAACAGTACAACTGTCTTTCATCAGTTAATTCAGGCCTTTCTCAAACAACAAGTGAGAATCATTTAAGGAAAAACAATTTGTTTCAGGTAAGAAATGCAAGAGTCAACTAAAACAGAAACTATTCTGGTTTTCACCTTGAAGGTACTGAAAGAGCAGTCTCCAACTAAACTAAATTAGCATTTAATGTGAGCACATTAATTATGATTTTGAAAGCTTTTACTCCTTTGTGTTTGTGTCTTCAGGTGGAGAGAGAAGAGATAATGAGGTATGCAGTGTACAGTCTTCAATTTTTCTATTAGCCCAGGAGCAGTCTTAGTCAGCAGAGCAGTATTCAGACACAGGATCATTTAACAGAGCCAATATACAGGTTCCCAAAATTACTTGAAAGGAGATTCCTAATTGATTATACAAATGAAATGCATTTTGGGAGTGCAAAAACAAGCAAAAGACTGAATAAGCAAAGATAAGGTACATATGAAGTCAGATACAATGTTGTAAAAATACTGGATCTGAAATATTAGAAACAATAGATCTTTAGAAATCATGGAAAATCTAGTATTAGCTTGACAGTCTGTCAAGAATTCTTGAGTTCTTCCAATAATTCTGAATTCCAAAATTTATTTGGGAATATTTAAGATTTAGGTATTTTCATGATTTAACCCTAAAAATAGAACGTAATTCTTTGAAAACTATGAACTTAAAAATGAATTTCAAAATCGTGTCATGCCTAAAAAAATTTTTTTTAATAAATTCATTCACAAAGACATGCCATTTTGCTCTAAGGGTCTTCAGAGCTCTATCTCAACATGAAAAACAAAAAGGGAATGATTCTGCAGTATTAGGCACCTCACCTTGAGTGAAACAAAGAATGCTGTTCTGAATAGTTGGGAAATAGCCTAACATTCGATGGAAAGCTGGAGCTGTCATCAAGTGGTCACAGGACAAATTAAATTTTCTGTGTTCTAGTTTCCTCATCTGAAAACAACAGATGGATAAAAAGCTCTCTCTCAATTTTCAATGCTTTGATCTTAGGAAGTGACAACACAAGATCATGCCCACACACACAATTATGCAGGCCACTTAGTATTTATTACCTCCTTTTACTATATGGTTCGTGGCAAAGACAATGGACTAAAAATATGTCGCGTAGCCTCTTAATCTTGGGCAAATATAAAAATATTACCATTCAGATATGATACATAAAATTTATCACTTTAACAGTCCTTTTCTTAATTTTCAAAGAGGATAAAGCAGCTTTTTTCTTTCCATCTTAGAAAGTGTCAAGAAATTTATCTGACTAGGATTGTATCACTTTTGTACCTTTACATAGTCAAGACAATTGATATTCAAAAATTTCAATATAGTTAGGATAAACATTCCAGTAAAGTGTCTATTTAAGAAGACAGTGTGCTGATAGTCAAGAGTGGTGGAATGCCGAACACTGATGATGAATACAGTATCAATAAATTTGGGAATTTTTTTCTGATTAGAAAAATGGTATAAGCAAAGACTTTAATTACAGTAGGCCTTTAGAGAAATGAGTGAGTCAGTGGCTGGTGTCTAAAGGATAAAGATAAAGGATGGTCATTCCTTATCAATCTGCAGCTACTAGGGCAAAATGACAATATGAGAATGATGTCTCAAAGTTAAGTTAATGGGTTTAGAATTTTTATGTTGCAATGTGTTTTACTCTGTAAAGCAATATATCCCGAGGTAACTCACCAGAAGTGAATATTCACTGTTCTTAAACTAAAAGGATCTTCAGTTATAACAACTTCCATTATATACAGTACACTTGTATTATAGCATTATATCCAAGTACTTACATGTTGGGCACTTGTTCAAGTTACTAGAGATGAAGAAATAAATTTTTTTAAAAAACTTTGTGAAATTTATATTCCAGTGTGTGGAAATAGAAGAGAAAGTATAACAAGTAAAACATGTAACAAATCAGAACACATTAAGTGTTGGGTAAAATATAAGGGTGGGAAGGATGCTGACGGATTTTCAATACTATAAAAGTGGTAAGTATAAAGCCCTCACGGGTAAGGTAGCATTCAAATTCACCTACTCAGCACCTATACAGAACTATACCAAATCAGGGAGAAATTTCTGGCAGTACCAAATTCTGTAATAAAGGTCACTGAACAAGAAAGCAAGCCTGTATCGTCACTTTCGCTAACAACCATTAAGTGAAAGCAAAGAATGCTGTAAATCTCCACCTTGTTCTTTATCCTAAAATACTTTGACTTTAAGAAGTGCCCAGGTCTTTAAGATCCTAAGCATTCTAGCTCAAGTTTATGAAAAATAAATCCATCTCCCTCACAAGTTTACTTTTTAATCCCTTAAATCTATGACAAATGTAATCCAGTTTAGAATGAAAGGTTCAGCATTCATCGAAATGAACTGTGAATTTTGACTTGAAGAAGAAACAATACATTCATAACTAAGAGAACATATGAATATAGGCCATGGTTTTAAAATGCAAATAACCTTTATTATAAACAAGGGGGAAAAAAAAACCCTGCTCCTGTGTCTAGCAAGTGGGTGACTCCTGAACTCTTTCACCAAGTCCAGGGATTTAAGGAAATCACAAAAGCAGACTTTAAAGTCTCCAGGGTAATCACAGCAAAAAGTCACATTTAGGCACATGATTTTAAAACTAATGACCAGTTTGTTGTCATAGTCAAATGTATTACTAAAAATATTTTGCAGAAAACCTAAAAACATCTAGGGCTCATGTACAATACTTTTTACATAGCTATTTTGTACTTGTTAATTTTTTAGTATACTACAGCTGTTTGAAAGCCTTGCTAGCATACTCGTACACCTTTAATATGTCTTGATTAATATTCTGAGTGTTATGATTAATTTGAGCTTCCCTTGTAGCTCAGTTGGTAAAGAATCTGCCTACAATTCAGGAGACCCAGGCTCGATTCCTGGGTTGGGAGGATCCCCCGGAGAAGGAAATGGAAACCCACTCCAGTATTCTTGCCTTGAGAATTCCATGGACAAAAGAGCCTGGTGGGCTACAGTCCATGCGGTCCCAAGAGTTGGACATGACTTAGCAACTAAACCACCACCCCATGATTAATTTACTAAAGCAAATTAAAGCAAAATGTTCAGCTGCTACATAAAGGACTCCAGCTTTCCAGGAGTCAATGATTATGGTGCACTGCTTCTTTTCCTCTATTTTTCCTCCTGTATGCTTTTTGGTTGTTAACCTTGAGACACTTCATTTATCTTCACTGTATGCCCTATTAAGCAGAACTGAGATGTATGCAATCAATACTGGAAATCTAATGCTTCAGGTTTCTGATGCTAATAATAGTCATTTGGTATTAAATACAGCATACTTTCACTGAAACCAGATAGGAAAATGGCATATTTGAATGTTGTAATGTGTCTGTATACATGTGTGTAGGTATGTACATATGTACACAAGCACACTACACGCTCAACACACGTACCAACTCCAGCTGTAAGAACCTTATTAGATTAGAGACTGATTACACTTGGACTGCAGGGAGATCCAACCAGTCCATTCTGAAGGAGATCAGCCCTGGGATTTCTTTGGAAGGAATGATGCGAAAGCTGAAACTCCAGTACTTTGGCCACTTAATGCGAAGAGTTGACTCACTGGAAAAGACTCTGATGCTGGGAGGGATTCGGGGCAGGAGGAGAAGGGACGACAGAGGATGAGATGGCTGGATGGCATCACGGACTCGATGGACGTGAGTCTGAGTGAACTCCGGGAGTTGGTGATGGACAGGGAGGCCTGGCGTGCTGCGATTCATGGGGTTGCAGAGTCGGACACTGACTGAGCAACTGAACTGAACACCCTAACAAATTAAGGTTATATATACATATATGTTTTTTAGGGAAAGAACCAGAATAGGCAATGTGAAAAACTAAAATAACTTGGTAACTTTACCAAGCTAAGTAAATTCTGACATAATTTTCAGAAAGTTTTCTCTAAGATCCTACCAAGATCCTTCTCCCTTAACTGGAATACAAATCCATACTTCATTTAGCCTATAGTCTAGTATTAGAGGAAGGGAAGAAAACTGTATCTGAAATTAATTTTATGTGATCTGAATCTGATGAAATTTAATCACTTATGAGACAAAAGTAAAGGCTTGAGAATATATGTTTTAATAAATTATTAATAGTAATTGCCAGTACTCAACTACCATCACCTAAGGAAAAAAAAAAACACCACAACAAAAAGGAATCTTTTCAATGTTATTCCCTAATTTATTTATTGGGCTAAATAATTCCCTAATTTATTTATTGGGCTGAACTTAAAGAAAACCATCTTAAGTTCAAGATTTACATGTTATGATTTATTGCATTTTCTGATTACTACAGTATTTGAATGCTATTTAAAATATGTAGTATGCTCTGTAAAACTGTCCTCACAGAAAGTACTTAACAGAAATGAATTAGGAAGGTTATTATTTGATTTACATAAACCACCCTCATATTCTAGTGTGACTAATTCTATACTATCTTTCAATAACAAAGCTTTAGTACTTTCTCAAATCAGTTACTGTTATTTTTTTAAGTACTGGCAAAATGTATCTGCCTTGTTTTCCTTCAGGTAAGACTACTCATGGCTCTCTAACAAGCCTTCATGTATCTGGTCACCAAGAGACAAACAATGTTGCTTAGCAAAGCAGCAGCTATGACTATGCATTATTTTACATAATAACATTTAACTGAACTCTTCCCATTCTTTCTACCCAAACACCCATCTGATACCATTTTCACAACTTTTTCCACCTTTAGCCTTTCAAAGAAGTTACCTTATATAAGGTTCTATATATGAAATTCTACTAATTAGATTTTTGAAGCTGCTTTTTTTTTAAAGGGAAAAAAGCATTATGCACCTCCTACATGTAATTACTTTTAGAAGAGCAATTTCCATGTTGAGTAAAGAGTGAAGCTGTCTTCAAATTTCAAGTTCTGCTTCATAAACTAGCTCAAGGCTAACACTGTTAAGGACTTACAGAAGTTGTGCCTGGAGGTTAAATATTTATAGCCCATTATTCCATTTACTCAACAAAACCTGAATGACTATGTGAAAATCACTATATTGAAATGAGAAATGAATGTTCAAGTGTTTTTTTTTTTTTAAAAAAGGGTATAAAGTTAACGTTTATTATTCTAACAGTTTGCTTTGAACTAAATTTTAAAATGCTATTCTTGGTGAATTATTTACATACTAGACAACAAAGAGTGAAAATCAGTTTTCCTGAAGTAACACAGTACACGTCATATGGCAGGAGTCATAAGACAGGAATTCTGGCTTTAGCTCTGACTTCACAGATGGAGAACTGAAGATGTTAAGAGATTTCTAAGAACTTTATAAGACTGTTTAGGGCCATGCACATCTAGCTTCCCATATTATTAAAAGTGAAGAAATATCTGGCAGTAGAACTGCATAAACTATTAAGCAACATGCTAATCATTTTAATTATATTTGGCTTACTAGAAAAATCTCAAGCACTCAAAGCACCAAGGGTATATTGAACTATATCTTAAAAAATAGCCATGGATAATCTACAAAGATGAAAAATGACATGTAGACCACAGTCTACTTGTAAAGTTTTGATAAGGATTCACTTCATATTTAGGTATCTTTTATCTCTAATCCTGAAAAATCAAGTCCAGCATCTCAGGTAAATGCACTTTATTATAATCAACCTAATAGTGACTTCTGGTGATCCCTTTGATTAACAGTCTCATGCTATTTTTCCTGTTTCAGAGGTGAAAAGCGTTAGTAAACCATCAGAGTTAATTCAGACTCCAGAGAGAAGTTTCTTTTTAAGCCACGAAAAAACTAAATCTAATTTCCTTGGCTTTTAAAAAATAAATCTGTAATCTGTCTAATCAATTACAAGTGTCCGACTATTTGCGATCCCATGGACCGTGGCCCACCAAGCTTCTCGTCCATGGAATTCTCCAGGCAAGGATACTGGAGTGGGTTGCCATTCCCTTCCTTCTCCAGGGGATTTTCTCAACTCAGGGATGGAACCCAGGTTCTCTCACAATGCAGGCAGATTCTTTACAGTCTGAGCCCCAGGGAAACCCCTAATTGTCTAAGCATATGCATGTATGTCAGCTTCCTCTAACCTCAAGGGGGATTGGTTTTAATCCTGCTTTTCAAATCTGTGACCCTCCAAGAGGAATTCATTCATTCTAAGTTTTCGTGCATATTACATAATAAGTGTTCTGCCAGAAACTATGGGGACTATAGTGTAAAGCAGCCAAGAACCCTTTCTCTCAAAGGGCTCACAAACTCATCAAAGAGCTAGGCAAGTTTAAACTAACCCCTACCATCAGTTTACATATAAATTCCCTCCAACAAGTATTTAGTCAATAATTATTTCAAACCATAAACTGTTTTGAAATGACAGAAAAACAATGAATTATGGAAAAAAGGAAAGCAAGAGCTGGCTATTTACGGTAACCTTTCTGTTGATGCACACTTGATTAATAAGATAACAAAATCAACATTTTTACAAGACTTTGGCTACAATACTTCAAGTAAATGAACTTTCATAAACCAAAACTATTGATGAGGAACAACAAATTTTAGTAATCATCAATAAAGCTAAACCTTCAAAACTTTCTTCACAAAGAGATAATGCTATTAATATTCAGAGTGACGAAGACTATGCTTTACTGTTATTTCTTGCCCAGGGAAAATGTTCTACTAGTTTGTAAATTTAAATTCTCCAGAGGTCAGCTGAGTCAACTGCAAAAAATGAAGGAGTTAGTACTGGCTCCATGGTGTGTGTGTGTGTTAAGTCACTCAGTCGTGTCCAATTCTCTGCGACCCCATGGATTGTAGACTGCCAGGCTCCTCTGTCCATGGGACGATCCAGGCAACAGTACTGGAGTGGGTAGTCATTCTCTTCTCCAGGAGATGTTCCAGACCTAGGGATGGAACCCATGTCTTCTACACTGTAGGCAGACTGCTTATGCCCAAGATATCAGGGATGCCTCCGTGGTAAAAGTCTGCGGTGTGAACTTCCCTAATACAGCAGAATTTAAATTTATGAGTAATACACTACGTCCACACAAACAGAAAATTCTCTAGTAACAAATAATTCACAAAAATTTGAATTAAACTTTGTTTTAAAGTTGCTATCTCTTGATATTTACCTTTGCTTCTTTTGGTCAGTACTCAAAACTAAGGAATCTGGACATAGGATAAAAAAGAAGACCAGAGCAAGTGGGGTGTAATTCCAAATATGTACTAGTAGATTTAGTTATGTTTTTCATTAGTCATGGCTTTCAGAGATATTTAGAAAATGTCTATAATAAAGAATTTATAATGTCCAAGATATGACAACAAAAAGCACAAGCAATGAAAGGAAGAAGAAAACACAAAAGATGAATTTGAAATTGTCAGAATTAAAAACTTTTGTGCCAAGGAAGTGAAGACAATCCATAGAAGAAAACTTCATAAATCATATATATCTGGTAAGAAACTTGTATCTAGAATAACAAACAACTATTACAACTCAGTAATAAGACAAATAACCCAATTTAAAAATGGGCAAACGATCTAACAGACGCTTCTTCCAAGATATACAAATGGCCAGTAAGTACACAAAAAGATGACTGACAGCACTAGTCATCAGGGAAATGCAAATCTAAACCACAATGAGATACTACTTCTCACCCACTAAAATGGCTACAGTGAAAAATAAAAACAAGTGTTGAGGACACAGAGAAATCTGAACTCATACACTACCACTGGGAATGTAAAAGGGTACCACTCTAAGTCTGGCAGTTCCTCAAAACCGTTAACACAGTTACCATGGGGCTGCTAAGTTGCTTCAGTCGTGTCCGACTCAGTGAGACCCCAGAGACGGCAGCCCACCAGGCTCCCCCATCCCTGGGATTCTCCAGGCAAGAACACTGGAGTGGGTTGCCATTTCCTTCTCCAATGTATGAAAATGAAAAGTTAAAGTGAAGTCGCTCAGTCGTGTCCGACTCTTAGCGACCCCATGGACTGCAGCCTACCAGGCTCTTCCGTCCATGGGATTTTCCAGGCAAGAGTACTAGAGTGGGTTAGCAATTCCACTCCTAGGTATAAAGCCAAGAGAAATGAGAACATATGTAATAAATGAATGCTCGTGGCAGCATTATTTACAATAGCCCAAAGGTCCAAATGTCCATGAATTCATGAATAAAATATTGCATATCTATAAAATGGAATATTATCTAGCAACAGAAAGGAATGAAGTCCTGATAAACATGGATAAACCCTAACAGTTTTACTGTGTTAAGTAAGAGAAGCTCATCACAATGCAATCCATTTATATGCAATGTTCAGAATAGGTTTCCCCAATGGCTTAGCAGGTAAACAATCCGCCTGCAATGCAAGAGACACAGGAAAGGTGAGTTCGATCCCTGGGTTGGGAAGATCCCCCTGGAAAAGGAAATGGCAACCCACTCTGGTATTCTTGCCTGGGAAATCCCATGGACAGAGCACCTTGGCAGGCTACAGTCCATGGGGCCACAAGGAGTCAGACACAACTAACTATTAAAAGAATTCAGCACTGGAGACAAAAGTGCCTAGGGAACTTTAGTAGTTGCCTAGGACCGGGGGCATGGAGTTACCTACATTTTAGCTTGTTATATCACACCATTCCTGTTTATGTTGTTCCTCCTCTTACACGAAATTTAAAGCTTCCTGCTTCACACGTAGGGCTCCTAAATACTGTGGGTTTACATTTAATACGACACTTTCTTCACCTCAAGAAAGGTGAATGTACAAGTTCATTCTGCTTCCATGTCTTCATTTGTGTTGTCCATGCCACTGCCCACAATACATTCGCCTTCATTTTTACCTTCCAAGTTCTTCCGTATGCAATTTGAGTACTATCTTCTCACAAGTTTCCTCACTGAACACCTTTTCTTCTAAACTCAGTAGTTCTTCCAGACAGTGAGAACTGACATTCTGCCATGTATAAGCCATTTTTTATTATACTTGCTTCTGTCGTCTCCATTATACTGTAAGTACCTTGGGCAGTAAAGCCACATACTCAGGCTTCTATAGCAACTAGAACAATGGTTTATTTAATATCTCTAAAAATACTTGATTAAATTTTCTTATGACTATTTCACCAACTATGAAAAAGATGATGGTCAATAAATGTTCGCAGAATAAATGACTAGACGGATAAAAGGCAGTAACAGCAAACAATAAATATTTTAAGAGTATGATGCCCTTTTAAGACTACAGAGTTCAGAACAAGCAATAAATTTCAATTCAATGATGACAAACAAGGTATTTATGAATCTCCTATTGCTAATTGCTTACAACAAAAGGGATAATCACCCTCAAAATCGTTACTCAGCTTCGTTTAGATTACAAACATTTTTAGTTACATCTATACTGTCCTACTCTTGCCTGGAGAATCCCATGGACAGAGAAGCCTGGTGGGCTACAGTCCATAGGGTCACGAAGACTTGGACACGACTGAAGCAACTTCAGACAGACACTGTCATATAATAATAACCAGAAATTCAAACACAGACAACCAGTTCATTAGAGAAAGACTTAAAATTAAAGAAATAAATCTTAGTTTCCAAGATTTACTAATCTTTGGTAGACATTTTCTAATACCAGTGGTATAAACTCTCAGACCCATCCTCCACTCAGACACCAAGGTCATTACTTAGCTATTTTAACATCACTTAATTCCCTCTTCTCCAAACAAATGTATTTACTTTTCTCCTTTAGAAAAAAAGTTAGCATCAATGCTTCAGACTTCCTCTCTAAACCTTGATGAGTGACAGAATATTCAGAGATTCTAGATAAATCCAACCAGGAAGAATTTGTTCAGACAGCCCATTTCACTTCACTTATGGTAAACTAAACTTTAATAATCTTACCTCAACCCCAAGGAAAAGCAACTCAGGTATTTAAAAGTTTAACAAGGGGTACTATTCTTAAGCTGTGATTCATGTAATTGATTAAATACATAAAGGTAATTTTTCATCACTGGTTATGTAAAATACTGTCATCTACTTATCTGCTGGAATTAACCAATCTTCTTATTGGTAACAGAGGAGACAGGTAAGCAAAACTAGGTAAAATAATGAAACATATCTGTACAGGATCAGGACTGGCAGAGCTAAGAAGAGAGAAAAATGCAAAGCAAAACACAAGACAAAGAGTTTGTATATACTAAGTGAGCACACTGAGTCAGAAGAGAAACAAATGTGTTTCAAATATGTCTCAAAAATCTACATTTACAGATTTGATAGTATAAATTTAGAACCATATTTTCTTCTTGTAACTTCAAAAAGTTGACCAAGACTAACCACATATAATGCCTGTTAGCATATTTATTAAATTGGCAGAGGAAAACAAGTAGCCATTTTCACAGTATCAGTTTGTTGTTTTAGCTCATGATCTTTACCTCCAACCCAAAAGACAATCCACTGATACAATGAGACTGTGAGAAATCATTTAATTCCCTGGTAGCCCTCAGATACGTTCCAGAGGAAACCTTTCCCGTCTTTACAGATTTCAATTATCCACTCCCGACCCCTACCAATCTGCAAGTGCTTTGTGAACATTAAGTCATAGTAAATCCTCAAAATAACAGTAAGACAATATTCTTACATTGAAAGCTTTAATATATCTGTCAAGTTAAGCATACAAAAAATGAGATCACCAAAACAGCTTCATTTAATGATTTGTTTTTTTTAAAAGATAAGAGAGCTGAGTCCCTGCTGTTAGATTATTAGTTATCATTTTCTAAGTTTAATCAACTTAAAGACCTTATAGCATGTGTATTTTAAAGATAAATATACTAACAGACGTATATTTAAAATGTACTAATAGTTAAATGCTGCTTAGAAGGTCGAAAAAAAGAAAAAGAGAGCACTGAAACTTTTCTTTTGTGCTCTTGTTGAAAGAAGTTATTACTTGGGCCAAGTAATAACTTAGCCAAGGACTTCTACAGTAAAAGAAAAAAAAATTCATCTAAGAAGAAAAGTCTCAGTAGACAATCATATAGGTGAAACTATTTATTTAGGTATCAAATATAAAACTCACTGATAACACCAAGAAATATTAGAAAATCATCAAAAAGATAAGTTAACGAGTGTGTAAAAAATTAACTCAGAGAAAGCTAGTACAGTAATCAAGATTACTGGGTAACTGCATCCCCTGAGAATGGTCTACTTAAAAAAAGATCTGGACTACATAAGATGTTCTTTCTCATTTAAAGAGAAAACTATAGACTTTTATTGGCTGAAATAATAAAAGGAAGAGTCTGTTTAGGGCTATAAGAACCACGACAAAGGAGTTAAATACAGACTAAATTTACTTTGAGAGTTAACTCTTATACAGCTTGCTTCCCTATTCATACTGATCTCGAATATTTTAATAAAACTTAAAAAAAAACCACTGAAACTGAAGATAATCGAGGGAGTTTAAGGTCTTTATGTACTGACACAACCCAAATGCTAAGCCGTGTTAAGTGAAAACTGCAAGATATAGGTGTGTACACAGTGTACTACCAGGGGATAGGGCAGGAGAGTACATACATATCCGTTTGAACTTGGATAGAGTACCTCTGAAAGGGCAAGAGAGAAACTGGTAACACCTGGGTGATTGGAGGGTGGGGGCAAAAAACATGGCCTGCTGCTGCATGGCACTTTAAGTGTTCTGAATTATGGGCTACCTGAAAGAATTACTTATTAAAAAATAAAAATTGGAAATACAAAAGTAAAATCCTCTTTTCTTCCATCTTCATCAAGTGTGATCTCGCTTTCCTTTTGACTGCTTTCTTATGGCATATATTCTGCCTTATTAGTCATCATGTCCCCAATAGTTCCTTGAGGGTAGAGATATATGACAGTGTAATCCATCTTTGGATTTGCTGCAGCTTCTGGCCTAGTGAATTAAAACACAGTAACAATAATGATGAAGAATAATTTAAAACATAAAGGAAACATTTGTTGACCACTTGTGACATGCCTAGAGTTTAATATGTATTAACTCATTTAATTCCCACATGTGTCTGAGTTAGATAACTGTTTACTTAAGATCAAGGAAAATTAGAGAAGTACAGAGAAGAAATCTGACCAAGGTTCCACAGCTAGGAAGTTAAAATAAAACTTAAAAATAAATTGAATCCCCAAAGAAGTACTTTATAATTACCTGACAACACTAACAGTAGCTGGCATTATTCTAACAGATAAAGAAACAAAGACTTTCGAAAGATCAAGAAACTTCTCGTAGGTCACAAAATTCCTTGAGGGTAGGCACAGGATGATAGTGGCAACAGCAGGATTCAAACCGGCCTGTGATTCCCAAACCCAGTGCTTTTTCCACTAACTACATTCTCTACCACAGTAAATGCTACCTATTATTTGCTGCTACTGCTGCTAAGTCACTTCAGTCTTGTCTGACTCTGAGCCATAAACTGTGTCTCAAGTGATAATGTAGAAATGTGTTTATACCTGAGTAAGAAAAAAAATCCTTTCATTTTCCTTTTATCATTCTGACTACTATATCCTTAACCTTAGATTTGAGCTCTAAGTAGTCAATAAAGAAGCTATCACTTGAAGTGACACTATATATCAAGAAAGATGCTTGTAAGATTGTATCACAGGCTGGCTATAAACAAGTCCACATAACCATGTCTGATAAGACATTTATAAAATAAATGAAGTTACAAATTTCACTGATACATTGTAAGCATAAGAGTACAAGAATTTTTTTCTACTGTGTAAATAAAGGAAAAGAATTTTTAAAATGCGGTGAAGTGAGGGCTATATACCTGGTTTTACTGTAGCCATTATTATATCCCCCAAAATAAAACTCAGTGTCTTAGAATGAAAAATAAAGTACGTCTCTATGAAGAAACAAAAATGTCTATTAATCAGATCTAATCATGAAAATGAATTTCAGAAAGCAGAAAAAGGTGCCATTTTATGAATAAGTTTCCTTACGCTCTTCTGTGGGGGAGAAAAAAAAATGATTCAAAAGGAGTTACACTGGAGTTTCATATTCCATAAGAAATGCCCTTTTAATAGTTTTCAGTTAGTTTCTATCAAAGACTCACTGCTTTTCTGAATACACCTCCATTAAAAAACGGTTCAAGCAGATTTAACTGTAATTTCTGCTGATCCCTGGGAGGGGGTAGAAGTATAACTTAGTAACATGTTACATATGAATATTCAAATATTAATGATTACAAAAGTTTACAAAGTTTCACCTGAGACTGGTAAGAATTAGATTATGAATTTATAATTTAAATATTTAAAAGATCTTTTGGATAAAACAAAAGAAAAACTATCATAACTTAAAAAAAAATTCAACAAAGGAAGAGTCATTGTCAGTATCTGTAAGGGAAAAGAAATTCTGTTCCACTTATGCTGGTTTGCAGAAAAGCCTTAAAGAAAATCAGTAATCTATGGCATCATCAACACCATAATTTCCTCTGTGTTTGGAAATAAAATCACCTTCCCAACCCTTAACGGAAAAATACTATTTCATCTTCTTAATTAATTTTTTTGGCAATGAAAAATGGCTAATGTGTTTTTTTTAAAAAAATACTAGTAATACAGCAAGGAGGTTTTGGAAAAGTGACTTGGATAAAGAAAATCAGAAGACAGTGCTCATACTAACAGTATTTATTCCTAACAAGAAACCTTGTATCAATCACCATTGTATCATACCATGAGACAGGGAAGTATTTTAAAAAGAACCTTTTGCATTACCTAAAATAACCGTTTTGGGTTTATATTTAAATCAGGAAATGAATGTAAAAGATTTCAGCAACTGGCAACCAGAAGTATTTTATACTAAACCTTTAGAAGGCAGAACTGATGAAAGCTAACGATAGCATGAAATTTTAACTTCTGAAGAAGGTAAGACAAACTTAAATAGGTCACATCCCATGGTCCTTTAAAAACTGTCTTGATGTGTCAATGATTTTTCTGCTGTCCGTTTTCCCCAAAAGGGAAAGAAAAAATAAACCTTGTGGCTTAAATTATTGTGGGTCTGGGGCCAGGGTTACCTACTACGGGCGAAGCAAATAATGGATACTTTTAAATGGCTATTTTTACAATTAGGGTTAACCAATTTCGTATTTAAGAAAGATGTGAGAAATATGGTCGGGCTGCGAGGGGAGATCCAAAAGACCCAACACCACGGCTGTCCCCCGCCAAGGTGACGTGAAACAAAAGTACATCGCTAATACTCGTTTCAACGAAGTGTTTCAGAATGATAGCTCTCAAGTGATTACCTTATTGAAAAGGGTTAAAACCGAAACTGTTTTCAAAAATCAGCTTCCCTTTTACAAGATCCCAATAGGTTTTTTTAAAAATTACAAATATATTTTTCTTAGCACCCCCTTCCTCCCCCAAGAATGCATTTCTACGACTACTAATTTAAAAAAAAAAAAAAGGGTGAGGGAAAGAGTCAAAAAATTATTTTAAAAAGCGCGAGTTCTCATTACCTCATGTTAGCAGAAAAGCACAGAAAACAGCATTTTCCCAATGGGGCGGGAGCGGGGGGAAAGGGCGTGAATAAAATACAGGACGAGAGGAAAACCTTGGGTTTCGAACTTTATTGCACAAAGAGAGAAGAGGAGAGTAGGTCAGACTGAGCACCGCTTCCCCTCGCTAGGCGGGCATGGCAGACACGGAGGCTACCGGGAAGGCAGGCACCTTCACCTCCTCTGCCCTTAACTGTCGCCTTCTTCCTCCTCCACCCCCCGCGGGCACCCCGGCGGCGCTGCCCTGGCGGATTGCGGGCCGGGTCGGGGGGCGAGACTGTCGGCGGGGGCCGGGCAGGCGGCACCGGAGGCAGCGGCGGCCGGGCCGGCGGGCGGCCTCCCCCGGGGCGGCTCCGGACTCCCGGCTCCGCGCCCGGCCCGGCCCGCCGGCGGCGGGAACGCGGGCGCCAGCTCGCCGCGGCCGGCCGCCCGCCCGCACACACCCCCGGCCGCCGGCTCCCACCCCGCCCGCCGCCCGCCGCCCGCCGCCCCCCGCCATGAGCGCCGCCGCTGGCTGCAGGCAGAGTCGCTGCCGCCCCGGCCGCCGCTGGCTCCAGTCCGCCGCCATTATTCTTTGTTCGCTGCGAGCGGCGGCGATGGTGTGGGGCTCGGGCGGAGGCTCCATCTTTACCGCGGCCCCTCCTGCGAGGGGAAGGCCCCAAGCGCGGGTGTCCGGCGCCTCCCCGTCCCCCCTCCGTCCCCCCGGCTCTCTCCGGCTCCTGCCTCCTCCTCCTGCTCCTCTTACCGGTGGTACAAGCTCCTCCGTCACTGCTTTCGTTCGCGGCCCGGATCTCGCTGGAGTTTTATTCTCTCCCCCACGTAACACACCGCGTCAAACTACACCTCCGCCGCGTCACTCACCAACACTCCGCTTCTCCCAGCCGCCCGGGCCACAGGCAGCAGCAGCCGCCGCCGACTGAGGACTCGCAGCCAGGGAGCCAGCCAGCGCCGCCCAGTGCCGAGTGCGCAGCGGCCGCGCACGGAAACAGCCGAGCTCGGTCCGGAGGAGCTCGAGCTGCCCCGCCCTCCGCGCTGGAGGCGGAAGTTGCCGAAGACTTTCGAGTTCCTTCGGGCGCGGCGGAGGGGTTCCTCCGGGAGAGGGAAAGCGGCAGTGGGCTGGGACCCGGGGGTGGGGAAGAGGGGGTCTGTCTAAGCGCCCCCGCTGCCCTCGCCGCGTATCGACGGTTTAAGGCCGGCGGCGGAAACTTGCAGGAAGAACTGGGGTTTGTGTGTGGCGTGGTGGGGAATTCCCGAGGGGTGTGGACGGTTCGATGGAAACCCCCGCGCGGGCTGCCCTTGCGGCTGTTAGCGGCGGGCCCTAGGGCGGCTGCAGCGTCACGGGCCTGGGCCCCAGAGCGCCTCCCGTCCCGGGAACTTTCAAAAGCTGCAGGGACCAGAAAGACGCGCCTCCGGGTCGGGGCCGCGGCTGAGCGCGGAAGCCCTGCGGAGCCGGGGAGGAAGGCCTGCTGCAGCTCTGCGGTTCCCCGAGGCCTCGGCCGGACGCTGGGATGCTAGGCCTCGGCGCGGCGCCGGCGCGGCCCAGGGGCGTCGTGGGCCCCTGTGGGAAGGGTTTTCCGCCTTTCTGAGCAGGTCGGGAGGCTCCGCTCCGAGAATCCGCAGAGAAACCTGGCGGCCGCCGGCGGGACCGTTCAATTTCGGGCCACGGAGGCCCTGGGACTCCGGGCAGCTGGCGGAGTTTAGCCGGGCAGCGAGGACGGCCAGGCCGGTGGGGCACACCTTCGGCCTTCGAGCCATGACCTGCCCTGACCGAGGTTGCTCTTTTGCATTTTTGGAATGTCTTCCCCTAACCCCGCTTACCTGCCCGCTTTTGGGGGGGGGGGGGCGAGGGGGACCCATCCTGTATTGCTTTCTTTTTCACAGTCAGTTTTCTACTGCAGCCGCTGCCCTCTTTTCTTCACCACCCACTCCCCCATCTGAACCCTCAGTGCGACTTCCGTTGCCTGGAAGCTGCTGATCTTGCCCCCTCAGAGGTCACGCGGAGACTCGATGCTGACTTTATCATTATCTGTTTTATTTAACTGGGCAATGCTCTCTCCCGGGCTTTCAGGTCTGCTGTAATTCACTTTCAGTGGCTTTAAGCTCTGGAGAAGGGAATGGCAACCCATTCCATTCTTGCCTGGAGAATCCCAAGGACAGAGGAGCCTGGAGGGCAACAGCCCATTTGGTTGCAAAGAGTCGGACACGAGTGAAGCAACTTAGCAGGCAAGCTTAAAGCAAATGTGTCTTAGGAAGCGGAGAGGGTCCAAGTCAGAGCTTCGCCCTATACAGGCTTGTGTTGAAAGAGTTCCCTAGCCTCGTACTGTAGCCTAGCACTGTAGATCTCCTCCTGCTTCCTCTTTGGGCTGAAGAATAACCTCCTTTCCTTCCGTTATTTTCAACCTTTCTTCCTCTACCGGCTTTTTTGTCTAGTATTTGAACAGCCTTAAGTCTCTCTCCCCAGGAGAAGGAAATGGCAGCCCGCTCCAGTATTCTTGTCTGGATAATCCCACGGACAGAGAAACTTGGCAGGCTACAGCCCATGGGGTCACAAGAGTCAGACGCGATTTAGCAACTAAACCACCACCAAATCTCTCACGTCTAGATTTCTGTCTTTAAGTCCCTCTCCATCTCTTACCACATGGACATTGTCTCATGACTCAGCCCTCTCTAGTCTAGTTTCTGTTCTTACCACACGCCTGGAGCAGCTCTGAATTGTCACAGACAAGCTTCAGGCCTCTGCTTACAAGACCTTGTTCTGGCATCTTACACTATTGCCTACACCCTCATCCACATATGCTCTTGTCTTACACTCTTGTTTTCCTCTTAACTCTCTGGTTCTTTAACAACCCGCTTCTCCTCCTTTAGCCAGTTGTTAAATACGGGAGTCCTGTTGAGCTTCACCCGCTTCTGGAGTCCCACCGTATGTGCTTTCCCAGGTGGTCTCATCCTCTTCTGTTCCCTTCAGATACCATGCACCAAAGACTCCAGCTCAAAGCTCAAGCCTAGATCTTGCTCTTGAGCTCTAGATTCATATTCCCAAGTGTCTTTGCTACACTTTCATCGGGATGACTTGGGTGTGCCAAACTCCTCTTCCTATAGCCCTTGGTTCAGTAAAGGAAATCATATCCATCTACTCAGTTCAGAAACCTAAGACACCTCCAACACACATCAGAATCACCTAGACCTACCTTGAAGAAAATAGGATTTGTGGCTTCTCTCTGTTCCTACGACCACTTTCCCATCCCACTCTAAGTTAACTTCACCTCTTGCTGGAAGTTCTGCAGTAACTACCATCTAGGTCCTACAAAACTGGTCTTGGCTCATTCCGATCCATTTGCCATACTGCAGCCAGAGTAATTTTTAACAAATACAAATCTGATCAAGTCGCTACCCTGATTGAATTCCTTCAATCCTTCCCTTTGTTTACTGAACACAATCTGAGTCCTTATCATGAAGGCCAGGCCCTCTGTTATCCAGGCTTGTGTTCTTCTCAGCCTCCCCAATGATTTCTCTAGCTATCTGCACTCCAGCCATGTTAGTCTTTTATTTTTCTAGGCTCTTTTCTCTGGTTCCCTACTGTAGGCTCTCACCTCAAGGTATTTATACATGCTATTCCCTTTCCTTGAAATTCTTTTCTGTCACCCACTCCTCCTACCTAACTGTACTTAGCACTTTCCTGATTCATCATTCTTGGAATTATTTGTTTACTATCCATGTAAGTCTGCAGGTAGTGACCAAGTGTGCCTCGTTTGCCACCAGAATTTCTCTCCTCCCATCCTCAGCACAATGCAGTGTTGTTCATTGAGTATTTATTGAACAAATAATATCTCTGTGGTCATGGCAAAATTTATTAATATTTTAGGATTCACATCCTGGTTCAGCTGTGTGACTTTGGGCATGATCTTCCCTCCTGCACCTCAGTTTTCCCATCGGTGAAATGAAGATGATAGTAGCTACTACATCACAGTGTTCTTGTGGTAATTAAATGAGATCATTCATGGAAAGTGTACTTGACACAATGACATGTAACAAGTGTCAATTAAAATGTTGCCCATTCTTAGATTTGTTTATATATCTCATCTTTGTGTCAAATACACTTTCAAAATGTAGCTTACCTCCTTGCTCTTACCCTGGCCCTATACATGATACCAAAATATTGGGATTATTTGGGGCTTCCCACGTGGCTCAGATGGTAAAGTATCTGCCTGCAGTGCGGGAGACCTGGATTTGATCCCTGGGTCCAGAAGATCCCTTGGAGAAAGGAATGGCAACCCACTCCAGTATTCTTGCCTGGAGAATCCCATGGACAGAGGAGTCTGGCAGGCTTAATTTTTAATTTTAAAATTTCCCTGCTTTCTCCTTTTCTTTTCGCACTATAAACTCACTTAGGCCCTATCTCTTCATGTCTTAGTTGCTTTGCTAACTTCCTAGGTGCTTTTTAACTGCAGGCCCACTTCCCTGATTAACCTTTGCCCTATGGTCAGATCAGTGAGCCTCCAACAGTCATTCAATTGTATTTTGTCCTTGATGTCGGCTCCCCTGACCTCTGTTCTTACCTGACCTCATTAATTCAATTCATTCAGTCATCCAGTCATTCAAGGGCATGTTATTTTACTAAACACTTTGGATATACTTCAGATTTGAAATGTAGTCTTCTAATTTCATGTATTTGCATATCCATAAACCATAGAAATGAACTAGAATCATCCAACTTTAGCATCCATTTTTATCTCTGGGACTTGAAAGCTACTCCCATTTTTGACTTAATTTTTCAATTGGAAAACAGGGTTAATGAAAGAGAAGAGCACATGGGTGCAAGTGGACTTAGTATAAGGTAGATGAGATGGAAAAGGGGAAAGATCTCGAGATGATTGTAAAAGGGTTCAAGGAGAAAGTGGTATCTGAGCACTTTTTTTTTTCTAACCACCGCTTCCTTTTCCTGTTATTTTTCTCTCTTGCTTCCGCTGTTGAACCTAATTTTTACCCTCTCTGTGAACTCAAGTTCCATGAACCCTGCTTGTTTTAGTTCATCACCTCTCGTGACTTAGTTTGTTTTTCTACCTAACCCTAGGGCCATGGTGACCTATTTTGTTTATTCTAAAAATACCTGTTGAGCACCTACTTTGTGCTCTGTACTACAAAACTGGAGCTATAGCAATCAATAAAGGTTGTTTCTGCTCTCAAAGGTACTGCTTTCAAAGATACTAGAATAAAATCTTCAACCTCCAGTATCTGATATTTATCTTTTTTGTTTACTCCTTTATGCCCTCATCCTGTCTTGTGATTGTAAATACAATGCTCATGCTGATTAACTCTCAAAATTATATCTTTTCCCCAAATCACTCTCCCAAACTCCAGACTCATTTAAACAGCTGTCCACTCATGCCTTCACTGTTGTCTTAGGATGTTGTCTTAGCCTTGGTTCTCCCAGAAAACAGAATCTGAGGCAGAGGCTTCTGTGCTCCTATCTTATTAGGGAGTACAGTCCTGGGGAAATGAGGGTAGGGAAAAGAAGTGAGTCAGGAGAGAAGGTTAAGATTCAATCAGAGGATGCTAACGTTACCCTCCTCTGGAACATATATACAGTTTTGTTTTGTGTGGGTACCAAGCAGACCTTTGTGTGAGATGTGTGGCCTGAGCATGAGGCAAAGCACTATTGGGTGGTTACTGCCTGAGGTTGGGTGGCCATGGCAATAGGGACAAAGTAAGTTGCAAATTGTCCCACAGGCAAGAAGGCCAAGAGGATCCTAGGTGCTACAGAGGTGTCTAATAGACATCTCAAGCTCAATATGTCCAACACTGAGCTGATTTTCCCCTCACATCTGCACCTGCAGCGTTTTCCATCTTAGTTGCTGAGGTTAGAAATCTTGTAATGATTCTTAATACCTTCTTTTCTCTCTTATTCCACGTCTATTCTTGTAGGTAATTCTATTGGCCGTACCTTCAAAATATATCCAAAAACTGACTACTACCTCCACTGCAGGTACAGGTGACCTGGGTCTGCAGTACCTTCATCTCTTGCCTGGATTACTGCAATTGCTTCTTAGGAAGTTTCCCTACTTCTCCCACTGCCACACACCAGCTACGCTTCCACCTTAGCACCTTGGGTCTGTTTCAGTGCTTAAAACTTTTTTTCCAAAGTTGAAAATAGCTGACTCCCTCACTCCAGGTCTTTGCCCCAGCGGCCACTTTCTCATTGAAGCCTTGCTCATACTGTTTAAAATTACAATTTGACACCTCCCTCAGCCACCTCTATTTTTCCCTACAGCAGTCATTATCTTCAGATACACTGTCTGTTTTACTATTTTTTATGTTCATTATTTATTGGTTCCCCTGCTAATATACACATTCTAAATAGGAGTGGAGAAGGAGTGGAGAAGGGGGTGACAGAGGATGAGATGGTTGGATGGCATCACTGACTCAATGGGCATGAGTTTGAAGAAATTCAGATACACTGTCTGTTTTACTACTTTTTATGTTCATTGTTTATTGGTTCCCCTGCTAATATACACATTCTAAATAGAAGTGGAGAAGGAGTGGAGAAGGGGGTGACAGAGGATGAGATGGTTGGATGGCATCACTGACTCAATGGGCATGAGTTTGAAGAAACTCAAGGAAATAGTGATGAACAGAGGGCATGCTGCAGTTCATGGGGTCACAAAAAGTCAGACATTGCCTAGCAACTGAAACAATGTAAATTAATATTTTGCTTTTTGAAGTTAATCTTCAACAATAGAAACAACAAAACTCTTTCTACTTTCTCCTCTAGCTACTGTCCCCCCCGCCTTTTTTTTTTGCTCTTTATAATGCGTATCCCTGAAAGAGTTCTCTATTTACCATCCCAATTCCTTTCTCACATTTTCTGTTAAATTCATTCCAAATAGCTCTTGCCTTCAGAATTCCACCAAAACTGCTCTAGGTGTTACTTAATCCAGTGGCCTGTTCTCAGTCTTTTCAGTTGACTTAGCAACAGCATTTGACACAGTTTTTCACAACCTCCCATGTAACTTCACTTGTTATACTTGTTTCTTCGGTGTTACAGTGTTACACTTATTCCTTTACTCTCCTGATATTCATAATGCACTACTAGTCATGTTCTCGATCCCTTTTGCTCACTGACCTCTTACGATTCGAGTGCCCCAGGTCTCTGACCTTGCATCTCTTCTGTTTCATGTTCTCTCCCTCGGTACCTCATTCAGTATTACGGCATCAGATATTATAAATGTGCTCACAACTTCCTAGTCTCAGATTAGGCCTTGTGTATCCAAGGATATTTAATAGACCTCTGAAAAGTGAGAGTCGCTCAGTCGTGCCTGACTCTGCAAACCCATGGACTGTCTATACAGTCCATGGAATTCTCCATGCCAGAATACTGGAATGGGCAGCCTATCCATTCTCCAGTGGATCTTCCTGACCCAGGAATTGAACTGGGGTCTCCTGCATTGCAGGTGGATTCTTTACCAACTGAGTTACTAGGGAAGCCTTGGATGTTTAATAGGCCTCTCCATTTTATTATATCTAAAACTAAACTCCTGATCTCTCCTTTGCTCAAAAACCTATACTTACAATCTTCTCTGTCTCAGTTAATGGTAACTCCATCATTTCCACTGCTGAGGCTGACTCAGCAACTCTTTTACACCCCACATCCAATGTGTCATCAAATTCTGCTGCTGTTTCCTCAAAATATGTGACTAATTCTCCCATCTCCACTGATACCACCTTGGTCCAAGCTGCCGTTACCTTCAATCAGCATTTCATATCAGCCTTCATTAACCTTCATTTTCTTCTCAGCCCAGCAGCCAGGGTGATCCTTTTAAACTATGATTCTGTTCAAAGCTATCTAGTAGCTCCCACCTCACTCAGAAAAAGCTGTGATTCTTACAGTTAGGCTTACAAGACCCTGTTTCCTTTCTGATCTACTTCCTGCTCTTCTCACCCTACCTTTCACTGCTCAGGCCCATTGACCACCTTGCTGTTCCTTTACATTTTGGACACACTCTCCTCAGGGATTCAAATTTGCTGTTCTTTCTGGTCAGGATGCTCCTTTGAGACGTTTCTGTGTCCTCCTCACCTCCTCAGGTCTTCGCTTAAATGTGCCCGTTTCCGTGAGGCCTTCCCTTATTACCCTGATGAAAATTGTTCACCCCACACCCCACCTCTCTCTTTGCTCTTTTGCTCTCTCTGTCTCCTTTTGGTACTTTATTTTGCTCCATGGCACCTGTCACTTTCTGGTATGATATATACTTAGCTCATTTAATATGTTTGCAGGGACTTTTGTCTCTTTTTTGACTGCTATATTCTTAACATTTAGAACAGTATTTTATACATAGCTGCCACTCAAATGTTTGATGAGTGAATGCAGTTGAAATTCTGGACTTAATCTCCTGGCATTGGTTTGCATAAACAGGTCTCCTTAGCTTGATAGCCTCTAAATGCATCTATAAATATTGTTTCTGTATTACAGCCTGAATCATAAGAGTCCACCAAAGTACTGACTTCTTGTGAGACCTGATTTCAGCATGGTCACACTCTCTGCCATCTCTGTCTTAGTTCTATATAACCTGAAAGAGACGAAGACCTCTTTGAAGCTTTCTGATCTTCCCACATTCACAGTTAGAACTGAAGAACTGATCAGCAAGATTCTGGTTGCTTCTTATTTCTATTTTGAGGACCAGTTGGTAAGCTAGTAGTCCTGCTGCATTCTTGTCTTCCTTGTGACTGAAAGCAATGCCATGTAAACAGAATCAACTGACCTCTTATCCTCCTGGAAATTACAAAAGGCCAGTGGTTGGCAAATAAAACTGGTAGCAGCAACAAGTGAAGATTTATTGAGTTCTTACTTTTTGCTGGGCACTGTTTTAAACACTTTTGACTTATTAACTAACATAATCCTCATAATGACTTAATGAGGAAAACAGTAACATTAGGAACATTTTGTACATAAGTAAGCTGAAGCCTGAAGGGATAAAGAAAATCACATCTCCAAGGTCTTAGAACTAGCAAGTGGCAACAGTGACAGTGTGAACCCAAGCTGGCAACCTGATTCCAGAGCCTGATTTCCAGAGCTGACAAACTGATTCCACAGTGGCACTCTTAGCCGCTGTGCTCCACTGCCTGGTTGTAGAATGAGAAGTAGGGGAGGGAATTTACTTTGAGAAGAAAGCAAAGTAATTATTATTCCATTAGTGTGAGTCTGATAGCATCATAGTAATACAAGCACTTTCCTCTCATATTGTTCCTGTCACCATTTCATACATGACACAAGAATTAGGCTAAAAAGTTTCCAAAATGCCTCGTCAGTCTTCCTAGGTGAAGGAGTAGGCTCCTTGGCACCCTCTGTCTAACCATCCCCTTTCAGTTTTGCTTTGCTAATTCCTTCTGTGTGGCTGAGCTCTGAAGGGTATGTCATGAACTCTGAGCATGGTACTTAACCCCCTACCTCAGACTTGCACCCTAGTCCGATTTCACTGCCTGAATTCCATGTTTTGGTTCCCATTAAATCACCTGTCACACTTACTTGCCATTTTTTGTTTAATTGTCTGGTTCCCTGCTAGACTATAACCTCTGTGAGGGCAGCGATTGCATCTACCTTATTCACTGCTATATCCTTAATACCTAGCATGGTGTTTGGTGCACTGAAGGAGTTCAGTAAAAAAAATAATAATAATAATGAGTAGAAATGGTATTTCTAAAGAACATCTGCAATCATAACCATGCATTAAGGTGAATTTTCTTATGGTTGGACTAGTCCATCTTTTTCTTTCTTTTTTTTATTTTTTTAAGTCCATTGTTTTAGAAATAGGAAAGAAAATTTTCTTTTAGTCTGCTTTCTGGCTTTGGGGTTCTTATGTTATCATTGCTTTGCCATAATGCTAGTTTTCAATTAGTGCTGATTTCTTCTTTAGATTCAACTAACATCCAACTGCAATGTGATGGACGGCTCCATGAAGTCTTTCATATATGTTTGCTAATTTAAATTGAGATAACTTTTTTTTGAGGGTTTCGGCCTCAGCTGTACAACCAAGACACCTGACTGACTTGCACAAGATCAGACTGTAAGTTTGAGAATTGGGGTTTGAATTTAGAAATTCCAATTCTAAATTTAGCTTTTTTTCATATGTAATATGACCTTTCTGTTCTCATCTTTGATTCTTGTCTGTCAGTCTGTGGTTAACACCCATATTACTGAGTGTCAAGCGTATTTCATAATCTTGTAAGCACCTCCTTCAAAAATTTTTTCCCCTCTCATTTGTTCTGTTTTCCACTTTTATTCATTTTCTTCCCATTTCTACTCTGCCAGATTCTCTTCCAAACAGTGACACTCATGATTCATGAAACGTTTCTGAAGGCTGTTCTAATCTCATGTATGGATTAAAGGCTTCAGTAATATTTGGTTATTTCTATTATCATTCCTATCTGTTATTTTTATCTATTTGAAAAAAGATTTGAGAAGAAGCTCAGGGATTGGAAACAGTACACATACTATTTGGGCTCCTGATCAAACAAGGTGATTGAACACATACTTTTTGCTTTGCTCATTTCTGACACTCCACACTAAAGGGGTAAGAGAAGTGTAAACCCTTACGATAGACAGAATAACAGTCCCTTCATAAATACTCCTGTCTTAATTCCTGGGACCTGGGATTGTCTTATTCGAAAAAAAAGGACTTTGCAGATGTGACCAAGTTAAGAATTTTGAGATATGGTGATTATCTTAGATTGTTTGCGTGGACCCAGTATAATCCCCGAGGGCTTCCAGGGTGGATCAGATGGTAAAGAATCCTCCTGCAATGCAGGAGACCTGAGTTCAACCCCTGGGTCAGGAAGATCCCTTAGAGAAGGAAATGGCTGCCCCCTCTAGTATTTTTGCTTGAAGAATTCCATGGACAGAGGAGCCTGGTGGGCTGTAGTCCACGGGGTTGCAAAGAGTTGGACACGACTTCACACAGCTTTTTATAAGGGAAAGAAGGAGGCAGGAGAGTGAGAGAGAGAGAATGGAAGATGCTCTGCAGCTGGCTTTGAGGATAGAGGATGAGGTCATTAGCCAACCAATGCAGACACCCTGTAGGAGCTTGCAAAGGCAAAGAAACAGCTTCTCCCTCAGTTCCCTAAGGGGATGCCACCTGCCAACACCTTGATTTTAGCCGACTGAGACTGATTATGGACTTCAGACCTCCAGCAATTTAAGATGATAAGCTTGTGTTGTTTGAAGATATTTCATTGTGATAATCTGTCACAGCAGCAATAGGATACTTCTGCAACCCCTCAAGGACAAAAGGAGCAGAAAAGCTGACAACAGCGGTCGAGAGAATTCAACACGTGCTTAGAAGATAGGATAGATGCAGGAAGGGTAACTGACTTCGCAGAGTTGGGGAAACTGATACCTAAGCCTGCAGAAGGGGTATTGATGAGAAGGAAGCAAATTTGTCCGACAGGAACCCAGAGTTCAGGGGTTAGTGGCCGTGTCTGCTTTATGCCATTTGTAGAGCCTGGGAAAAGAGCATAAAAAGAGGCCTATGGAACATTTGTCCAAATATTTAAAAGTTATAAACCCAGCTAACAAACTGCTAATTAAAGTATATTCAATCCTTCTTTCTTGAGAAATGAGGAGAAAGGACCTCCATTCTGGAGTACTCCAGTGAACTTAAGGGAATTGTCCAGCATGAAAGAGAGAAACCAACAAACTATCCAACCAACTAACCAACAAACCAGAAAGTCTGACATGTAAAAATGTACTGAGATGAAATTTAAATGAGTAGTAGAGAGTTTTGAATTGCCAATATATGCCTAGGAAACTAAGTAAATGAAAAGAACAATACAATTATTAACTCCAGGGAAAACAAAAAGTTTGGTAGGAGAGGAAAAGTAATCATAGTTATTACATGACTCAAATCTAACTGGAATACAAGGTCCCAATAATGTAAATACTCATGATTAATCTAATTAAAGTTATGATACATAGTGAAAGGAGCATATATGTTGTGGGTGTGCAGAGAAGGAGGAGAATAAATCCTCATTTCCATAATGAAAATAAATGATGCCTAAAACAGAAATATCATGTTACCATAATTAAATATATGTGTAGAGATATGGAGGTCAATACCAAAGAACTAGCTAAAAAAAAAATCAGAGTGGGTATCCCTGGAGAACAGTAAATATTCAGTGAGAAGGTTGTTGACTCTGCAAACTTTGCGCATATTTAACTTTGATGAAACTAAAATTTTTATTTTTTAAAAAAAGATGATTTTAAGAGAAATATTGAAGATTCTGTCCTAGATTTGAAAAACATGAGCTTTAAGATTAAAAGAGATACTCAGATCTCTTGAAAAAGGCCGGTAACAAAGCACATGACCACGAAATTTTAGAACAGCCATTAAAAGCCTCTGGGAGTGGGTGAAGATACACATAAAGGACTAGAAATAAAATGACAGTGGTCTTCTCAACAGCATCATTGGAAACTAGAAGACAATGTCTCAATGCCCTCTGATTCTGAGAGAAAAATTATTTTAAATTCAGTATTCTATTATTTTCAGGCATACTAGATCTTTGCCCGTTATAGATACTTTCTCAGGAAGCTGTGTGTGTGTTGGTTGCTTAGTCATGTCTGACTCTTTGCAACCCTATAGACTGTAGCCCACCAGGCCCCTCTGTCCATGGGACTCTCTAGGCAAGAACACTGGGGTGGGTTGCCATTTCCTTCTCCAAAAGGAACTATAGAAAGAAAGTGAAGTCACCCAGTTGTGTCCGACTCTTTGCAACCCCATGGACTGTAGCCTACCAGGCTCCTCCATCCATGGAATTTTCCAGGCAAGAGTAGTGGAGTGGGGTGCCAGTTCTTTCTCAGGAAGCTACTGGAAGATAAATTGCCAAAATTAGAGCATAAAACAAACAAAGGAGATCTAGGAAATACAGATATATTCATCAACTCAGGCTCTGGTGCAGTCAAACAATACCGAACTCTCAGTGGTTTGCAGTGTAGGTTTATTTCTTTTCACCCAGTGTGCCCACTGTGTAGTTCTGCTCCTTTTCATCATCATAACTGGACTCAGGCTGGTGCAGCATTCTTTATCTGTGAAATTGCCAGACTCGTGGCAGAGGGAAAAGAGATGATAGAACTCTCTCTTAAGTTTCCACCTTGGAATGTCACATGCCATTGGCCAAAGCAAGTCACATGGTCACTTCTGAGTTTAACAAGGCAGAGATGGAAAATCCTCCCATCGGATGGGACATCACAACTCATAACCAAGCCTGACATCAATGGGGTGAGTATAATCACCCCCAAGACAGGAGCAGCAAATATTTTGAACAGTATTATACTCTTTCTCAAAGGGTACCCTTGCATGGAAGAGAGGCAGAGGGAATACCCAGGTCAGCAGCTGTGAGAAGAAGAGAGCCCCAGGAGGAAAGTCAGGTTGGGGGAAAGGAGGTTGGCAATGACAGCTCCCCTGATTGTTAGACAGCTGCCGCTTTTGGTAGGTACTGAAGAGGAGAGGTAGGGTAGGAGACTGCTGCTTTCTTATCAACTTTTTTGGTATAAAGTGAATTTTAAAGAAATATGTAAAATAGTTATTTTATATATATTTAAATTATTGTTAAAATGGATAGAAATTTATCTTTACTTTGATGTGCTTGTATGTGCTTCTGTGATATATATGTGTCCCATGTTTGTGGATAGGTGTGTGGTTAAGACAATTTTTTTCAGACTGTAGTTCAGAATAGTTTGTTATCCATCTACCACAAGGTAAGTACAGAAGCTGAGAATAAGCTTTTATAAACTTTAATAGCAATTTGACAGAGTATTTTATGCCTGTTGAAATCACTAATATAAAATTTGGGGGCTTATATTTTGTATATTCTTTAAAATTTACTTTTCTAGTAACTCATTTCTACTGTAATTTATAAAAGCTTGCAGTAGATTGAAAATTTTAAAATTTGGTCCTTTACCATGGAATGTTTTAGAAGCTCTGATTTAGACTGTAAAGGATGAATATATTTGAGAATTATTGTGCTAGAACAATCAGCAAATGACCAATGCCGTATTTTGTGATCATCCTTCTTCCTCCACAATTATGCATATGAGAATTTTATATAGAAAGAACAGAAGCAGATTGAGGTCAACATTTCCCATCCTTCCACAGTGAAGTTGTTTACAGTTTTTTCCTCGTCCTTCATTTTACTCTCTCAATAAAGCACCTGGAAAGAGCCCAGAGAAAACAGCAATATTTTTCCAAGAAGCTGTGGGAAAACAGCATTAGTAACCCTGAGAAGGTGGAAACATTTGACTTTCTAAGGGTAACAGCTTTCTTTTTTGCAGTCCTGTCCACATACTGCATTTTTGGCTACACTACTCTCACTAGTTATAGCAGGCAAATATCTACGGCACTCACTTCAGTTCAGTTCCGTTGCTCAGTCGTGTCCAACTCTTTGCGACCCCATGGACCGCAGCACTCCAGGCCTCCCTGTCCATCACCAACTCCCGGAGTCCCCTCAAACTCACGTCCATCGAGTCGGTGATGCCATCCAGCCATCTCATCCTCTGTCATCCCTTTCTCCTCCCGCTTTCAATCTTTCCCAGCATCAGGGTCTTTTCAGATGAGTCAGCTCTTCACATCAGGTGGCCAAAGTATTGGAGTTTCAGCTTCAACATCAGTCCAAAAAGATAGATTTCTCTTACCTTTGTAACTGTTTTACTGGATTCTTAACTCCTTTCCCTTTAGGTTTAATGCCTTTGCTCCTTAATGCTTATTCAAAGAAAGCAAAGTATCCACACAAAATGTCTTTTGGGGCTTAAAAACTGATGCTTTACTGTGCTGAAGTGAAATATAATTTATCATAGGATGTACTTCAGAAGTATTGGAGCACATTTCTTCTCCAGAAGAGTTAACATTTCTTTCAATATATGAGTAAAAAGGGTGAAGTGGTCGTTAATTGCATCAGTCTTTATGCTGATGTTCACATGCATCCTGATAAAACTTTACTGATCTCTGTGTTAGTTGCGGTTTAGTCATGTTTGTAGTCTTGGTGACACTGGAAAACAACACAGCTGACTCACGCCCTCACAGGAGCTGTTATTACCTAAACTTAGGTACAGGATACAGCGGTTCAAACCACACCCTAGGAGGCATCCCATCTCTATAAAGTGGACTGCTACTGGAGGTGAGCTTAATGGTAGCAGTTACTGTTTCTCCTGAAACCATCCGTATCTTCTGGCTGTGTGTTCAGATATTTCAGATGAGTGGTTCTCAGGTTTTCTCTTTTTTACACATAGGCCATTTCCATCAGTAACATCCAAAGATGGAGTGGGGAAGAGACACTATTTTCAAAAGTTCCTCCCACCTAGGCTTTTACCCCTTCCCTCTACAAGGAATTTAGATGAAGTTACTTGAGTTTGTAAGGATGATGGGGAAGGAGAGAATAAATCTTTTCGTCTGTACACATCCCAAGACTGCAGATGAGAATAAGAACCCTTAAAAATTTTCAGTGCCATGACTGCAAGTGTTGCTTCTGTGTAAACAGCTTTTAGCAAGGAATCTAGTCCAGTCAGCTAAAATCTTATGTTTTAGTATTTGACACACTTCTTCCCCCCCACCCCCCAAGGGACCTGTCAACAATGACAGTGATTTGGTATAGGTTTCTGTAAATTGCATTAGCAACAGTGTTGCTTCTTCTAGGAAATATCTTCTTGCCAGCTGAACTTAGAGCACATTCTTGCTCATCCCTCCCCTGTACAGCAGATTTTATACCATTAGGGTCTTGTAGTTACAGATCAGGAAAAAAAAAACAAACAAAAAACCACTTCATTTCATCCTAATCCATTCGTTTGAGCAGATATTGTCACAGTTCTGGGATGCTGTTAATATAAGAGATTCCTTAGTGCACATAGTCTCAAACTATGAATGAGGGTTATAAACATCAGTAAAATGGGATTGAATTTACTAGAATTTGGCGTGTTTATAACTCTGGTTTTTATTCTAGGTTCACAGAGGCTCCCTAACTAGACTGATCCTTTTCTGAGATGATCTACGTCCTTTTTTTCCCCCACCCCCTAACCCCAGTACAAGTACCCTGTGTAGATTCATGTAATGAATCTGTAAATGTTATTGTTTAATATATTATTGACTAATACTCTGTAAATGTCAATGAACATTTATTCTACAGTACATTGCTAAATAGTTTTTGTAACTGTGGTTTTTGAGCCCAGCCAGTACCATGCTTTTGTAATTGTGTGTCAGAGTTGTGTTTTTTTTTTTTCTGGGAAGCTGGAACTGAATCATTTTCAGGACTTACATAGAACCTAGTCTGTGTTCTTTAGTCCAAGCTTAAACAAACAGTGTATACTCTTGTGGCCTATGTGATACAAAGTATGAAAGAGTTATCAAAACACCCCCTGAGTGGCTCACTGCCGCCCAGGAATGTTTACCGGAATGGCCGGTAATCCAGCATGAAGCTGAAGGAGCTGAGAAAACAGCCACTTGTTCTTTCCATTAGGGCCTGCCCTAAGTTGTCCCTGCATTGTCAGAGCTTGCTGCACACAGACACAGAGCACCCGGCATGTGGGAGGGAGTAGATTACCCATTCATGTGTTGTTTCACCAGTTAGACTATAAGTGCCTCAAGGCAGGGGCAAAGTGTTACTCATCCCTTTAGCCCTGCACCTCCTTGTGTGCTTGTTGTTTCTGAAAAAATATTTATTTATTTGGCTGTGTTAGGTCCCAGTTGTGGCACATGGGATCTTTTGTTGTAGCACTTGAGATCCAATTCCCTGATAGCTCAGTTCCTAAAGAATCCGTCTGTAATGCAGGAGACCCCATTTCAATTCCTGGGTTGGGAAGATCCACTGAAGAAGGGATAGGCTACCCACTCCAGTATTCTTGGGCTTCCCTTGTGGCTCACCTGGTAAAGAATCTACCCACAATGTGGGAGATCTGGATTTGATCCCTGGGTTGTGAAGATCCCCGGGAGGAGGGAAAGGTTACCAACTCAAGTATTCTGGCCCAGAGAATTCCATGGACTGTATGTCCATGGGGTCACAAGAGTTGGACATGACTGAGTGACTTTCACTTTCACTTTCCCCGACCCAGGATCAAACTGGAACTCCCTGCATTGGGATCACAGAGTCCCAGCCACTGGGAAGTCTCCCATGCCTGTTTTTTTGACTTGAAAAAGGGAACCAAACAAAACCCCAAACCCACACAAAAGACTGGAATTAGAAGTCTATGTGTAGCAGAGAGAGCAACTGGACTTGGGATGATAAGTGTAGCAGGCATCTAAGACCCATGCTAAAGATTTCCTTCTTAAAATTCTTAAAGGTGAGAAATTATTAAATAGGAGGCTGATGATTTTTTTCCAAAGGGGAAAAAGTAGCAAAGCACAAAGATTGTATGGGACATACAAAAGACACATAAGTTTTCTTCACTATTTTGGGCATTCTCTTAAAAGGAGGGAAATTGGTTACTACTTCATAGGATTGTTGTGAGAGTAAAAAAGAAAAAATTCCATGTATAGCACTTAGCACTGTTCCTGGCTCATTGTGGCTAGTAAGTATTAGTTATTTTTAATCATCATTATTTCCTTGTATCCAATTTAAAGATTTTTTTTGTGTCACTAAGAAAAGCATTCCCCATTAAACTATTACATGGTGATTTCTTACCACTGAAGTTATTTTCTATTTTTTGAAAATTTAATCCTATCTAGTAGATTTTTAAAATCATATTTTATTCTCAGGTCATGTATAAAGAGGTAAATGTAGATAAATAATTTGAGGTATTTTTAGATTATTTTCATGTTCAGAGTCTAATTCTTCACAATCACTTTTAGATTCAAAGACATTGATTTCTGTGTTTTTCCTCACAATGTTGTCTCTGATATCAAGTGTTGGGAATTTGAAATGGAGCACTTCTAAAATGTGCTGCTCTGCTGAATCCTAGATTTTCTTTCAGACTGCTGACACCCACTCTCCTTGTATTTATTCCGTCTTACCAGAAAGTGTCAACAGAACATTTTCAGACAACAACCAAATTCATGTTCTTTCATGAATTCCTGCTCTTCACATCCTAATCTGCCTCTTCCATGGTCTTCCCACACTGGTTCATGATACCTGCATCATAGACGTTGCTCAGGACAGAATCCCTGGAGACGTCTTTGGCTCTCCCCCGTTTGTTATCCGGGCTTCCCTGGCGGTCAGATGGTAAAGAATCTGCCTGCAATGCAGGAGACCCAGGTTCAATCCATGGGTTGGAAGATCCCCTGGAGGACGAAATGGCAACCCAATCCAGTATTCTTGACTGGAGAATTCCATGGACAGAGGAGCCTGGCAGGCTACAGTTTGTGGAGTATCAAAGAGTCAGACATGACTGAGCTACTAACAAGGATTACACCCCACATCCTTCCCCCATGATGCTAAATCCAAAATCTGGCTCTCATCTGCCCCACCTTATGCTACTTCTCTTGCCTGAGGCATCCTCCTCTCTCATAATTACCTCCTAACAGGTTTTTCTGCTTCTGTCTTGGCCTGGCTAAAATTTTATTCTCCACATAATGACCTGAGTGAATCTTGCAAAAATAAGATCATGTCTCTCCACTACTCAAAGCCCATCAACAGTTCCCCATTTCACGCAGAGTAAAAGCCACAGTGTTTGTAATGGCCCACAAGCTGCCATCACTCATGCTCCCTGCTTTGTCTCTCTCTTCCCCTCCTATTCCCTTCTGAGGCATTTTGCTCCAGACTCACTGGCCTCCAAGCTTCTTCTCAAACTCACCAAGCATATTCCTGTGTCAGGGTCTTTGCTCTTGTTCTTTCCGCTATCTGGAAGCCTCTTTTTCTGGGATCTGCAAAGACTTGAAGGAAGTGAGTTAATTCCCTCACCTCCTTCGAGTCTTTGCTTAAATCCTATTCTCACAGAAGAGAACATGAGTACTCATATATGGTTCAAGTACTATAACTTGAACCTTCTCCTATACCCTAGTCCACCCCAGCCCTCTTAACCCATTACATGTTTTCTTTTTCCATATGTTTCTGTTGGTCAGTTGCTAAGTCGTGTCCAACTCTTTTGCAATCCCATGGACTACAGCCCGCCAGGCTCCTCTGTCCATGGGATTTCCCAGGCAAAAATACTAGAGTGGGTTGCCATTTTCTTCTCCAGGGGATCTTCCTAGACCAGGGATTGAACCCACATCTCCTGCATGGGCAGACAGATTCCTTTACCACTGAGCCACCAGGGAAGCCCTTTATTTTTCCATAGCACTTATCATTATAACATGCTATAAAGTTTACTTATTATAGTTTATTTATTGTGTATTTTTCCTCGCAAGAGTTGGCATCTTTGATTTGTTCACTGATGTTTCCCAGATGCCCAGAATGGCACCTCATCTGCATTTATTCGTTACTTGTTAAAATGTACTAAATTGTGGTAAGTACTATGACTGAGGTCTGTGCAAGGTGCCATGGCCCACACTGAGCAGGCTAAAACTTTGTGAAGGATCTAATGCCTCAGGTGAACTTTTAAGGCTAAATACAGTGAGGCAGCTAAAGGAATCACAAGGAGCAGTGAAGTTACAGGTACAAAGTGCTCCCTTGGGTATTGTTTCAGGTGGATATTTAGATTGGCGTCTACCTGTTGATTACAGTTCCAGGTATGAAAGTCAAGAAGCCCCAGAGGTAATACACTTTGCAAAAAAAAAAAAAAGCTTATTTTTGTCTTGGTGTGCCACGATATAGTGAGCATGTATGACATTTCATGGTCAGATTGGCATGGGCCAGGAATTTCAGCTTGATCAGCCAAGGTGGCAAATCTTTGTTTTGATCAGTGGAGTAATCAGTAATGATTGGTTCTACCAGTCAAAATAATAGTTAAGGAAGTTTACACTGAGTATCTTCAGAAAGGAATGCGAATGACATAGGAAGTTTTCTCCTTTGAGGTGTTCTTTCAGTATAGACCAGGGATTGTCCTCAAAGGTAGAGCCTTAGTTATTTTAGTATCTGGGATAAGATACAAATTCATTCTTAAACAGCCTTATAACTTCTGATATATGGCTTATGTGTTCTTAAAAATGTATGCCATCTGTGGCTTCATATTTAAATAATTATTCTTGATAATTAGCTGTCCAGCTCAGTTGCTTCTAGCTATTGGAGGAGTATATGTGCTGTCACCATGTAAAACACATTTTAGAATTGTGCACACTTTGTTAATAAAATGTTTGCTTGTGCCCTTTAATTTCAGTAGGCAGATGCAGAGCTCCTTCTGCCTTCCTAATTGTGCCTCTCTTCATAGAATCACCGAAGCTCAGTCTCTGACTGGCAGACAGTAATCAATACACATTATTTAAATGAATCAACTACATTTTGGTGCAGAAGAGACGTATATTCTAAGTCTCAAAGACTTGGGGAAACCAAACTTAAGGTACTCTTTTATCTGTAAAATAGGGCTCATCATGGTTCCCATCTCAGTTTTCATGAGAATTAATATGTCTTTAAAAAAAAATAGACTTCATTTTTTTAGAACAGTTTTAGATTTAAGGAAGTGAGCAGATAGTACAGAGAATACGTACTTACAGCCCTCCCCTCACCCCATCCCATGCCCAGTTTCCCTACTGTTAACATCTTGTATTAGTGTGGTACATTTGTTACAAATACTAAACCAATAGTGACATATTATTATTAGCTAAAGTCTTTAGTTTATTCGGATTTCCTTCGTCTCTACCTAATGCCCTTTTCTGTTCCCATAATTCCATCCAGAATACTAGGTTACATTTTCTAGTCGTGTCTTCTTAAGTTCCCTGTGACGCTTTCTCAGACTTCCCTGTTTTTGATGATTTTTGACAGGTTTGAGGTATACTGGTAAGATATATTATAGTATGTGTCTCTTTTGGAACTTGTTTTGGTGTAATGCAGGAGACCCCCGTTTGATTCCTGAGTCAGGAAGATCTGCTGGAGAAGGCATAGGCTACCCACTCCAGTATTCTTGGGCTTCCCTGGTGGCTCAGATGGGAAAGAATCTGCCTGCAATGTGGTAGGCCTGGGTTCAATCCCTGGGTTGGGAAGATCCCTTGGAGAAGAGAATGGCTACCCACTCCAGTATTCTGACCTAGAGAATTCCATGGACAGAGGAGCCTCGGAGGCTACAGTTCATGGGGTTGGAAAGAGCCAGACACGACGGAGTGACTTTCACACAAGATGTATAAAAGTGTTAGTTACTATTATTGCTTTGTATTTAGATTACATTGTGGAACAGATAAGATGTTGTAGGGAGATAGTTTTACCGGATGTAAAAAGATTTATTTAAGGCTTGATCATTTTATCAGTGCTTAAAGATCTCAGGAAAAAATGTGGCTTTCCTACATCCATCCTTTCATCTGTCCATTTGATTCAGTAAATATTCTCCAAGTCCTTGTTTGGAGGGTAAAATGTGTTGGATGCTGGGGATTCAGTGATGAACAAAACTGCCCCCATGAGCTTTCAGTCAAATAGGGAGATGGTTAATAGGCAAATGAAAATAGAAAACAACCTAAAGAATGGCTTGTGACAAGTGAAGAAAATAAAATATTCTTGAAGAATGTTTCAGCTGGTGAGGGGAAGGGGTACTACTTAGCATTATATCTTAGTTAGGATTTAATTGTGAGGGGCAGAAAACTTTAAACACAGAACTGAAGATAGGAATTCCTCATGTTCAGGAAGTCAGGGAATGTGGCATCTCCATAATACCAGGGGCCTGGGCTCCTTCTATCTTGTTGCTCTGCTGTGCATGGATTCCTTTCCCATGGTCATCTCATGATCAAAGACAGCTTCTAGGGCTCCACCCATCATATCTGAATCCCAGCCAGCATGAAGGTGACAGAGACAGGGAAGAGAACACCCCTTTCCCCATTTCTGCTTGCTTTTTGTTTGTTGGAACGTAGCCGTGGCCTTACCTAGCCACCTAACCTAGTTTTCATCCAGGTGGCCAGGTATACCAGTTAAGCATTAGAAGTGTTATTGCTATAGAACAGCGGTTCTCACACTTCAGCATGCATCAGACTCACCTACAAGGCTTGTTGAAATACAGGTTTCTGGGCCCCATCCTCAGAGTTTCTCTCTCAGTAGAAGGCCAAGAATCTGCATTGCTAACAAGTTCTCATGTGTTGTTGATACTGCTGTTCCAGGATCACACTTTGAGGGCCACTGCCACAGAAGAAGGCGAGCAGGGGTCTGGGGGAAGTGGTCTCTGATTTGGAGCATAATTTGAACTTCGATCATTTACATTTTTGTATTTAGACAGATGATGCTTTCTGAGGTTAAGTATTTCATCTTTGATGTACCAAATCTGGGTAGCTGTACACAATTTAGTAATTTTGTGTAAGGTCAGTATATTGGTTATCTACTGCTAGGTAACAAAGTACCCCAAAACACAGTGGCATAAAGCAGTAATTTGCTTATGATTCTGTAGACCTGCAATCTGAGTGGACTCAGTGGAAAAGATATGCATTTGCTCTACATGTGTGGGCTGGTCATGGCTCGGGCTGGAGGGTGCAGCATGGTCCCACTCACATGTCTGGGTATGGCTGTCAGCTGGGCACCTTGGGGCTCCTTCTGCTAAGACGCTTGTCTAACAGGACAGTCTGGGCTTCCTTACATGGAGGCTTGAGGCTCCACAAGGGTGCCTGGAAATCACACCTGCCCAATTCTGTGAGTCAAGAAAGTCACAAAGCCAACCCAGGTTCAAGGGGAGAGGAAATGGACTCCACTCACTGATGGAAGTACTCTTGCCTGGAGAATTCCATGGACAGAGGAGCCTGGTGGGCTACAGTCCATGGGGTTCCAAAGAGGTGGACATGACTGAGTGACTAACACTTTCACCTTCACTGATGGAAGGAGTAGCAGAGTCACATGGGAAAAGCATGCAATTGAGGGGATTATTGTGTCTGTCCCTGGCAATTGTCTACTGTAGGGAGAACTGAGAATGGCAGTATTATAGTAGGAATCCCTAACAGTTGTAAATATGAACATAGACTTGTCAATTGTGTTTTATCGCTACCAGGACTAGAGTGTCATATGGATAAAACACTTCCAAACGTGCACTGGTGGAAAAGAAATACAATGTGGGGTGTGGCCCGGCCGGGGTTTAGCCATACTGCACAGCGGACTCCGGCGCCTTGGAGGAGTGTGCTCGGGAACCTTGCCCCTGGCGAATTGTGGATGATTGCTGTGGAGCTTTCACTATGGGGTGGGGATGGGGGGGGGGGGCACTGTTTTCCACCATCAACTGTGGTCTGGTGCGGCTTCAGGGCAAGGAAGATCCCTGGAACTTCCATCACCAGTGGAGCATAGACCAGGGCTGTGCTGGCTGCCCGCAGTGGCCCATTGGCCATGGTGGGCTCGGCAATGATGGGGGGCATCCTATTGGCCCTCATCGAGGGTATTGGCATCCTTCTCACTTGCTATACCGTGCAGCAGTTCCGCAATGCACCCCCTTTCCTGGAGAACCCTGGCCAGCTGCCCTCTAAGGAGGGTATCCCAGGCCCAGGCTACCCCAGCTATCAGCAGTACCACTGAGGAAGTGACTGCCTATCACCGCCACTGTGAGAGCTCCTTCTCGGTCCCCTCCTGGATGATCTACCTCGAAGGGAGGGCTGGCTCCCAGTTGGCCCATGGGACCCTCCAGAGAGGGCCTCTATCTGTTCCCTTATCCCAGGTTGGGGGTGGGGAACCCCAGCTGCCCTGATGGATGGGTCCCTCTTCTCTCAGGGCACTCCAACCCCCACTCATATATGTAACATGCTCTCACCCCAATCGCTTTGCATGGCACTCTGATGAGTATTTAAAGCCAGTTTTGAAAAAAAAAAAAAAGAAAAAACAAGATTAAATAGGATTTTAGAAAGTTTTTTTTTTTTTTGCTTATTGAAGACAGTTTCCCGTATCTTTACTAATAACAAAGTTGTTCACATACGAGGAAGAGAAGACAAGTTGAAAATAACACCATAAATATTTTTCTGGTCTGCTTTAGATTTTAATTGAAAGTAGTGATCTCAACTTTTGAAAGTCAGTATTTAAAAAATAATGTTCTCACTCCCATAAAACAGGACCTCATACCCTAAAAAAAGGTCAAGTTTATAGCATATTTATATGTGGTACCATTTAGGATGTGGGTAGGTGCTGGAGAAGACTCTTGTGAGTCCCTTGGACTGCAAGGAGATCTAACCAGTCCATCCTAAAGGCGATCAGTCCTGGTGTTCATTGGCAGGACTGATGCTGAGGCTGAAACTCTAATACTTTGGCCATCTCATGTAAAGAGTTGACTCATTGGAAAAGACCCTGATGCTGGGAGTGATTGAGGGCAGGAGGAGAAGGGGCCGACAGAGGATGAGATAGCTGGATGTCATCACTGACTCGACGGACATGAGTTTGGGTAAACTCCGGGAGTTGGTGATGGACAGGAAGGCCTGGTGTGCTGTGATTCATGGGGTCACAAAGAATCAGACACAACTGAGCGACTGAACTGAACTGAACTGAACTGAAGAGACATTCCTCCCTGCATGAAATGTCTACAAGTTCCTGAAATTTTACAAGGAATGATTCATTATTTGTTCCAAGCACTGTTCATTTTCACTGGATTATTGCATAGCAGATACTTCTGGGAAGGGGAGGATAGGAAGGTGGTAGAACTGTCCTATGAATAATTTAGAGGAACACTCTTCTCAGAGAATTCTGAGTCTGGCTGCCTTTGGAGGAAAGGGTTGCCAAAGACAGGAGTCAGGTGAGATGAGGAAAGGCTGAGGTGGCATGCACTGGGCTTATGTAATGTGAAGACAATTGACTCCATACCCGCTCTTTAGTTTGGAGAGAACATTTTCTTCCTCCAATATGATATTCATGCACTATTTGTGTTTTTTTCCCAAACACTTCTCCACCAGGAATATTTCTTTACCCTTAAAATAGCTCCTGCCACCTGCTTTGAGATCCTTCTCTTATAATAACTTTTAGCTGTTGTGCTTTTCCTTTGGAATGAAGTTCTCTCTTTCAGCCCTTCCTTTTCACTGTATTTTCCCAGGTGGGAGAGACGTCCCTGGCAGTCTGCTGGACCTCTGAAGCTGCCAGTCCACTGTGGGGAAAGCCCAGCTGGGGCAGACACAGTGCTGTCTGTTCACCAGGTGCAGAATCCACCACAGGGCAGAGCTGGTGCAGCCTGTGTTTTCCTTGTTTGAACAACAAGCTTATTTACCCCTTTGATTTTCATAAGAGTACTCAGTCTTTCCTTTTAATGCATTCCTTTACCCAGTGAAAACTAAATCCAACCCAGAAGCCCTGAGGAGTTATAGTTTAGGGAGCTGCTTTTTGTTAGAGGAGCTAGTATAGTGTGGGCCTGGGATTTTATTATTCCTGCAGAAGGCAAGAGCCTGTTCTGTGGTTAGGATAAAAAGCTCTGTGACTAAAGGATTCTTTCTTCCTTTCTTTCTTTTTTGGGGTCACATTTCTCCCACTAGCTTCCAGGTTCTTTTGCGATACTTCTTCCAGCTGAAGTGATCTGTCATGTAGAGAGAGAAGGAGAAGTGGGAGCTGTCTGATTTCCTTCCCCACCCCGACAGCAGGACTTCGACTCCTGCAATCAGGACCGGCCAACAGCCTGTCGCTTAGGAGGTGGGCGCTGAGAAAAGGAGATTCGACTCAGAAGTATTGCATCTCTGGAGAAGTCCCCAGATACAGGGCAGTGAGCCAATGGGTGCAGTCTGCCTCCTGGTGTTCCCTCTCTTGGAAGCCAAGGCTTAGTTTTGCAGCCAAACTAGAGATGGGGTTCCTTCTGCGGTAGTCCTGGGAATCTACTCAATATGGATTTTACAGTTAGCTAGAGCTTGACGTAAACTGGAACTAGAGCTAACCAGGCATTGTGCCTCTTTTAAGCCCCTGCAAAGGCTACTCCCCCACCCCACCCCAGCTGGTTGGCAGGATCCAAGGGCATACCCACAGGCCATTGAAGGCTTCTCAGTATTGGAGTATCTGAGTTTGCACTCCAAAGTCACTATTTTCTCCGCAAGCACTTCATAGAGACGTGCACTTTTTTGGGGAAAATATGTGGCAGTTTGATAAATCCAATTAGTTGCATAGTGTCATGACAGTAGCTAAAGAACCATGTGATAAAAGCATCGCTGGTTTTGACAGCTTGCACAGGTCCACCTGAAAAACAGGTGTGCCACAGGCAACAAATGAATTGGAGGGAAGTGCTGATTTGCTAACAAGATAGACCAGCAAGGTGTCAACATGTCAAGAACAAAAACATAATCTCTGGGATTCTCTTGGAGAAATTCTGCTGAGTCCTCCATCTTCTAGCATCTGTGCATGGGCGCCATCCAATGCCTAGAACTGCCCCAGTTTCTGAGGGGCTGTAGCAGTGTACTATAAAAGCATAACCAGGAGAAGAGAAACCATGCTGAGTGTCTGAATCTGTGGAATATAATGCAGGTAACTGTTGGTGTAGGAGATGGAAGAGCAGAGAAGCCAAGCAATGGATGGCAGGATTCTGCAGGAAGAATCACAACAACAACAGCAGGAAGCCACTGATTCTTCTGAACTGGAACTCAACAGGGAGGAAGTGCTTCTTTACCAAAGTAGAGGAGGCACGAGGGTCATCTGGTGGAAACCACTGTGGGACTATTTGGTAGGAGCTGGAGCCACCAAGAAGATGCCAGCGGCACTGCCTTACACAGAGAGGGAGGGGGAGTAATACCTCGGGAGGGTCAGTCTGCTGGAATCCAGAGCAGCAGAGGGTGAGGACTGGCCAGGCAGGGAGCCCTGTGCGGATGTGGGTGTGTGTAGAAGGGAGTTCATAATCCAGTCTTGCTGGTCATGGAGCTTGTGTCTTCAGTGCCAGAGATGACTCTGGGCTGCCGTGAAATCTACCAATAGCATCACCTCCTGTCATCAGATAATCTGGTAGAGGGAGTCTCAAGGTTAAGATGTATTGTTTAGTTTTTGCTAGGACTGTGTGTTATTTGAATATATGCATTTATTCAAAACTCATTGAACTATAATCTTTTAAGTTATACCTCAATAATATATAAATATACAAAAAGAGTATTATGCTCTGAAGTCATACTGTCTGTATCGACTACTATCTCTTTTGCACTGATTTGTGTCTTTTCCCCCACTCCCTCCCTACTCCCCCAAGCATCCCGTCTCCTCCAGATTCATATGCTGTAGCTCAAAGCCCGATGTGACTATATTTAGAGATAAGGGCTTAAGGTTAAATGAAGTCATAGGGTGGGGCCCTAACCCATCAGAACTGGTGTCTTCAGAGGAAGAGGAGGATAAATCAGCGAGCTCTCTCTCTCTACATGTGTACTGAATTAAAGGCCACGTGAGGACACAGCAGGAAGGCAACCATCTGCAAACCAGGAAAAGAGACTTCACTAGAAACCAACCTTGCCAGCACCTTGATCTTGGACTTTGAAACTCCAGAAGGCTGAGAAAACAAATTTTTGTTCTTTACATCACCCAATCTGTGGTATTCTATTACAATAGCCCAAGCTGACCAATATACTAGCATGTGACTGAGCAAATCGGTATCTTCTATCAAGCTTAATTTCTTCTTTTCAAAAATGGAGATGGTAAAAGTTCCCCTTCACAAGATATTTGCAAGAATTATCTGTGAGTTTAAAGCACTTAGTAGGGGGTAAGTATGCATATGTGGCTCTTGCTCCTCGTATCCCTGGATTTCTGCCTCAGTATCCCCACCTGGAGTTCCGGGTCTCGGCCCTCATCGGCTGCTGCCTCCCGGCCCCACAGCCTCACACTGGATCTCCCTGGTCCTCTCCTTTGTTCCGTTCCTGGTGTCCTCCTGCCGCTGCTCCGGGTCCTGCTGGTCCTGACTTTCTTTCCCCGGTCAGTGCTCCAGTTGCCGGCACGATCTCAACCCTGAGAGTGTAGTGTCCCTGTTATTTGCTGCGTTGGTCCATCTACCAGCTGGCTTGTAGATGGACTCCTTTCCCATGACCCCATCCCCTCTGGACCTGGCTTAGGTTAACCCAGCACACCGCCCATATTCTCTAGTGCGTCAGGCTCTTGACATTGACTCTGGAAGCTGCGGCTGCTCTAGGTTTTTCTGTCTCGGCAGTGAAGGGGTAAATGGATGAGCTTGCTTTGGAGCTGCATTTGCGTGGCAGGCACACTTTTATGTTTGTTTGTTTTTAACTTAGATTGTGGGCTTATTGGGTTGGGTTTTAGGAGAAGTAATGGAAATTATATGTTTGGGAGGGTAGGGGGACGTGGTCACAGGCTGATTGGATACAAGTTCCCAGCATCAGTTCCTTACTCAGCGCTTATTTCTGCTTTTATTCGGGCCTTGGGATTTGCGGTTGTCTGCCTGAGGTTTGTTGGGTGGTTTGTAAGCCGTGATTCTCAGGTTTGTGATGACTCGTGTATTAGTTTTCAATTGCCACACATCTCAAACTAAACAGCCTCAAACAACACACACATTATCCCAGTATTTCTGCGGTTTTTAGTCTTTTAAAAGTACAAAAATGATAAAGTTGGTTATAACAAGTTTAAACATTAAAAGTTCATAAAGTGAAAATTATACATAAGACTTTCTTGCACGCTAAGTTGCTTCAGTCGTGTCTGACTCTTTGTAACCCTGTGGACTGTAGCCCTCCAGGCTCCTCTGTCCATTGGATTCTCCAGGAAAGAGTACTAGAGTGCATTGCCATGCCCTCCTTCAGGGGAGCTTCCCAACCCAGGGATCGAAACTGCATCTTTTGTCTCCTGCATTGGCAGGTGGGTTCTTTACCACTAGCGCCACCTGGGAAGCCCATGTCCTTCTTGCTCCCCTCTATTCCAGTTCTCAGAAACAACTGCTGGTAGCCATTCAGTACATCCATTCATGTTTTCCCCATGCTTCAATGAACATATGCTCACACACATATGCACACTTTTTTTTTTTGTAGAACAAGAATAAACTCAGACTTAAATGACGCAGGACTTTTGTTTGCAAGTGATAGAAACTCTACATCAACTATCTTAGGCAAAAAGAAGAATTCACTGGCAGAAGAATGTAAACCACAGGACTCATTCCCTCTGTCTTTGTCTCCAGCATTCTCCACAAGCCGGAACTCTGGTTACCAACGCCCCCAGGCTTCCCACACGAGGGCTGATCTTTCTGCCTTCAGCTCTAAGTGAGATACTCCCAAGAAGTACTTTGGCTGCAAACAACACAAAATCTAATTGTCAGAACTTAATAGGGGATTCTTCTTTTCATGGAGCAAGATGTCTAGAGGTAGACGGTTCTGTAGCAGATTGGTGCCATGGTTCTGGGTCAGTTTCTTGCATTCTCTTAGTCTTTCCCTCACGGTTGTAAGTGGGTGCAGCAGCTCATCATATTCTCCTTTGACAATGTCTTCTTTTTTTTTTTTTTTAAACCTGACTTCTCTCAAAACCAAAGCCCAAGACAAAGGCTGTGTGCCATGACTTGTGGTGATGATTGAAGGGAGCAGAGTAAGGACTGAAGGAGTGAAGCTGGGAATGAGGGGCAGCTAATATCAGGATGCATTACTGAGTGGGACAAGCCTTGGGTGACTAGTGCTAGAGTCCGCTGCCACCTCCCAAGGGGCCTTCTGAAATATATCTCAGCACTGTCCCCTGGGGAACCAAAGACAGGAACATTTTTCTATCAGTGTAGAAACTAAACAGTAGGACAATGAACATATTTTCTAGTCGATGTATGTACATGTGGTATACAGCTCATATCTCATAGTATTTTGCTATACAGATGAGCCACCTTTTAAAGCGTTTTCTCCTATTAATTCATGTTTAAGTTGCATCCCTGGTTTTGTATCAATTTGCCATCAGCATTCAAAGGGATATGGCTTTTCTTTTTTTCATTCCCAGGAAATTCCATTTCATGGGTTTGACACACTGGAAAATATAACAATATTCCATCTTGCCAAAGCACAACTATTTCACACTAACCTATTCAGAAAAGAAATAGGGAAGAGGTAAAAATAACTCCTAAGAAGTCAAATAGATGTCAAACAGCCCTGAAATCCAATGCAACAGGCAGTGCTGTGCGCAGCGTCACTCTAGTTTTGTCTTAAATTTCACACATTTTCCTTGTAAGAGAGGGTTTTATTGAGAGCCTATTTAACCTCCTTTTACTTATAATTCTAAATAATTACTATTTCCACAGAAAATAAAAAAGGAAAGAAAGCTGTTAAGGAAGCCACACTGACAAACTCAAAATAAAAAAGTGACCACTGATAAGCAACAGAGGAGGCAAAAAACCCAAACGGCGATGATGAAGAAAACCTTGAAAAAAGTCAAACATGCAAAAGAATATTGGTGTTTTATCTACTCTGTGGAACAGTAAATGGACTGAGGTTCACAGCCAAAAAGGATAGTTAAAATTGCATTCAGAGTGCTCTTTACAAGGCAAGGCAATGAATAATTTATTTTATGCCGTTACATTCTTTCACGCAGTATTGACTGAGTATGATTATTTCTTATGTGTAATATATTTTAGAGAGATTTTCCCAATAAGTAGGCTTAAAACGATGAAAAGAGTTGATTCTAAAAGCTCTGGGGAATTTCACTCTCCAAACAGCCATTTTCCATGGAGTTTCAGCCAAGAAATTTCCTGTAGCATACCGATTGGGTGGCCAGAGGGAGTGATGTCTCTGCCTCTCTGCACAAGGGGGCGATGTTGACCAGCCTTTGCTTCTAATTCAGGCCAGCGGCGCTCTGTCTCCAAAGTACACTTGCACAGTCACTCACCATCCATCCTGGAGCTGTGATGGATTAAGCTGGGAGGCAAACGTTAAGGCTTTTATCCATCCTCCTAGAACTTTTCCAGAAATGTTAGAGATGAGCTGGAATGGAAGCAGTAAGAAAAAAATCCTTTTCCAGGAAGAAAGGCATTTAGGAACTTTTTCTACAAAAGTATAATAACTAGCAAACATATTGTTCATTTTTTATTTCATTTGTCTAATTAATAAACAGTACTATCCCAGCTGTGGCATCAGCTAACCAAGCTGTTACTCTGTGTTATGTGTGTGTGAGTGTGCTCTTGGAATAAACTAATAGTATTGAATAAAGTTTTTTTTTTTTTTTGCTTTGTTCCAGATGCTTATAGTCTAATGAATGCACTAATTCTTATATATTTGTAATTTTATTACTGTTGTAAATCTTACTACTCCATTTTAAAAATTCACTGTCATTTCCTCCTCTATTCTTGTTTTTTTTTTTTTTTTTTCCCTTTTTGGTCTTATGTACTGTGGTAGACAGAATAATGCCCTCTGAAAGATAATCATGTCTTAATCCACAGAATCTATGAGTATATCATGTTACATGGAAAGGGGAATTAAGTTTGTAGATAGAATTAAAGTTGCTAACCAGTTGACTTTAAAATAAGGAGATTATCCTGGATTATCTGGTGAGCCAAATGTAATCACAGGAATCCTTAAGTGGGCAAGGCAGAGGCAAAAACGTTAGAAAAAAGAGAACTGGCTTTGTGAGAAAGACCTGCCGTTGATGGCTTTGCAAATGGAAGGGAGCACAAGCTAAGGAATGTGGCAGCCTCTAGAAGCAGGAAAAGGCAAGAGAGTACGGTCTCTCCTAAAGCCACCAGAAATGGATGCAGCCGTGCCGACACCTTGGTTAGCACGGTGAGATCCATTTCGAACTTCTGACTACTAGGACTCTACGATACTAAATTTGTGTTGTTTTAGGTTGCTAAGTCTGTGGTGATTTGCTCCAGTAGCGACGTGAAACTAATGCACATGCTCATACATTACATTTAAGACATTTTATGAAGCTTTTACTGAATGCTCAAGATTGTACACAGAGACAAGATGCGAAAGTGACGTGAATGTCACACCTTCCCACAAGCCATCAACGTTTTGGAAGATGAACTAGGGTTTTATTTCTGTCACACAGACCTTTAGCTATCATGTGATGCTCGCAGTAGCATGTGTGCATGCTAGGTCACTTCAGTCATGTCCGCCTCTGTGCGATCCTGTGGACCGTAGCCTGCGAGGCTCCTCTGTCCATGAGATTCTCCAGGCAAAAATACTGGAGTGCGTTGCCATGGCCTTCTCCAGGGCATCTTCTCAACCCCAATCTCAATTCATCAAATTCCGAAACTACAGAATAGTTGGAAAAGAGGTTTTCACCAGTGGTATATGTGAGAGTCATTGCTGTGGTGGATATGAACAGGCAGTAAAAATATAATGCCTGTACCTGCCCCTGGAAATTATGACTTATAGTCTGGAGAAAGTGAAGAGGAATTAAAGAGCCTCTTGAAGAGGGTGAAAGAGGAGAGTGAACAAACTGGCTTAAAACTCAACATTTAAAAAACTAAGATCATGGCATCTGGTCCCATCATTTCGTGGCAAATAGAAGAAGAAAAAGTGGAAGCAGTGACAGATTTTATTTTCTTGGGCTCCAAAATCACTGCAGATGGTGACTGTAGCCATTACATTAAATTGAAAGTTGCCTGCTCCTTGGAAGAAAAGCTATGGTAAACCTAGATAGTGTATTAAGAGCAATGACATCATTTTGCCGACAAAGGTCCAAGTCAAAGCTATGTTTTTTCCAGTAGTCGTGTATGGATGTGAGATTTGGACCATAGAGAAGGCTGAATGCCTAAGAATTGATGCCTTAGAATTGTGGTTCTGGAGAAGACTCTTGAAAGTCCCTTGGACTGCAGAGAGATCAATCCAGTCAATCCTTAAGGAAATCAGTACTGAATATTCATTGGAAGGACTGATGCTGAAACTGAAGCTTCAATACTTTGACCACCTGATGTGAAGAGCTGATTCATTGGAAAAGACCCTGATGCTGGGAAAGACTGAAGGCAAAGGGAGAAAGAGGGTGGCAGAGGATGATATGGTTTGATAGCATCACCGACTCAATGGACATATGTTTGTGTAAACTTTACTCTGGGATATAGTGAAGGACAAGGAAGCCTGGCATGCTGCAATCCATGGGACTGCAAAGAGTTGGACATGACTTAGCAACTGAACAACAACAGTCTGGAGAAACATTTGGCTATATGTTATCTTCTAAAAACCCTCCAGGTAATTCTTTTCCTTATTTTAGAGAAGGAGATAAACATAGTAACACAAAAACAAAACAGGCCAAAGAAATTTCAACAAGTTAAGCATTTGCTACCAAATAGGTGGAATCATGCTGGTTGATTACAATGTAATACAATTATAAGTTAACAATAACAACAATAAAAGAGAGGTACCTGGGAATTCCTTGGCAGTCCAGTGGTTAGGACATGGCACTTTCACAGCAGTGGCCCAGGTTCAATCCCTAGTCAGGGAACTAAGATCCTATAAGCAGTAAGGAGAGAAAATCTATACATTTGGAAATTAGCAAGACATTTTCCTAAATAGTTAATTTTCTGGATGAAGAGATAGAATAAAATTGTATAATATTCAGAATGAAACCACAATGAAAGTAGTACTATCAGAATTATAAAAAGTAGGCAAAGTGTCATTTGGAGGGAAATTTATAATAAGTTTTTATTAGAAAATAAATCAGATTGAACATAAAATACCCAGCTTAAGAAAATACAAAAAGAACAAAAAGAAATCTCAAAGAGTAGAAAGATTTATGTTGGGTTAAAGATCAAATGAATAAATAAATAAATAAATAAATGAAGCAAAATAACCTCAGTGGAATTAACTAATAAAAATGAAAAGTTTGTTTCTTGATAAAGATAAATAAAAAAAACAAACTTTAGTTGTGATACATGTATGGTTTTATTATTAGTTGTAGTGTTAGTATTAATAGTAGTGGCAGTAGCAGTATTAAGAAAACATGAATACAGTGCCCTATATCAGAGACATTATCTACCAAGTATGCACATACTTGCTACTTTTCCAAGCCCTCTTAGTCATGAGCCTGTAAGCAGAATGGCCACTGAATTGTAAGTAGAATGACATGTAGGATTTCTCAACCAAAGCATTTCAGACCTGTATATGATCCTTCGGGCTTCCCTGGTGGCTCAGACGGTAAAGTGTCTGCAGCTTCCCTCTCCCTCTCTCCCACTGTGATCTTGAAGGCCATGTCCTGAGATAGCAAAGCCATTCAGTGGAAGCAGCTTAGATTACTGAGTCCCCAGATAAAGGATAGATGCCCTGGGGAGTTGCCTAATTGACATAGCACCCTGTGTGAGCAAGAGATTAAACTTTCCTGAGTCACTGGCTCATGTTTTAATCTAGCATAGTCTGTTATCCTGACTAATGCATGTTTTATAACATGTGTTTTTCTGGTGTGCTTCTCAGTTGTTAGATAAATACCTATAACTTAACCAGTGTACTATGAAAGTTAAAGTGTAGGAAGAGAGTGGAAGAGGAGAGGAGGAGAGATTAGCTGAACTCTTCAAAGTTCACTGTTTGTTGCCAGACAATATACCTATTAGTTTTCAGGACCTGATAGCCCTGGTATGCATCTACAAATATGCATATACCTGAAAGCCTGTAGAAGAAAACAGTTTCCAGTCACATCCTTTAATGTTCAGAATATTTTTCTTAATTTGTTAATTCACTGTTGCTTTAGAAAGATAGTAAGACTAAGCATCAATTCTTTTGTTTCTAACTCCAATAAACTATTAATGTGATTTATTACAGTTAACTCATTACAGCATATTTCCATCAAAATGAGAAAACAAAAATAACACACAATCAACAGGTCTCTGCATTAAATGACCTATAACTGAATTTGACCTGATTTTCATGCTAATTCTCACATTCAGAATGCAGAGCCAGCCATTTACTAACATTTATTGTAAAAGTAGTTCTGTATTATTTGTAGAGGAGTGTTTTCATTTGTTAGTCATATTTCTGAAATGCATAGAACATTGAAGCACGCTCTAGTTTAATATATGGAGTTAGCTTGTTTGCATTTCTAGTTCAATTTCACCCCCTTACTAGCTAGGTGTGTGCTGTGCTTAGTCACTCAGTCACGTCTGACTCTTTCTGACCCCATGGACTGTAGCCTGTCAGGCTCCTATGCCCATGTGGATTCTCCAGGCAAGAAGACTGGAGTGGATTGCCGTGCTCTCCTCCAGGGGACTTTCCCAACCCAGGGACTGAACCTAGGTCTACTGCATTGTAGGTGGATTCTTTACCATCTGAGCCATCAGGGAAGCCTAAGAATACTGGAGTGGGCAGATCGTCCCTTCTCCAGGGGATCTTCCTGACCCAGAAATTGAACCAGGGTCTCCTGCATTGCAGGCAGATTCTTTACCAGCTGAGTTACCAGGGAAGCCCACTAGCTTGGTAGCCTTGGGTATTATTTAACCTCTTTGAGCCGCAGTTTCTCCTCCTGTAAACTGGGAGTAGCAGTAATTGCAGTGGGGATCCAAACTGGTACTCTGTGTAAATTGCTCAAAAGCATTGCTGTTGGCAGTGATGATGATGCCTACGATGGAGCAGCTTTGAGAGCGGTGCTAGTTGCATGGAACCGGCACTGACGAGCAGCTCTGCCTCTTCCTGTGTATCTTTGAGCAACTTGTTCTTTAGCCGCTCAGTTGTGTCTGACTCTGTGACCCCATGGACTGCAGCACGCTAGGCTTCCCTGTCCTTCACCATCTCCTGGAACTTTCTCAAACTCATGTCCACTGAGGCAGTGATGCTGTCCAACCATCTCATCCTCTGTCGTCTCTTTCTCCTAGCTTCAATCTTTCCCAGCATCAGGGTATTTTCCAATGAATCAGCTCTTCATGTCAGGTGCCCAAAGTATTGGAGTTTCAGCTTCAGCATCAGTCTTTCCAGTGAATATTCAGGATTGATTTCCTTTGGGACTGACTGGTTTGAACTCTTTATGACCCAAAGGATCTCAAGAGTCTTCTCCAACACCACAGTTCAAAAGCATCAATTATTTGGTGCTCAGCCTTCTTTATGGTCCAGCTCTCACATCTATACATGACTACTGAAAAAAACCCATAGTTTTGACTAGATGAACCTTTGTCAGCAAAGTAATGTCTCTGCTTTTTAATACACTGTCTAGGTTTGTCATAGCTTTTCTTCTAAGGAGCAAGTGTCTTTTAATTTCAGCTGCTGTCATCATCTACAGTGATTTTGGAGCCCAGGAAAATAAAGTCTGTCACTGTTTTCATTGTTTCCCCATCTATTTGCCATGAAGTGAAAAGACCGGATACTATGATCTTAGTTTTTTGAATGTTGAGTTTTAAGTCAGCTTTTTCATTCCTCTTTTGCACTTCTCAAGAGACTTTTTATTTCCTCGTTGCTTTCTGCCATAAGGGTGGTGGTATCTGCATATTTGAGACCATTGATATTTCTCCTGGCAATCTTGATTCCAGCTTGTGCTTCATCCAGCCCAGCATTTTGCATGATTTACTCTGCATATACCCCTGGAGAAAGAAATGGCAAACCATTCTAGTATTCCTGCCTGGGAAATCCCACGGACAGAGGAGCCTGGTGGGCTACAGTTCATGGAGTTGTAAGAGTTAGACACGACTTAGCGACTAAACCACCACCACTCTGCATATAAGTTAAATGAGCAGGATGACAATATACAGCCTTGACATACTCCTTTCTCAGTTTTGAACCAGTCAGTTGTTCCATGTCCAGTTCTAACTGTTGCTTCTTGACCTGCATACAGATTTCTTAGGAGGCAGGTAAGGTGGTCTGGTATTCCCATCTCTTGAAGAATTTTCCACAGCTTGTTGTGATCTACAGAGTTAAAGGCTTTGGCATAATCAATAAAGCAGAAATAGATGTTTTCATGGAATTCTCTTGCTTTTTCTATGATCCAACAGATGTTGACAATTTGCTCTCTGGTTCCCCTGCCTTTTCTAAATCCAGCTTGAACATCTGGAAGTTCTTGGTTCACATACTGTTGAAACCTGGCTTGGAGAATTTTGAGTATTACTTTGCTAGCATGTGAGATGAGTGCAATTGTGTGGTAGTCTGAACATTCTTTGGCATTGCCTTTCTTTGGGTTTTAAATGAAAACAGACTTTTTCTAGTCCTGTGGCCACTGCTGAGTTTTCCAAATTTGCTGGCATATTGAGTGCAGCACTTTCACAGCATCATCTTTCAGGATTTGAAATTGCTCGGCTGGCATTCCATCACCTCCACTAGCTTTATTCATAGTGATGCTTTCAAAAGGCTCACTTCACTTCGCACTCCAAGACATCTGGCTCTAGGTGAGTGATCACACCATCATGGTTATATGGGTCATTAAGATCTTTTTTATATGGTTCTTCTGTGTATTCTTGCCACTTCTTCTTAATAACTTCTGCTTCTGTTAGGTCCATACCATTTCTGTTCTTTATCGAGCCCATCTTTGCATGAAATGTTCCCTTGGTATGTCTAATTTTCTTGAAGAGATCTCTAGTCTTTCCTGCTCTTTTGTTTTCCTCTATTTATTTGCATTGTTCACTTAAACAGGCTTTCTTATCTCTCCTTGCTATTCTCTGGAACTCTGCATTCAGATGAATATATCTTTCCTTTTCTCCTTTTCCTTTCACTTCTCTTCTTTTCTCAGCTATTTGTAAGGCCTCTTCAGACAATCATTTTGCCTTTTTGTATTTCTTTTTCTTGGGGATGATTTTGATCACTGCCTCCTATACAAAATTATGAACCTCTGTCCATAGTTCCTCAGGCACTCTGTCTATCAGATCTAATGCCTTGAATCTATTTGTCACTCCCACTGAATAATCATGATTTGATTTAGGTCATACCTGAATGACCTAGAGGTTTCCCCCTACTTTCTTCAATTTAAGTATGAATTTGGCAATAAGGAGTTCATGATCTGAGACACAGTCAGCACCCAGTCTTGTTTTTGCTGACTGTATAGAGTTTCTCCATCTTCAGCTGCAAAGAACATAATCAATCTGATTTTGGTATTGACCATCTGGTGATGTCCATGTGTAGAGTATTCTCTTGTGTTGTTGGAAGAGGGTGTTTGCTATGATGAGTGCGTTCTCTTGGCAAAACTCTATTAGTCTTTTTTGCCTTGCTTCATTTTGTGCTCCAAGGCCAAATTTGCCTGTTACTCCAGGTATCTCTTGACTTCCTACTTTTGCATTCTAGTCCCCTATGATGCAAAAGACAAAAGGACATCTGTTTTTGGCATTGGTTCTAGAAGGTCTTGTAGGTCTTCACAGAACCATTCAACTTCAGCTTCTTTGGTATTAGTGGCTGGGGCATAGACTTGGATTACTGTGATATTGAATGGTTTACTTTGGAAACAAACCAAGCTCATTCTGTCATTTTTTGAGACTGCACCAAGTACTGCAGTTCAGACTCTTTTGTCTCAAATGCATCACCGTTTTTGCTCCTTTTTGAGCAAATTACCCTCTCTCATTTTCAGTTTTCTCATGTACAAATGAGGGTAATTATAGTTATCTGGTAGACCTGTTAGGAATATCAAATGAAATAGAGTATTACAAATAGTGTTTAGCACAGAGTTGGGTACACAAGGCACTCAGTAAATAATAGCTCTTATTATGAAAACCCCAAATTGGAAAACTTCTACATGGTTTACTTACATAGTACAAATATCAAAAATAATATTCTGTTACCGTGTTCTTCTACTCCCTCCTGTGGCCCTAAACACTGCTATTTTCTGAACTACAGGCCAAGTTCTGATACCAAGAATTTCAATATAAAAATAACATTTTTTTTTTTTTTTTTGCCATGTGGCTTGTGGCATTTCAGTTCCCTGACCAGGGATTGAACCTGGGCCATGGCAGTGAAAGCCTGGAGTCCTAACCACCAGGCCACCAGGGAATTCCCGGCTTTGCATTTTTTAACATGCAGATTTCATGAGGCTTTACATCTGGAAACTTGAAAATCTTTCTGTGGCTATATGCTGATTTTATTTGCCCACGTTGGATTTAACTCAGAATCCGCATTTTTGTTTTAATCTTTTTTTCTCCCTTTTTCACCTCCTCTTATTCTACTCTTCTGATTTGCCTTCTTCCCTTCCTTCTTTATAACTAAGTATACCTCCAAACTGCCTTCCATGCAGCTCTCTACAGCATGAAGGATTAGATCTGTTTAATGGAAGAGCGGCTCTGAGAATGCGACACAGAAGCCAGCACTAACATTTCTTGGCTCCTGTGTGTCCTTCTAAATGATCACCTCTTCTGCCACACAGAAGCTGCTGCTGCTGCTGTTGCTACTAAGTCACTTCAGTCGTGTCCGACTCTGTGCGACCCCATAGATGGCCTCCCACCAGGTTCCCCCGTCCCTGGGATTCTCCAGGCAAGAACACTGGAGTGGGTTGCCATTTCCTTCTCCAATGCATGAAAGTGAAAAGTGAAAGTGAAGCCATGTCTGACTCTTCGTGACCCCATGGAGTACAGCCCACCAGGTTCCTCCGTCCATGGGATTTTCCAGGCAAGAGTACTGGAGTGGGGTTACTGAGCTAGCATTGCTCAAATTATTGCTTTCACTCTCATTTCTGCTTAAACTTTACATTCTCTCAGTGCACTGAATATTAATTTCAGGTTGCAAACATTTGATCATTTTTAACCCATGCTTTTTTCTTCAAGGCTACGGTAAACATAATTAGCTTACAGTAAAACATTACATAAAACATTCTTTATTGCTTACAAATTTAAAATATTAATACAATTAATATTTTATTTCTAGAGAAGGAAAAATACCAATGATGTTGATGCTTAAGATTAATAGCTCTTCTGTGGGCTTATTATCTCTTCTCTAAGAGGGAAGGGTCATTGTAAATCCCTCCTTCAGGCATGTTTGGTGAACTTGAAAAACATTTAGCACAGTGCCAGGTACAGCGTATAGGCAGTAAATGTTTGTATTGTTATGGCTGTTTTATTATTATTATTAATTTCTATAATTTAATGATTTAGTTTAGTTCTAGAAGGAAACTTTCACTCCTCCAATCAGTCATGTGGTCCTTGACTTCAACCCTTGGCTTTAAAATGAGTTGTTATGAGAATTTTTTTTTTTTTATGTTTGTTAGACTAGAAGGAGGATAAATCATCTTCTTCCTTTTCTCCTCACTTTTTTTCTAGTCCATTTAAATCAAATAAAACTCTGCCTGGTGCAGGTTTCACTCTAAGCCATGTAGACATCGAAAGAAGGTGGTTGCTTGCTCCTGCCATTTGAAATGTGGATCCGGATGCAACGGAGCCCTGCTGGATGAGACAGAGTGTTAGAACTCTCAGGGGCTTGACTGCTTGGGTTTGAAGGACTGAGCAGTCTCAGTCTCACTAAGAGTGGTTTCGTTTTTGGAGCCTGGGGAGTTCAATGGGGCTGTTTTAGCTCTGGTGTGGGGAGACTCCCCAGACATCTGTGTGATCTTCCTGGAGGCTTCTTCCTCATTAATCACATGTTGGGATGTCAGACGACTGTCGTCTCAGTCCCTCCCTGGCCCTCGTTGGGCGCATAGGAGCTGGGACAAGAGAATGTCAGCCTCTGGCTGAAACTGAGAGGTGGTAAGGAAAGGGAAGCCTGACAGCAGACTTGGGCAAGATCACTGCTGAAGCTGCAGGCCTGAAATCAGAATGCGTATGCCAGAATCTTTTTGGCTTAAATCATCTGTGATTACTTCATCACTTCAATCTATTTTTGTGAATATATTTTTTACTTCCAGAGTGCCTTCACTTTAAGTAGAAAAGCCCAGTCTTTCTCTCCTTATGTTTTTCCTTTACTCTCACGAGACTATCCAGAGAAGGCAATGGCACCCCACTCCAGTATTTTGCCTGGAAAATCCCATGGACGGAGGAGCCTGGTAGGCTGCAGTCCATGGGGTCACTAAGAGTCAGACACGACTGAGCGGTTTCACTTTCACTTTTCACTTTCATGCATTGGAGAGGGAACTGGCAACCCACTCCAGTGTTCTTGCCTGGAGAATCCCAGGGATGGCAGAGCCTGGTGGGCTTCCGTCTATGGGGTTGCACAGAGTCGGACACGACTGAAGTGACTTGGCAGCAGTGGGGTGAGACTATCACAGTCACAACACTTCTGACACTTCTGGTCACCAAATGTGTGGATTTTTCCCCTGCACCGAGCAGTGCTCAGATACTACCTGGGTGTTCTACAGTTTAACTCGTTCTGATAGTGACTACCTGGAGATAGTGTCAGATCCCACAGGTTAAGAGCTCAGTCCCACAGGATTGCCCTGCCCTTAGATGCCAATCACAAGTAGTGTGTCCCTAGGTCACCCACAGCTTCTGTCTGGGACATTTGGCTGTAACCAGAGTTTCCCACAACCCCTTCTTTTGGTTCCTCTGATTTGCTAGAGCTGCCCACAGAAGTCAAGAAATCACTTATAATTACTAGGTTATTAAAAGATATGATAAAGCCTGCAGATGGACAGCCAGATGAAGAGATATGTAGAATGAGATTCTAGTGGGTCCCAAGCACAGGGACTTCTGGCTCGTGGAGTTGGGGTATGTCACCAGCTTGGAAGCTCTCTGAACGCCATACAATTTTGGTTTTGGCGGAGGCTTCATTACACAGGCATGATCAATTATTAACTGCATTTCCTCCCTTCATTCTTCTCAAGAGAATGAGGGGCGGGGCTGAAAATTCCAAGCTTCTAATCATGGCTTGTTCATTCCAGTGGCCAGCGTTCATCCAGAAGACCAGCCAGAGTCACCTCATAAGAACAAAAGATACTCCTATCACCCAGGAAATTACGAGGGTTTCAGGAGCTCTGTCCCAGTAACTGGTGGTAGAGACATACGTATTTCCTATGAGCTCACACACATATGCCAACTGGCATAATCCTCGCCATAGTCTCTTGAGGCAGGCAGGGTAGGTCTCACCACTATTTGACAGAAAAGAAAAGTAAAGCTTTCTCCAATAAATCTTTCTAATAAGTGACAATGCAGTTTTTGGCTCCTGGTCCCATTGTTTAGAGTGTTTTTGGCTGGGCTGATTGCATTCTGAGGTAAGCACTATGGTATGCCTTGAGGCCCACTGGGACAATCTCCAGGCACCAAATGGCTCCTACTTTTCTGCATCATTTTCTGTAATTCTGTCATTTTGAATCAATCATATACTTGATTTAGCTAGTACCTTTCTAAGCCCTCTTTTAAGAAATGCTAAGGGGTAGGGAAGTAATAAATGGTAAATCAGTTTGCCAGGTTACTTTCTCTCTTGACAGTCAGCTGAGATCAGAGCCGTTAGGGGTGGAAATGTTGATGGCAGAGGGAGTTTGAAAGGCTCTCTGAGAAGGGCAGGCCTAGAAGGGTATGTTGGTTTTCTGTTGCTGTATAAGAAATGACCACAATTGTAGTAGCTTAAAACAGCACACATTGATTATCTCACAGTTTCTGTAGGTCAGGAGCCTGGGCTTGGCTTAGCTGGGTCCTCGAGTCAAGGTCACAAATCTGCGATAAAAATGCTGGTGGGGCTGCATTCCTTTCCAGAACTTGGTATCTTCTTCTAAGCTCCCATGTTTTCTGGCAGAATTCAGTTCCTTGTGGTTGTAGGACTGAAGCCCTCTGCACCCCGAGGCTGTCTTAGCTCTCTGACATGTAGCCCTCTTCACAGGCAGTTCATTTCATAGCACCTTGCTTCTTCAAGGGCAGCCATAGATTTGCTCTCTGAGATTTCTAAGTGAAAGTGTTAGTTGCTCAGTCATGTCCAACTCTTCGTGATCCCATGGACTGTAGCCCATCAGGCTCCTCTGTCTTTGGAATTCTCCAAGCAAGGATACTAGAGTGGGTTGCTATTCCCTTTTTGAGGGGATCTTCCCACCATGGAGTGTTACAGAGTATAGTATGATAATGTGGTTGACCGTGTGAGATTTCTCCTTAAAAAAATCTAGATCTTTCAGTGAATCAGGGCCCACATTCTGACTGGCAAATAGCTGGTGGGAACTGAGTAGTACCAGTGTGAATAGCTTGGACATGAAAGAACTCAAGTTTTCTTTAGGGTACCCTCCTTCCATGCATGCTGCACTGTCACGGCCTGCTTCAGTCATTCCCTGTACCCTTCTGTCTATTGGGAGTGTTGATTTCTGTGACATGAGATTACAGTTTTTGAAGAAACTGAGAAAGGGTATGACTCCAGGAAATGGAGTAAGGAGGCTGTGATTGAAGAAAGGGGATGGGACTGAAGCAATACTCTCTCACATGTCTCACTGTAACACAAAAAAAGGTGAGACTGAATAGATCTGGGTTTACTGTGGCTCCACCCTTGCATGTGTAGATTTGAGCCTATACTTTCACCTCTCTGAGCCTCAGTTTCCTCATCTAGAAAACCTCCCTTCCCCCAGAGTTTCTGATTCAAACAGATTGGGGTCAGGGACTAGGAATCTATAGTTTTGACAAATGCTCAAGGTGACTCTTCATGGTCAGGCAAGATGACAAGTCCATTCACAACTGGGCATTGGCCAGCAGCTCTGGCTCAGGAAGTAAGAGCCACTTCTTGGTATTGACGACTGTGGCTCATCTAAGCAGGCTAGAATTCACGGAAATATTTTAGCTCCAGAAGGGATAGGAAACCGAGTCAGAAACCAAACGATACAGCCTGAGCCATCATGGTGGAGTGGGAGAAGCAAAGATGTAGTACATGGGGCCCCCCAACCACTTCCTCCTCCTTCTCACTCCCCAGCAGCTGGTTTCCTTCCATAAATGCAGCTGCCTGTTGGGTCAGTGCAGGGGCTGAACATTTGTGTCTTACATTTCAAAATAGTTTGGAAACTGCTGATGGGGCAAAGCTCTGTAGTCCAGTAAAAATTAGGGGCTTAGTAAATGTTGGTTGAATATGGGAATCAATAAAAATAAATGTTTTCTGGGGTCTGGTGCTTGGTACCACGTTGATGCACTCTTTCACTCTGAATCTCTCTGAGAACATGGAGAGAAGTTCTTCTCTGTCTCTCCATTCACTGTTTCTACTGAACTGAATGCAATCTGTAGCAAGATTGTAGATAATGAGAGACTTAATTTAGAAAAACTCTTTTTTTTCTAGCTCAAAGCAAGTGCCCACAGTATCCTGGTTTAAAAAATGCAAAGTTATCATTTTCACTGGAAAAGAAATTCTTCTAGTTTGTAGTACACATTTTTCCCAAGCGAGGAAAATTTCTAGTAACTTACAGGTGTGGAAAGCCCTGTAGGCAAACTTGATTTTATCATTACACTGTCATGTTTGAAAATAAAAGAAAATTTTAAGTAACCTAACACAAGAGCTGACTCCTATAAAGCTTCGTGGTTAAAAAGACATGAGATTTATCAATGTTGTACAGTCTTTTCTTTCGAATCACATGTCAGACAGAAGACACGAAGCATGGAAGGACACGTGCTTTAGGAACTCCTGCTTAGGATAAGACTTTGCTTCCCCTAAAATATATTTTGGTCAATTTGTTCATATATTTTTGGTCTTATCTCTTTTTAACATACAACATTGGTTTGGTTTAACAACCCATGGGAGCCTTTAAATATTTCATAGCTGATAGTCCTGATGAAAACTTAACTTGCACCAAAGTTATTTTTTATTTATGGGCTTCTGGGGGCATCCATAGTGCTCCACGAAGCATGGGAAGGACAAGTTTATGCTCTGGGCCTTCTGTGAGTGCTTAGCATTTAGATAGCAGCAGTGACAGGCAGGAGCCTGAGTGGCTGTGTGAGTTATCTGGAATGATAGCCTTCTGGTTGGAGTGACATGCTGTCCTGCTTGGGGGAAAATGATTATACAGGATATGGTTGCTGGTCACTGCATTTGGAGTAATTTTTCTGGAAGTGGTGATGAGCATTTAAGGGACAGAGGATTGGGAGGATAGATGGGAAAAAGAAAGGCATTTGAAATGAGGGAAACAGCATGACCAAGGCACAGAGGTGCTGTATCTGGTGTATTTGGTGAATATATTTGGGGGAATAGCATTAGATAAGGCTTAGTGGTGTGGTGGGCCTGGATTACGAAGGATCTGGAGAGGCAGGCTTCAGTATTCCAGCAAATGAAAATAGAATACTTTCTATGGAAGGTTTCTTTTTTTTAAGTTAAAATATAGTTGATTTACAATGTTATTTTAGTTTCAGGTGCATAGCACAGTGATTCAATATTTTTATAGATTATACTTCATTAAAAGTTATTACAAAATAAAGGCCATCATTCCCTGTGCTGTTCAACATATTTTTGCTGCTTGTCTACTTTACACATAGTAGTTTATATCTCCTAATCCCATATCCCTATTTTGCCTCCTCTACTATGAAAGGTTTCTGAGTAGGGAAATGTCATAATAGTAATTCATTTTTTATTGAAGGATTACCATACACAGGTGGGCTTCCCTTGTGGATCAGCTGGTAAAGACTCTGTCTGCAATGTAGGAGACCCAGTTTCCATTCCTGGGTCAGGAAGATCCCCTGGAGAAGGAAATGGCAACCCACTCCAGTGTTCTTGCCTAGGAAATCCCATGGACAGAGGAGCCTGGCAGGCTACAGTCCTTGAGAACACAAGAGTCCGACATGACTTATTGACAACAGATCAGACCATACACAAGTAATGATACAAGTTCTTTCATATATATTGACTCACCTCAACCCTGGGAAATAAACACCATTTCTAGGATCTCATTTTTCAGATGAGGAAACTGGGCATAGTGAGGTTGAGGTAGAATTTGAACCCAAGCTGTTTGGCTGTGCTGCCAATGCACTTAAGAAGTAGACTCTGCTGCTGCTGCTGCTGCTAAGTCGCTTCAGTTGTGTCCGACTCTGTGCAGCCCACCAGGCTCCCCCGTTCCTGGGATTCTCCAGGCAAGAACACTGGAGTGGGTTGCCATTTCCTTCTTCAATGCACGAAAGTGAAAAGTGAAAGTGAAGTCGCTCAGTCGTGTCTGACCCTCAGCGACCCCATGGACTGCAGCCCGCCAGGCTCCTCCGTCCATGGGATTTTCCAGGCAAGAGTACTGGAGTGGGGTGCCATTGCCTTCTCCGAAGCAGTAGACTCTAGAACTTCTCAATGGGATAAGTGGTATCTGCACGTGTGCTAAGTCACTTCAGTCGTGTCCAGCTCTTTGTGACCCTATAGACGGCGGCCCACCAAGCTCCTCTGTCCATGGTATTCTCCAGGCAAGAATGCTAGAGTGGGTAGCTATTTCCTCCTCCAAGGGATCTTCCCCGATCAAACCTGTCTCCTGCAACTCCTGCATTTCAGGCAGATTATTTACCACTGAGCCACCAGCGAAGCCCAAGTGGTATCTAAGGAAGGTTAATCTCAGGGTTGATTGGAAGGGGGAGAAAAAGCCTGACGATGAGAAACCCTGTTAGGTGGCTACAGTAGTAATTCTAGGCATATGAGAAATAGTTCCCATCTTTGCCTCCTGCCTCTTCATCACTGATTTCTTCCATCCCTACTAGTCTGATGCTAAGTTCCAGGCCCCACTGTTTTCTGCCTCCTGTCTTGTTCCCCAGGAATCCATTCTCTACTCTGCAGCCAGAGGATCTTTGTAAAAGCAAATCTAAGCATGTCGCTCCCTTTATTAAACTGGCCATGTTAAATCCAACTCTTCACGAGCTGGCTCTCCTTTCTCTCCACAGTCCCATTTCTAGGCACCTGCATAATTCAAACCAATAGATATCAGCTGTTATTATCAACCCAGTAAACCCACTTATCACACTATTGTATGTTTGCTGAATGAAGAAAACCAGTGAGTGGGAACAGAGCATGAGAGATGGACACGGTTAATAGGCAAATGTCTGACTTTAATAATTTCTCTCCACCTGTGAGCCTGAGGCAAAGAAACACAGAGGAAAAAAGATCTACCTTTCTATTTTAGGGCCTGCAATCTCTCCTAGTATCTATGCAGCAAATATTTTCCCGCTTAGTGCAGCCCTTTTGGAAGTTCTGTTTCCAGGTCTCCATCCTGCGTATCTGCCTTGACTCCTGGCTCTGCTGCCGGGAAGCCTCGGGCTTGGCCATGTTTTACTGCTTCTCCATCTTCAGGAAGCTGGCCTCAGAGTCTCTTACAGCTAGCTGCCTTGGGAAGGGGATTTGGATCATTTCAAAGGAAAGAGATGATGATTCAAAGATGAGTCGATAGTTTCAAGATGGCTGACTCAGAGAATGACTAAGAAGAAAGTGGGAGGGAGTAAGGAGGGAAGACAGAGTTGTGAAGGTTAAGGGCAAGGAGGCCTGTGGAAGCAGCAAGGCTGGACTCCAGTCCCATTCCTGACCTCAGGGATATCCCCCACCGGGCCCAAGTCTCAGCTTCCTCCCCCTCAAGTGGGGCCACTCTGCTTTACGAGAGTATCTTGAAGGTTAAAGGGCAAGGGACCCTCAGGCCCTCAGCATGATGGTCCATCACAGGAAGTACCCTCTAAAAGTCAACCGTCATCACTTTAAGTGGGAAGTGACAGTTAAACTGTATGGCCTAAAACAGCGACTTTCAAACCTTTTGGTATATGAGGGCCCCCTAAGCTTGTAAATATTATTGAGGACCTCAAAGAGCTATTGTTTACCTTTTATCTAGTAATACTTACCACATTCAAAATTAAAACTAAAATATTTAAAAGCATTTATTAATTATATGAGAGCTAGAATAAACCCATTATCTGTTAACACATTGTAAAAATGTGGGAGATAGTAAGTTTTTCCAAGACAAATAGAAGAGCAGCATTGCTTTACATTTGTGTAAATCTCCTTAATGTTGGTTGGGCTTAATAGAAGACAGCTGGATGATCATATGGTTTGGGGCAGCACCACATCCAGATAGCTCTGGATAACTCCACGATACTCCTGTGAAAGAATGAGCCTCAAAAAGGCAAATAGCATTTGATGCTGTTATGAAATAGTTGTGACCTCAGTGTCTGCCTGAAGGAGTTTCAGGCTTCTTCCAGGGGTCCCCAGACCAAACTCTGAGAACCACTGACCTATAAGATCATTCTGAAAAAATATTTTTCAATCTGTGAATAAAGATAATGCCAGAAATGAGGTCATATATCACCTCCATCATGTGGACAAAAATTAAAGAGTCTGCCAATGTCAAGTGTTTCTGAGGATGTGAAATAGAAGAAGCTCTCAACCTGGGTAGCATGGGTATGTATTGGCTTGATTGCTTTATTAAGCATTACCAAACTTCTCTTTAATGGTAAAAATGCTCATACTCTACTATCCAGCTATTCTACTCTTCAATAGAATTAAGAAACAAATGATGGTGTCTTTACATAACAGAATACTAAAATGAAATACTATAATGAACACTAATGGTAATAGAATAATAATAGTAATATATATTCACATAATAGAATGCTGCAATTAGAAATGAATTCCTTAGACCCATGTTAATATGAGTAAATCTCAAAAGCAATATTGAGCAAAAACCAAGGGAAAGAAATGCCAGTCCAGAGTAGCATATATGTAAAGATTGAAAGTATGCCAAACAAAAGTACATGTTGCTGATGGACACGTACATACCCAGTGAAAATATACCATTATGCATGCAATGAGAAACACCAAATTCAAGACAATGGTTGCCCCTGAAGAGTGACATGCAATGAAATCAGAGAGGAGTTTGGGGAGGCTTTAAAGATATCTGTAACATTTTATTTATCTATTTAAAAAATCTGAATTTAAAAAGTTTTAAGTGTTGATTTAGCTGGGAAAGAGAATATGACAAGGAAACAAAGCCACGAGAATAAAAAATGAAATCTCTCTGTAAAGAGCCTGTGGGCAATGACCTCCCCTGCAACTCCTTCAGTCACATTGACTGTGTGGTTGGGGTCACACACGAGCAGCGGGGTTTCAAAGATTCTTTTGTAATTGATTCTTTGGTGTTTGCCACAGATTTTCCCATAGATACAGTCAAGGCAGTTGCCTAGACTAGGTTCATCTGCCCAACCCACAGAAACCTATTAACTTTACTGACTGCCTGACCAAAGAAAGGGATCCGCAGGGTTGAGAGAGTTTCCTGGTCAAGTTTGTTCTGACTGTGAGAGCCAGGAACAGATCCTCTCCTGGGCATTCTTGCTTGATCTACCCTCTGCCTCCCTTCCCAGCCAGGTTTTGGGAGAGGGGATTCTCATATTTCTGAGTCAGTCAAGCTTGGTAGGGGCAGGACAGTCTGGGGTTTGTGGTTCTGTGTTTAGATGGTCTGGGAATCTGGGGCCAAGAGATGGAGGTGGGCCAACTTGTCAGCCCCAATCTCTGAGTTGGAATAACTCTTGATCTTTGGTCAGCTTTAGAGTTATTTCTCCCTGATTTTCTGCTAGGACCTCTTCTACTTTCTCTTTTGCCGACAATCTGGTTGTTTACTTACTGATCCTGTCCAATCCTGGGCAAGGATCCTACCTAGACCTCACCCTGTTTCTCCAGTGTTACTGAGATATAATTGATACATAGCTTTCTATAAGCTTGCTATGTGCAGCATAATGGTTTGATATATGTGCATACTGAGAAATGATTACCACAGTAAGTCTAGTTAACTATCACCACACAGTTACAATTTTTTCTGTGTGATGAGAATTTTTAAGACCTACTCTCTTAACAGCTTTCAAATACACAATGCAGTGTATATATATGTGTGTATGTGTGTGTATGTATATACATGTGTATATATAGTCGCTCAGTCATGTCCAACTCTTTGCGACCCCATGGACTATAGCCTACCAGGCTCTTCTGTCCATGGGATTTTCCAGGCAAGAATGCTGGAGTGGGTTGCCATTTCCTTTTCCAGGAGATCCTCCCGACCCAGGGATTGAACCTGGGTCTCCTGCATTGTAGGCAGACGCTTTACCATCTGAGCCACAAGGGAAGTCTGTATATATGTATAAAAAATATATATGCATATACATCTATCTATATATAGATATGTATATATACATCTAGTCTGTACATACACACATCCACAACTAGTCCAAGTTGTATGTTACATCTCTAGGACTTCAGTTCAGTTCAGTCGCTCAGTCGTGTCCGACTCTTTGCGACCCCATGAACCGCAGCACGCCAGGCCTCCCTGTCCATCACCAACTCCCGGAGTCCATGCAAACCCATGTCCATCGAGTCAGTGACGCCATCCAAACATCTCAGCCTCTGTCGTCCCCTTCTCCTCCTGCCCTCAATCTTTCCGAGCATCAGGGTCTTTTCCAATGAGTCAGCTCTTCGCATCAGGTGGCCAAAGTATTGGAGTTTCAGCTTCAACATCAGTCCTTCCAATGAACACCCAGGACTGATCTCCTTGAGGATGCACTGGTTGGATCTCCTTGCAGTCCAAGGGACTCTCAAGAGTCTTCTCCAACACCACAGTTCAAAAGCATCAATTCTTCAGCTCTCTGCTTTCTTTACAGTACAACTCTCACATCCATACATGACCACAGGAAAAACCATAGCCTTGACTAGAGGGACCTTTGTTGACAAAGTAATGTCTCTGCTTTTTAATATGCTGTCTAGGTTGGTTCCAAATAGGAAAACAACAGACTGGTTCCAAATAGGAAAAGGAGTACGTCAAGGCTGTATATTGTCACCCTGCTTATTTAACTTATTTAACTTATATGCAGAGTACATCATGAGAAACGCTGGACTGGAAGAAACACAAGCTGGAATCAAGTTTGCTGGGAGAAATATCAATAACCTCAGATATGCAGATGAAACCACCCTTATGGCAGAAAGTGAAGAGGAGCTAAAAAGCCTCTTGATGAAAGTGAAAGAGGAGAGTGAAAAAGTTGGCTTAAAGCTCAACATTCAGAAAACAAAGATCATGGCATCTGGTCCCATCACTTCATGGGAAATAGATGGGGAAACAGTAGAAACAGTGTCAGACTTTATTTTTGGGGGCTCCAAAATCACTGCAGATGGTGATTGCAGCCATGAAATTAAAAGACGCTTACTCCTTGAAAGAAAAGTTATGACCAACTTAGTATATTCAAAAGCAGAGACATTACTTTGCCGACTAAGGTCCGTCTAGTCAAGGTTATGGTTTTTCCTGTGGTCATGTATGGATGTGAGAGTTGGACTGTGAAGAAGGCTGAGCACCGAAGAATTGATGCTTTTGAACTGTGGTGTTGGAGAAGACTCTTGAGAGTCCCTTGGACTGCAAGGAGATCCAACCAGTCCATTCTGAAGGAGATCAACCCTGGGATTTCTTTGGAAGGAATGATGCTAAAGCTGAAGCTCCAGTACCTTGGCTACCTCATGCGAAGAGCTGACTCATTAGAAAAGACTCTGATGCTGGGAGGGATTGGGGGCAGGAGGAGAAGGGGATATACAGAGGATGAGATGGCTGGATGGCATCATGGACTCGATGGAAGTGAGTCTGAGTGAACTCCGGGAGTTGGTGATGGACAGGGAGGCCTGGCGTGCTGCAATTCATGGGATCGCAAAGAGTCAGACACGACTGAGTGACTGAACTGAACTGAACTAGGTTGGTCATAACTTTCCTTCCAAGGAGTAAGCGTCTTTTAACTTCATGGCTGCAATCAACTTCTGCAATGATTTTGGAGCCCAGAAAAACAAAATCAGCCACTGTTTCCACTATTTCCCCATCTATTTGCCATGAAGTGATGGGACTGAATGCCATGATCTTCGTTTTCTGAATGTTGAGCTTTAAGCCAGCTTTTTCACTCTTCTCTTTCACTTTCATCAAGAGGCTTTTTAGTTCCTCTTCACTTTCTGCCATAAGGGTGGTGTCATCTGCATGTCTGATGTTATTGATATTTCTCCTGGCAATCTTGATTCCAGCTTGTGCTTCATCCAGTCCAGCATTTCTCATGATGTACTCTGCATATAAGTTAAATAAGCAGGGTGACAATATACAGCCTTGACGTACTCCTTTTCCTATTTGGAACCAGTCTGTTGTTCGATGTCCAGTTCTAACTGTTGCTTCCTGACCTGCATACAGATTTCTCAAGAGGCAGGTCAGGTGGTCAGGAATTCCCATCTCTTTCAGAATTTTCCATGGTTTATTGTGATCCACACAGTCAAAGGCTTTGGCATAGTCAAGAAAGCAGAAATAGATGTTTTTCTGGAACTCTCTTGCTCTTTCCATCATCCAGCGGATGCTGGCAAGTTGATCTCTGGTTCCTCTGCCTTTTCTAAAACCAGCTTGAACATCTGGAAGTTTGTGGTTCATGTATTACTGAAGCCTGGCTTGGAGAATTTTAAGCATCACTCTACAAGCGTGTGGGATGAGTGCAATTGTGCAGCAGTTTGAGCATTCTTTGGCATTGCCTTTCTTTGGGATTGGAATGAAAACTGACCTTTTCCAGTCCTGTGGCCACTGCTGAGTTTTCCAAATTTGCTGGCATATTGAGTGTAGCCCTTTCACAGCATCATCTTTTAGGATTTGAAATAGCTCCAACTGGCATTCCATCACCTCCACTAGCTTTGTTCATGGTGATGCTTCCTAAGGCCCATTTGACTTCACATTCCAGGATGTCTGACTCTAGGTGAGTGGAAGTTGGTATCTTTTGACTCCTTTCACCCTTTTTGCCCACCACCCCTATTCTTGCCTATTCTCTGTTTCGATGAGTTTGGATTTTTCAGATTCCACATATATATATATATATATATATATACACTTAAAGGGCTGGGAATATCCTGTTGAATGGATATTAATGGATTAGAGAAACTTTCTGCATCCTAACTCAGGGAGAACAAGACCTCCTGGGGCTGATTCAAGAATGAAAGATTACAGTAGATGTAGTATATTTACAATAGTATCTAGTCAGAATAAAGGGTGAGTAAATGTTGGCCATTATTATGTATAACCATATCTTCACCTTTGTTCTTTTGAAAAGCCCCACCCATTTAATGAAAGTGTGGGCCTCTTCAGTGACAACCTTCCACTCTATTTATTTTTTCCATTTACAGACAAAGCTACATGTAGTTGATAATGCTGGATCTCAGGGTAGCAAAGAGACCTAAGTAGCATTGTTTCCACTTCAGGAGAGCAGCTCAGTTAATTTAAAATATTTTTAAAATTTATATTGGAGCATAGTTGATAAGCTCAGTGAAGTTTATCTTCCTTCTTAATCAAGGAAGAGTAACTTCTGGTGGGAGAAGGTAGAGCAGGGTCTCTGGGATGAAGCATTTGGAAAAGTTCTGGGGTCACTCATACATACTCCAACAAATATTTTTTGAGCACCATTGATGTTTTGAACCAGTCACTGAAGAAGGCTGCTAAGCCCTGAAAATACAAATGAAAGACATTTTCTGCTCCCAAGTTGCTCACTGTGTAGAGAAGAGGATGTTAAATGGGAAAGGGTGCACAGGAAGAATGAACATCCTGAGAGTTCAGGAAGGAGCCTAACCCACAGCAGTCTGATACTGAAACTGAGCTGGGTAGCGTTCCTCCTGGGAATGAGTCTACTGAAGTCATTACATTACATTAAAAAAAAAAAAAAAGGAAAATGCCAGATCATAAAGGATCTTTTGTGTGGTCACAGAAGGGTTCCACAAACTCCCTTGCTCCCAGAAGGCAATGTAAGATGTCCCAGGGTGCAGAAGGGACAGAAGGAATGGGAGATGAAGTCGCACTCTTTCTTCCTCCCTCAGATTTTCCTTTGCTTCCTCCGCTGTCACTCCAGATTTGTGCTGCAATATCAAAGGGTTATAGTTGGGAAGGAGGTGGGGTGGGTGGTGGGTGGAGAGGAGAGACAGAGGGAGAAAGAAATCCCAAATAATGGCAGCGTAGAGGAAAGGAAGTGTTGGAGCCACCTGGCTGGTGCAGTCATTTGTATTGAAGAGATGTACCTAATTCAGGCATCTGAAACCTAGAGACTGTCCTAGAAAATAAATTTCCCAGGCTATGCAGCGATTCATCAGCCCCAAACTTCATCTCCTTGTTATTTATGAGTTTTTAGAACTTGAATAAATGCCAGGCAAAGTTTTCTAAGTTGGGTTCTTCATTCAGTATGTTTATTTTGAAATAATTTTTTCCTGTGACCAAGTCAAAAGTTAGGTTCACACACTAAAAGGTGAAGAATAGTGATACTGAGGATAAATAAAGCATGCATCCTGATAGCTCTTAATCCCAAATCAACTTTTCTCTCAATATTGAGGGAATGAAAGAAAATGAAATCATGTTTTTACTTGAGATGTATGAATAACTGTAGGTTTAGCAGAATATGTATTGACATATCAACTTTTCCTAAGTTTTTTTTTTTTTTAAACTTGTTTAAACATCTAATTTTTTAAACCTGTGTGAAGTTAAAAAAATATATAAAGTTTTAAAAAATATTGGGCTGGATTTAACTATTTTTGTTTCTGCTATATGAGTCTAAGGCTAACAAAGTGATGCCTAAGATACTATTTGAGCATCTCAAAGAATGTGTTGATTCCTTTAACAATAATTTTTAAGCAGTAATTTCAGTGAACTCCTTAAAAGTTATATGAAAACTTTTTAGTGGATTTAGCTATGGTTTAGAAGTGAAAAAGACTTCAGCTCTAAGAAAATTTATATAATGTTTCAGATCTATTATAGTCTTGAGGATCCTAGATACCATGGTAGTTTAGTGTTGGAGCAAGAAATAGTTATTAAAATCGACTGGAAAAGTCTAGTGGGAGATCTTTCAAAAGCCTCATATTGAAAAAACTTGAAGAGGAAAATAACATCTTGATTTCATCGAGATGAGGTGTTAAAATTAAACAGATGGGAGGACATTGCAGAAAAAAAATGTAATAACAAATCTATGGCTTTCCTTCCAAATAATTTCCCAAAATAATCAAACCTGTAAAAATTACATAATATGCAATTAGTGATGTTTTATTGTATCTCTTTTAGTTTTTCATTTTTTCCCCTCTCCTAGCTCTGCCTGTGGCCATATAGGCAGAAATTAGAAGACATGTGCTCCTCAAAACCAGTGAGGGGAGAGGACAAAGGGACACAATGAGCAGTTACCATCGGCCGGGATAATGTTCAGCTGCATGGAAGAAAGCCCTGGCTTCCCTGCCTTAGACAAGAATGCATGTGATAAGGAATCTGGGTGGGGCAGTCCAGCACAGATGCTGGTGCCTAAGGAAGTCACTGAGGACCCGGGCTCCTTCCCAGGCCCTACGATCACCTTTCCTCCACCACGAGGCACTGTGTTCATGCTCCAGACAAGATAAAGGGGCAGGATGAGAACTGTGAAGATGTACAGCAGAAGGTTCACCCTTGAGTTTAGCACTTGTTTGCAATCAGCCAGCACTGATTTATTCCCATGGCTACCTCTAACCATAAGGCAATCTGGAAGAGGGGAGGATTTCTACCTGGCTATTTTGCCACCTCAAACAGAGATAAGGTCTTTCAAAAAGGAAGAAGGGAGAATGTTTTCATTTTTGATCTTTAAAGTATTTAGTTTATCCCATATGCCATTAAATGAAGACAGGTTTAATCTATTTCTCTTATTACTTGTTGTCTTCTGCTGCACCTAATAATACGCATTCAACAAATGCAAGTTGATTGACAGACTGATGACTCATCAAGCTGTCAAGCATACTTCATGTCAATATATTAGGGATTGTTGCAGTTTCAGACATTCATACACACGGAATAATTAGAGAACAACCCAACTGACATAAAGGCAGATTATCTCCATTTGCATTTTGTTTTCTATTAATTCATAATGCTAACGTACTTGTTGAACTGGACTTGGTTCCAAGCATCTTTTTGTCAAATTATTTGGTTAAATGTGGTCAGAGAGGCAGAAAAATATAATGGGGGCAAATGATGGGGACAATAGATTCTCATTGTATCATGGTTTGTGGGATGATATATCACATAACCTTTCTGTTTCTTAGTTTCTCTCTATAAAATACAGGCTGTGGCAATGACCAGCCCTCATAGATACTGGGAAGGTGAGATAATGTAAGATAGTAAAGAGCATGCATGGGCTCTGTACCTCAGTTTCTCTATCTATAAAATGGGGTGATAGAGGTAAAAATGACAGAGGGCTGATGTAGAGATTAAGTGGGTCGATACATGCAAAGTGTTTAGAAAGAACTTGGGACATAGTAAACACTCAAAAAAAATTAGCCATGATTATAGTGTTTCCAATGGTTTCTTTAGAAGTAAAGAAGCATGGGTTTGTTTTTCTCCCATGTGTCTTTTCCTGAGTGCGTCCCTCCCCTTCTCCCTCTCTTCCCTTCCCCCTTCCTCTGCTTCCCCCTTCTCCTCCTCACATATCTTGCCTGTGTCTGCTTGGACATCTTTGGGGCCAGAGGGGACAAAGGGAGCAGCTAAGATGTCTTCAGAGACAGGGAGAAGCAGCCCTGTGGACCAGCTGCCATAAACCGGTGTGATGGGCTCTCGGGCTGATGCCAGTCAAAGCACAGCAGCCAGACCTGTCAGGAGAGATGCTGATTTCAGCTGTCACATGCGTCCCGTATGGACCCTCCCCAGGACTCTTGACCCTCCTCTGCATGGTTTGAAATGGACTTTATGAGGCGTTCATTAGTCCTTGTATCTATTTTTTTCTCCTGGTATCTGGTATCTCAGCTCCGTGAGAGCCAGGGCCACATACTTGGCCAGCACTCTGCGCAGACCTCTCCTGCATGTCCAGCCCTCTCTCTGCCACACCAAATCTAGAGAGTGAGTTCAGGGGTTCAGAGGACCACCTCAGCTTGTTAATCAGTGGAGCAATGAGATTGTTATTGTGTTCTTCCCCTTTCCTAGTTTCCTCCTGGACCAGAATTATAAATAGGATGCTCTGTGACCTTGGGGTCAAAAAGGGAATAATCAGGCAAACGAATCTCCTTTATAATGACTATCATGAACAAAACATATTGATAATGAGTGTCAAGGATTCAGCTCAAAGACAGTAGAGGCAAAGCCTCCAGCAGTCCTTTCTCTCTCTTTTCCCAGTTATTTCATAATTTATCTCTGGGTAGAGTGGTGATAGGATTTTTAAATGTTAGTAAAAATTTTCACCCCCCCCAAATAACTTGCTAAGTATTATCCCGAATAATTCTTTGACTGATGAAGCCCTATTGTTTTGCAAACACAAAAGGAATGATAATCCACACTAATAAACAAATCTGAGGAGTATAAAACCCTTTTATTTGCCTAATTAGAGAAATTTCTAAAGAGTGATTTTCAAAGGAAAACAGTTCTAGCGTTTGTGTCTAAATATATCTTTTTGCTTTTGTTCTACTTTAACCTGAGTGTTTTAAAAATTCTTGCACAGAGTTGATTTTCCTTTGTTAAAGATACTGTTTCTCAGAATAAGTTAAAACAAATTATATAACCCTGAGCTTCCACATTTCTTGTTGAGAGTATTTTTCTTTCTGAATTTGAAAAGAGTGATGTCCTGTCAGCATATTTGATGTTGAGGGTGTAGGTTTCATTTACTCCAGAAAAGCACTGAGTTCACACTTTCTCTCATCTTCCTGGGTAGAGAGAAATGTAAATAGTGATGAACTGAGCTCTTCACAACTCTTTTCCTGGTTTTTCTTTGTGATATCACCTTTCATAGAGTTCAAATATGTGGAATATTAAGAAGAAATAATCTCATTCAACAGTAAGCAATGGCTATTATGAAAAGGACTAGCAAATATTTTTTGAAATATCAAATTATCAGATAATTTAAATCTGCTAGATGGTGCCCCTCCTCCTCCTGTTTTGATTATTAGGTACAAAGTTGATAACCTTCATCCCAGTGAGTCCAGAAATACCCTTATGATACTGTATCTGAACTTAGGGCATGTTTCATTTAATCACGACTTCTCAACCTATTACTGCTGATTCTTCCTGGTAAGGGCTGTTCTGTGCATTTGAGGACATGGAGTAGCATCCCTGGATCCTAGATCCAGGATCCTGGTAGCATCCTTCTCCAGTGCGGCAATTAAAAATGTGTCCAGACATGGGCAGATGTCCCCTGGGGAGATATATCACCCTCAGTTAAGAAGCATGGGTTTACAGTGGTATTTGAATTGGGATACAGTAACAGTGTCTCTACAAAGGGCAAAATGGCTAGAGGATGTTAAGAATTAGAAACTTCTACATTCTGATGTGGGAACACAGGCACAGAAATTTACATGTGCCTTGTGTGTAATGAAAGAGGGGATTAGAAAGTTAAAGTTCCTGTAGTGTTTGGAAGGGGAAGTTACAAAATAGTTAATCAACAGTTTCACCTTGACTAGTCCAGTTTGTTTGCAATATATTAAAAAATATTTTTCAGGAGATTTCTAATTTTCAGGTTTCTAACATAAGATATATAAGGTGATTTTATATATGGTTGCAATAGAAATCAGTGATTATTTAAGCCTAGTAAAATGGGAACTATAGAGTTTTATTTTCTTTCTCCCAATCTCTCTCTCTCTTTTTTTTTACTATTGTTATATTTTTTATTATACATCTTACATATGTTCATTATAGGGGAAGAAAAAATAGCTGTAAGCTAAAGGGGGAAAAATCCCCCCAAATCCTATTACCTAGATATAACTACTATTAACATGTTGCTGTATATTCTCCAAAGAAATCATTATATACCAACAACTTCTGTTTTCAAGACAGTTTCTTTTTTTCCTTTGAACAACATTTTACCTTACTGCTGGCTCATGGTAATGCTATCTTGGTCTTTATAAAATATTCTTCTGTAGACTCAGATGTCTTCTGATTTATGGTTATTGTTACAAAATCCCAGTGAGGTAGAAGGAACAACTATTATTATCTCTTATTTATGGAGTATTAAATGGTAAAGAGGGTTTAAGTGAATTACTTAATGTTACAGAGTTTATCAGGGGAAAAGGTTGAAATAGAATCCCAGGTTTTCTGCTTCCTAATTCAATGTGCTTTCCATTAGTCTGATTTAGTTATTTTAAATATAGATTTATATTAAAATTTTCTTTACTAAAACTTAAGGTGCTTTAGAGATACCTTTTAACTAAAACTCTTACGGGAATTTGTAATCATGAAGGAAGACAGTGGAGGAAAAGTGTAGGCGAAATGAAAAGAGATAAATCAGGATTAGTGCTTGTAACTTTGCCTTCCCCTCCCTCAAGTTAGAGTGCTGTTTAAATTTGCTGAGCTCTGTGGCTGCTAAAGAATAAATGTGGGCATCACAATTCTCAGAGCTAGAGCAAAAAGGTAAATAACTTAAAGAACTGCAAGGCACGACAAGTATTGTAAATCAATGAAACGGGATGGGTATGTGTCAGGGTGTGGTGGGGATGGTGGGAAACCCACAGTGGGCATGCCCCATCCAATGGGGCAGCCAGTCCTCAGCTCTAGTGGAAAAATAGGACCAGTGGTGCCATGTCTTCTGCTTTTACTGAAAAACCCAACATTAGATTGTTGTGTAAAATATTTTGACTAAAGAACAAACAGGCTACAATAGTACAATAGCAAGTGAGGTGTGCCTTGCGGGTCTCGGTCTGCTCCTGGCATTTTTGAGTCTTGGCTTTCATATCTTTTCAGATTTAGACTTCCCCTAAGAATAATAGTTGATTGGGTGAGTGAAAAAATTCTCTGTACACTTGCATATATTCATCAAGAGGGACCTTGATGGTGACTATGTTTATTCCTCTAATAATGCTCCCCAACCGTGTTTCCATAAAACGTATTTTCTCTCCTTAGGGTTGCTGTCTACCCAACATCTGCATCCTGACTTCCATGGAGGTGTGACTCTCACAGGACAGGTGCTCATGGAACAAGCTGTGAGGCAACCGGCTTCTGTTAGAGGTTCTGAGACCTGTCACTCGGCTCTAAGAAAATTGCTTTGCAGTGTCTACCTTGGTATGGTAACTCTTATCTGACAGTCTCTTCCTGGTCTGTGATTTCTCTAAGTATAAATGACCTGTCGGTACAGGAAACCAGAAGGTGATTTTCTATTACCGTGAGCATGCACAGTTGCTTTTACCCAAAAATATATTTATGAACTGATCTGTTATTTCCTCAAATATAATAACCCCTTTTCCTCCAAATGGAAGGGCACAGTCATTTCTGTTCGATAGTGTTCAGATTAGAGACACTCAAATATTTTCTGCTCTGGAGCTCTTCTAAGTTTCCTGTCATGAGGAAAAAACCTCTTCCTGGAGGAACTGAATTCTGAAAGTTCAGGAGCCCCATAGCAACGTGATTTATTTTCCATTTATGCCTGCTAGTGCTCTATAAAGGGCTTCCCTGGTGGTGCAGAGGGTAAAGCAACTGCCCACAATGCGGGAAACCCGGGTTTGATCCCTGGGTCGGGAAGATCCCCTGGAGAAGGAACTGGCAACCCACTCCAGTACTCTTGCCTTGGAAATCTCATGGACGGAGAAGCCTGGTAGGCTACCGTCCATGGGGTTGCAAGGAGTCGGACACAACTGAGCGACTTCACTAGTGCTCTATAAAATGCATGTAAAAATGATACAAACCCAATCCCGTTATATAAAAAAATTTGAGAGTGTATTGTTCTTTGTAAATAATATGCATGTATGTGATGTTAAGTGGACGCCAATTTCTTCAAAATACATCGAGAAAATATAAAAATGTTTCAATTTAAACAATGACTCACGTTATTAAAATGTTGGCCAGGAGAGGGCAGCATTGTCTACATAAATCCCAGAATGAAGCCTAAATCTGCACCTCGCAGATAACTATGAGGGTCTTCCATCATTTGGTTTCAAGCACAAGGACTGATAATAGAAGCAGAATTATTTGTGTCTGAAAATTTGCAGTATTTTTCAATAATACATCTTTACCTCTTGGTCTAGGCAGCCGTTAGGATGAGGCTGTTATCATCCAGTGATGGCACTTCTCTTTTTTATGTTGCATTCTTTCTCTGTTTTGTCCCAGCATGTCTCCTTCGCATTCTCCTCTCAGTTTCTGTAGTTTGATGATTTATTTTTTAAAACGTCACCCTGACTCTTTCATGATCCTGGTCACGTTAGTTAACCCTGGGGAGGGGGCCTCCGTTTCTCTATCTATGAAACTTCTAGGCAGTTCAGTGGATGAAATGTGGCCGAAGCTGTGGGTAGGTACTGGTTTTGCCACTTAAGAGACTTGCTCTTCCCCATCGGTGAACAGAAGGTAATAACAGCATGGATGTATAAGAAAGTGCTCAATAACCACCGAAGGAGCTGTGGTGGATTTTTCTGTTTTTAATGGAATGGATTGCTAACATTTAAAAATCTGGAGTGATCACGTGAAATTTCTCACTGATCCAACTTCATTCACACATATTACTGGCTTGGCTTTTGGATGCTCTGGTTGATGTCCTTCCCTTGGTCCTCCCATCTCCCACTGTCTATTCATTATCGTTCAATGATATTAAAAACTGCCAGCAAGAACAGATGAAGGGAAGGAAACTCTGTTTTCCCCCACGTTGCAGAAGATGATTTTGCTTAGTCCTAACAGCACTGTCTGAGTCTGTTATCTGAGCAATCTGAAACCCTTAGCGCTGCAATTTAATCTAATTTGTTTCTTTTGTCAGATTTCATTTTGAGGTGGAAGCCTTTGAGAGACTAGGAAAGGGCATTTCCTATGGGAAATTTGGTTTCATTCATTCCTAGGTGGCAGGTTGGGAGGGGGATGGGGTCAGAACTGTTAAACAGGGGAGGACATCTGGGGTCTGATGGTAGAACAAAAAGTCCCGAGGGACAGACAGAGCACAGTCACGCTGTGGCATCCTTTCTTTTTCCTCCCTCCATGCCAGGGTTTTCTTATTTTTAGTTTTAATCTTGGGAAAAACGACTGATTTCTAAAATGAGGTTTAAAAGGTTATTTCTTCACAGCAGGAGGCTAGGGTGAAGTTTTGCTCTCCCCAGGAACCCATGGCGGAATTTAGCCATCCTCTCCTCTGATTTCTAAAACTGTGCTAAGTTATCAAAGGAAGCCACGGCTCATTTATCCAGCCCTTTGCAGTTAAACATACAGGGACAGGTGCGTATGTTGGGATAACTCTTGGGGTGGCAGCAGACACTCAGAATGGTGTTTCCACTGAACAATGCATTTCAGCTCATTGAAAAACACAGCACATCGAAGGGCTGCGGCGAGAACACTTTTCAGACTATAAATCGGGGCTGGAGGAGTTGCTTAATTAAATCAGTCCTGAGGTTACAGGAAGGAAAAGCAAACCTCTCCCTCCCAGAGTTGACCCGTTTCAGGTTACATGGCAGCTGGAGAACTTGGAAATGTGTTAGTAGGACTAACATCAATACACCAGAATGAAGCACTTCCCTGTCCAGCTGACGGGCGAGAAATTGCATGTAGAGACAGATGACGGCTCTGACTTTCCAACTTCATTCTGTGGGCAGGAAACACACATGAAGATGGCCAGAGAGGCTGAATCGCTGTTTCAGATTACAGTGCCAAGGACAGACTCTTTTTTTCAAACAGGACTTATTTCTGCAGAATCCTGTTACCCACCAGCAGGCACTTGGGAAACCTCAAAGTCGATCCTGTCTCAGAACTCTGTTTTGAAAGGGTAAATCTTTCATTAAAACCTACCAGTTTATGAATTAGGAAACCTGGTCAGAATTTGAGATCCTAGACCCATGGAGTTTGCCACAAAGGAGAGCCCGTCCACACAGAAGGGACAATGAGCAGATGGTTAGTGGGGCTGTGGTACTGAGGATGTAACCAGCTCAGCAGGGCGCCCGCAAGCCCAGTGGGTCCCTGCTTTCTCACTAAACTCTCTCTGAGGTTCATGGGCTAAGTGATCATTGTTCTTCTTCCATGGCCTCCTCTCTCCACATCTCCCCAAACTTAAGACAGGCTCACAAGTCTAAAAAGAAAAAGAGCAGGATGTAAATGTGAAGCCACAGCATTTCGTTTTAGCCAGCAGACAAGAAGGCAGAAGACATAACTAATTCAGTCTAGGCAATCAGTGCAGGCCTCAGTGGTATGCCCAGTCTGGAGCACATGGGCTCTGGTGATGAGTGTCATGTGTGAGGGGAATAAAGCTTTTTTCCACCCTCATAGTGTTCCTGCTGGGTCTGAAAATTAAACCGATGCAAAGACTGATGAACAGGAGAAAAGCGTACACATTTATTTGTTTTCTGTGACACGAGAGTCTCCATAAGGAAGTGCTACTGCTAAGTGTCTTCAGTCGTGTCCAGCTCTGTGCGATTCCATAGATGGCAGCCCACCAGGCTCCACGGTCCCTGGGATTCTCCAGGCAAGAACACTGGAGTGCGTTGCCATTTCCTTCTCCAATGCATGAAAGTGAAAAGTGAAAGTGAAGTCGCTCAGTCGTGTCTGACTCTTAGCGACCCCATGGACTGCAGCCCACCAGACTCCTCCATCCATAGGATTTTCCAGGCAAGTGTACTGGAGTGGGGTGCCATTGCCTTCTCCAATAAGGAAGTGAGGACCCCCCAAAATGGTTAAAACTGAGCATTTCTTAAAAATAATTTATTCTTTATTTATTTTTGGTGGCATTGGGTCTTTGTTGCTGCTTGTGGGCTTTGTTTAGTTGCAGTGAGCAGGGGTTCCTCTCTAGTTGCGGTATGTGAGGTTTTCATTGCGGTGGTTTCTCTTGTGGTGGGACGCAGGCCCTAGGGCCCGTGGGCTTGTGGGCTTCAGTAGTGGGGTTCAGTAGAGCACAGGCTCTGTATTTATGGTGCCAGGGCTTAATCGCTCAGTGGCATGTGGAATCTTCCTGGACCAGGGATGGAACCCGTGCCCCTGAATTGGTAGATGGATTCTTAACCGTTGCACCACCAGGGAAGTACCAAACCGAGTGCTTTTATAGCAGATTGGATGAAGAGAGATATAACAGAGAGATATGATAAGGTGAGGGCTTCCCAGGTGACGCTGGTAGTAAAGAACCGCCTGCCAATGCAGGAGACAGAAGAGACAGGGGTTTGATCCTGGGGTCAGGAAGATCCCCTGGAGTAGGGCGTGGCAACCAACTCCAGTATTCTTGCTGGAGAATCCCATGGACAGAGGAGCCTGGCAGGCTATAGCCCATAGGGTTGCAAAGAGTCAGACACGACTGACTTAGCAGAGCACACATGATTAGGTGAAGAGAATGAGCTGAATGTAGTAACTGGGGCATTTGGCCAGGCCTGTTGGGTGGGATGCTTTCCATCTCAGGTGATAAGGATGCTCCTCTCCTCACTCTAGGTACAGGGAGGGCACCTGCCACATGACGCTGTGACCTCCTTCGGTGAGATGGGCAAGGGAAGGAGGCCAGAGAGTCTTCCCTGCACCTACTGTTTGCTCACACTCCATCAGCTGAAGACACTCAGTATATCAAGGTGCTGGTTTGGGGGCAGCATGTCTGAAACTCCATCAGTCATGATGTGAACTTGCATGCGTTACCACCCTCCTCTCACATCTATTGTCATATATTGATTTCACTTGTTTTTCATTCATAATTTTCCATGACTCATTATTTCCCAGGATACATCCACATCAACCCTGTTAGCCCCTTTGGATCTATTTGTTAACAGATCAATTCTTGTTAGGACTTTAGGTTAAGTTAATAGTCAGAGGAGGAGGGAAGGTGAGCTTTGGAAGGGAGGCGTTTATTCGCAACTGCTATGTCTGAGTAGATGGACACAAACCACTCCCCTCCCCTCCTTTTTTAATCTGAGCCTTTCCTCTCTGGCACTTCCTGGTTTTCTGTGTTTTCTTCTCCTTTACAAATAACAAACGGTCTGAACGACCCTCGGAGTGTGATAGAGGTCAAGTGCTTGCCTCTCCCCAAGCAGCTCTCTCTTGTTCCCAAGCCCTCTCTCTGTGATGGAAAAGAACCAACCAGCTGAGGGACGGGAAGTGGAGAAATGAGGACTGCCAAGTGGAAAGGTGTGCGGGAGGCCTTCTGAGCAGGGGGGCTAAAGGCGGGAAGTTGAGATCTGGGCTGTCATTCAGCTGTAAACTCAGGGGGCCAGGCTTCACATGCCCTGTGGTTGGCTCTGGGGCTCCATGAGTCCATGAACTAGGAAGTGGCAGCTTACCATTTGAAAACCCTGTAGCACCCTCTTAAAGTTATCAAAATTTATTAAAAAAAAACAACCTTCTGTGATCTATAAATTTATACCCCATTACCAATGCAGTTATATATGAATAACTTCTTATCACCAATCAAAACAGGAAAAAAAAAAAGCACCCGAAGGCAGAATGATGAAGTGGGTGATGAATACTACCAGGCTCATTCTGGTAAGTGAGTAATTTGTTTATTCCTTCTGTACTTGGGGTTGCCACTAAATCTGGACTGGAGAAACCAGTAAATATTTTTAATGTGACAAGAAAATCAAAGCATTCTGTGCCTTGCACACTGTTGTTACTACAAGTTTTATTTCTCTTTTTATGATGAGCCGTAACCTCTTGGGCCTGATCTTGTACTAGAGCCCTGTGCAATCCTGAGAGGGGTGAGAGGCCAGCTGGAGCCGTCTTCACGTGCTGGGCCATCTGCTAGTACTCCTCATCACACAATGGCTGGGGCCCTTCTGATGTGGTGCATAGGGCTGATTTGTGGCACAATTCAAGAACAGTTACTTTTATTCTATTCACTTTATGGTGTTACCACATCTATCTTAGGCTATTCATGGGTTCAAAACTTGTTTACCCCAGTGCCCACTTTCCAACCAGTTAATCCCCATTTGCATTGTACATCTTGATCCACACACTAGCTAGTTGATTTTTTTTTTCTCCAGTGCAGTAAGTAAAGGAAACACACATGTAAAACCATCTGCCTATCCTAATGAAAACCTAATAAAAAATAATAGCAAAGAGAGGCAGGGTTTATTCAATTTGGTTTAGACCTGGGCAACTTTAACTTCCTTGTCTCAAGACAGCCTATGTCTTGAGGGGTTCAGTGAAACTCAGCAAAGGCGGAAGTAGAGCTGGGAAGGTTCAGTTGGTGACTCCTTCAAGCTGGCGCAGAGAGAGTTAAACTTGAAAGAAGAAAAAATTGAAATGCAATCCTGGCTCATGTTACCCATTAGCTGGGTATATTGACCAAACTTATAGTCAGATAATGCAAACAATAACAAAGTTATTGATTGAGGAGATGTCAGGCAAATAGGTACTTATCATGATGCTACTGATAAGCTTGGGGTCTCCCTCATGTGGCAGCGATAGAGGCCTATTGATCTTGCAGTTGGTCATCTGTGGCTTCCAGCTGACACGGGATCTGTGTGCTGATTGTATAAGCAGGAGCTAGACGTCCCTTGTGTAGCAGAGCAATACAGAAATCAACTGAAAGAATGCCACCAAACTCTGGCTGTGGAGAAAGGAAGGGTTGACACCATATTGAAAACAAGAGCCTGTGAACAAAGCCTGGCAATGCCATGAGGGCACAGATCGCTCCTGGGCTGTCTTCTCCTTTGGGCATGCTTCTGTCCCTGTGACTGGAGGATTCACACAGGAGCGGGGTCTTAAGCAGCTGGCTTTAGGGCTGAGCGCTGAGCTGACCAGTAGGGGTGCGGAAGACAGATGAGACCCACAGACCCTCCCCACTGAAGACCAAATGCATCACCTCCACGGCACATCTGCTCCCCAACCTGGGCCTTCCAGTTGGCAGGGAGATCTGGCCAGACGTATTATTATTGCTTCTCCCAGCATGCGATCAGCCTGAGGCATTCATGGTTGATTGTCTACATTTTAGATGTGAACCAGAAAAAAGCCATCTCTCTTAGCACTTTTAGTATTAGCTGATTACACGGCTGTGGAGGAGATGTCATAATACTCATTATATTTTGGATGGCCTTGCAAGAAAAGGATGCTTGAAGTCTGCCAAACAGAACTGGTGATTCTTTTGACACCTGAGTGTGTGAGGAAGCAAGAGTGTGGTGCAGAGGATGAGAGGAGGAGGGGGTTATTTATTTTCTTACTTTCCCATTGGTAATTCTATAGGTGATTTCCTGGCTTCATAAGTGGTGGAAACAAAATGCTTCGTGTTCATTATTATTGTCCATTCTTCTTGCAGAATGACACCAAAGGGTATGAAATGTTTACACAAAGGTCATGCTCTAGGAGGGTTTCACAGGTGGCTCAGTGGTAAAGAATCTGCCTGCCAACGCAGAGATGCAGGAGGTACAGGTTCCATCCCTGGGTCGAGATGATCCCCTGGAGTAGAAAATGGCAACCTGCTCCAGTATTCTTACCTGGGAAATTCCTTGGACAGAGGAGCCTGATAGGCTATAGTCCATGGAGTCACAAAGAGTCAAATACACACATATGCTCTAGTTAAGGAAGAGGAATTCTATCCATTCATTCATTCAAAAGATACCTGAGGATCTACCATGCCCAGATTCCATGCATAGAGCTGGGTGGAGCCGGTGGGCAAGGCAGCCAGTTCCTATCCCTGTGTTGATTTCCATGTGAGGAAGGGTAGGGTGGGGTGGAGGCAGGTAGTACACAAACATGTTTGCTTTTAAAGATTTGGGTTGTTTCCAATTTCCAGCTCCTATAAACAAGCAACTCTCTTGGAGGCCTGAGATTATTCAGTGAGAGAACCGCTGTCAGTTTTAAAGGTGCCACCTTCTCCATTGAGATGTCCGGCATTACAGATGTCCGGCATTACAGATGTTCTTGAGACTTTTCTTTTGGAGTTGTCATTCAGAGCTTACTTTTAATCTCCTCAGTCTCTGGAGAGAGAAGCTAATTTGACTTTTGGAAATACTCGAGCATCATCTGGCCTTACATCTGGTGAACGTGATGAGGATGAATCATCTCCATCTTCTTTGGCTGTTGTTAAAAATGTGTGCCTATAAAGTAATGCGACTGATTTGGGGGAAAGGGAAAGGCTCCTAAAAGCACTGTAAAAGCAAGCAGAGGAGGGCTTCTAAGTTGTTCTGAACAATGGCAGCATCTCTGTCATAGGGAAGAAGGACAAAGGAGACCCCGTGGACTATGGTATCAGCGAGTTCTTGGGTCTCATCCCCGCTCCTTCCTCTTCTTGCAATGGAATGTGAAGCCAGTTCCTTAGCTCATCTAGGCTTTCCATTGATCATTTATAAAACAAAGCTATTTCACCCATTACACAGTTATTATGAGGGTGATATAACATAAAATATCTAGCAGATGTTATTATAAATGATACATGAAGCACTTCCCACAAGGAATAAATTGAAGAAACTACCCTCCCCCCCTTTTTAAACTATAACTTCTAACCTGTTTACAAAAGGTATCAGCTGCATGCTTGGAATAGTGGGGTACCATGCCGGATATTATCTGTCTGCTGCCTTGCGTCCACTCTCCACTCTTCCTCAGCCTGCTGCAGACTGCATGGGGCAGACCCTTTTCCCCTGGCTTCCGGATGGATTCAAATGAGAGTGGATTGACAGGGGATCAGGAGGTAGGAGAAGTGAGTGACTGGGGTATTTATTCGCCCTGCTTGCTTTCCCAGGGGTGCAGTCCCCACCGCCATCTGGAGGCCACAGCTCTCAGGTCGCAGCCCTTCTCTACGTTCCGCTCCCCTCCCTCCCTCCTCCCCACCCCCTGGGACTGGATCCCTATCACATAGTTAGCTTTCTAGTAGTCTACTGCCCTAAGGTTGAGATGAAAATGGTTTGATGGTGGTAATTGTGTCTGGAAAAGAGAATAGGATTTTATAAATTTTGAGCTATGCAAACAGCAGAATTCAAGAGAGACCCTGAGCACAGGCTTCAGAAATGCTTGACACTCAGGGTTTGCTTTCTAGGCAAACTGTCAGATTTTGCTTTTTGCTCTCTCCTCCTGTAACGTTACACATGTCTTCATGTTAAGAGCTTGCATTGTCAGAGGAGCACTCAGAATAAGTAATGCTACTCAGTGAGTCACAAATGGAATCCATGTCAGCCAGTGTCGTGAAATGGATCTATAACTGGCTTTTTGTCCCTCAATTTGAGATGATCTAATTCAATTTCTATGATTTATGGTTTGAGAGAAGACACTTTCTGTCCCCCTCCCGAATTTTATTCTGTTTCTCCCTTACTCCCTAAATTTCCTGAGATCTGAAGGAAATTCTTTTCTGAAGGCAAACTTGAGCCTATTGCCATTGCCTAGCACAAATTATAATCCCTTTGTTTTTATTACTGCTACTAACACAAGAGAAGGCAATGGCACCCCACTCCAGTACTCTTGCCTGGAAAATCCCACGGACGGAGGAGCCTAGTAGGCTGCAGTCCATGGGGTCGCTAAGAGTCGGGCATGACTGAGCGACTTCACTTTCACTTTTCACTTTCATGCATTGGAGAAGGAAATGGCAACCCACTCCAGTGTTCTTGCCTGGAGACTCCCAGGGACGGCGGAGCCTGGTGGGCTGCCATCTATGGGGTTGCACAGAGTCGGACACGACTGAAGTGACTTAGCAGCAACACAAGAGATCTGAACTGTCACTGAAACTAATCTACATCTTTAATATTGAGATGCTATTTCGTTTACAGGAAAACCCAATGTTTTTTTTTTAAGGTTATGCAAATTGTAAGGATGATGTGAAAGTGATGGGCTGGTCTGATTGCCAACATGAACTGTTAACTTAAAGATGATGGATGTGCTGCTTGAGGGGGCTTCCCAGGTGGCGTTAGTGGTAAAGAATTCACCTGTGAGTGCAGGAGATGGAACAGATGTGAGTTCAATCCCTGGGTTGGGAAGATCCTCTGAAGGAGGGCAAGGCAACCCACTCCAATATTCTTGCCTGGAGAATTTCATGGACAGACGAGGCTGGTGGGCCACTGTCCACAGGGTCACAAAGAGTCGGACATGACTGAAGTGACTTAGCGCAGCACCGCACAACAGGAGCCTTCTTGTGGGAGGTTACTGTCTTTCTCACCCAGCCCGTAGTAAATGATTGACAGGATGGATGGTTGCAAAAGGCAAAACTCCTTACCTAAAGGGGTGCACCTCTGCAGGGGCATCCCCTTTGGCATTCTTCATTCGCTCCTCTACTCCAGGCTGCCCCCCTCACCTGCTGACACCTCTTGCCTCTCAAGTAGATCCTTGGTAAACCATGTATCCCCGAATTCCAATCTCAGGCTCTGCTTCAGGGATCCCAGCCCTTCTGATAGCCAACCTGAACTGCTAACTGGAAGTTAGCAATCTTATTATCGAAGACATGGGAAGAGTGAGACGTGGTAGAGAAAGTTTGCTTGTCCTCTTACACATGTGCAGTTGATGTGTGCGTGGTTGCTTCTCGGAATGCTCTCGGAGTAAATAGATGCCATTCTGATGACTGCATCCAACACGTCTGTGGACATACAGTTGTTTGAGTTCCAACTTTCTCCAGCTGTGAGAAGACTTTAAATATTCTGACCTTAAATCTTGGATTTATTCTCTCAGGATAGCTTATGTCACCAAAATTTTTGAGTTATAGGACTGTTCTCTGTTTGTTCAGCTGAGAGCATTTTGCCAGATCTTTCATCTTGGAGCCTTCCAATGCAGTCATAGGTCCATGCTGTTTTGGATGACTTGGAAGCATGGTTTGGACTATGTGGTAATCTCTTGCTATTCCTCTCTGGTAAATGCTCTTTCCCTTCCTCCATGCTAAATCACGTTGCTCATCACGTGGAAACCACACTGCTAAAAACATTGTCTGAGGGACCCTGCCCTTCTCTGCTGCTCCAGCCAGCCCTGCATCCCTCTGACTTTCATCATCATAACTATTGATATGGCAAATTGAACTATGCTGTCAAATATAAAGCACCTATAGCTTTTCTTTATTTAAAAATTAAAAAAATTTATGGTATAATGTACATAAAAGGCATACATTTTAAGTATGTAGGTAGATGAATTTTTACATATGATCTTTCCCAGGAAACTACCACCTGGATCAAGATTTAGAGCACTTCCAGCACCCCGTGTGCTTTCTCATACACCACCAGGGAGAGCAACCACTATTTGACTTCTAACAATAGATTACTTGTGTCCAGTCTTGAGGCTTCCCAGGTGGCACTAGTGGTAAAGGACCTGCCTGCCAGTGCAGGAGATGTAAGAGGCGTGAGTTCAATCCCTGGGTCAGGAAGATCCCCTGGAGGAGAACATGGCAACCAGCTCCAGTATTTTGCCTGGAGAATTCCATGGACAGAGGAGCATGGTGGGCTACAGTTCATAGGGTCGCAAAGAGTCAGATGTGACCTAAGCGACTTAGCACACACATACATGCCCAGTCGTGAACTTCATGTAAATGGAATCATATATTACATATCTGGCCTCTTTCACTTGTTAAATACATATGAGATCCATCTACATTATTTGTTATTTTAAAATAGCATTTCTTGTTCTTTTTTTTTTTATGTCTGATTTTTCTTTATTTTTTGCCCTGTCTTCCCTTTTACCTTGGATACTTCTTTAAGTACAGGCTGTGTCTTTTACATATTTATCAGATTAGCACATTTCGGACATTTAAAAATCTCGCATGGGTGAATACTGACTAGATTCTGGTTTGTACGGTTAAGGAATGAAGGCAAGCTTTTGTCTTCTCTCCCTGGTTGCATGGCATGTATAGTTGAAATAGTTGTGTCTGGGGCTGAAGCCTGTTTTACTGTAATAATAACAGCAGTAATAAATATTTATAGGGTCTTTATCTGAGGGATTCAGAGTGACTTGCAGTTTCTAGTTCATCTTTTCATTTTCTTTTAGAGCTTGATAGGAAAGCCATCAAGGTTGTTGTGCCGATGGATAATCTAACATGCTCTGAGGGTAAGCCACTGACTCCAAGTCTGAGAGAACATAAGTGGCAAAACTGAAGGTATAATTTAGTTCTAGCTTACTCTTTCTGTTGGATTCAATCCAGGGCAGCTCTCATCCCTGCAAGTGCTTTAGGATTATTCCCATGGAAAGAGATATGTTAGTATAACCACAATTATCAAGGGAGGTTTAAAGTTTTTGGAATTCTATTATTATGTGAGTTCTTATCATAATGTTGTCTCATTCTATGTGTGTAAGTGCTGTTGGCCTGTCTTGAAATTTATTTTTGTTCTCTACCTTTTGTGATAGTTGTTATAGGTATTGCTTCTACATAAATCAGATACAGGACATTAAAAACTTACGTTCACAAATAGCATGCATTTGGAACTTTTCCATGAAAATAACATACAGTAGTCACTTTTCAGTTTGAAGACATAGGCGCTAAAAAAGAGTGTGTACAGGTTTTGAGAGAATTTATAAAACAGTTTAAAGTCAAATCCATCTCTTCTTTTCTTGTCCTAGGGTTGGATTTTGTTTTGATTCATGTTTGACCTGTGGTTTGTGTTGCAGGGGAGGAAAAATATCTTTTCTTTCTACCTTTTGGGGTTTTTGACCAGGGCCCCTATAACAAAAGACAGATAAAGAGAAAAGTATGCATACTTAATTCATGTGAATTTTATGTGACATGGGGACCTTCATAAAGGAATAAAGACCTGAAAAAACTGCTCATCCTGAGTGTTATACTAGGCTTGATGAAGAGTGGAAAGTTGTCAGATGTAGGACAAAGTGGTATGAGCTACACGTGGTAAATGGGGAGACTTATAAGGTTCGGATGATCACCATTGTCCCTCCGTCTTTGGAGGTAAATGTGCTCCTTTCCTCGGGGTATTGGGAGGGTACCTCCCACATGAAGGCTTTATGGTTGGCTTCAGGAGAAGGTCAGAAAGTTCGGCCTGCGCCAGCTGTTCTCAAAGCCTTCAGCTTGAGCTTTTCCATATGCCAAGGTGCCATATTTAGGGGCACCATGTTCTGAACCCCATCGTTTGGTATATTGAAAGCTTTTTATATCGACATTTCATTGCTTCTACATAAATGGACTGAAATGGGATTGTCACGCAATTTTTAGCTTCCTTCCATTTTTCTTAATCAATCGAAATTCATGACTGGGATAGTTGTAATTCTTAACTTCTAGGGGAAATTAACAAGAAGCTTGAATAATAACAATAAATACTGACGACTGATCCCCTGACTTTGAGATCTGTTTAAATGTTTCTGATTCCTCAAGCTCAAATCATGAAAGTACTGAACTAATAAATAAATAACTATTCTTGAAAACACACACAGGATAGTAAATATTAACAAGGCTCTGGTGTAGCATGCATTAAAATTCAGGTAATTATGCTATTTCTCTGCTTTGAAAAGAGCTCAAAATGCCACGTAGGTGCTCAGTACAGGAAGGAAAAGGCATTACAATCTACTTTGTTCATGAGATGCTGTAACAATAAACAGAACTGCTATCCTGGAAGCATCTGTTAAACCAATTACATGGCAAATTTTCAAGTTCTAGAATGGGTGGGTTTGTAATTGGTGGAAAATTTGGTAACTGAGAGAAGGATCTAGAGAAGAGGGCAGGTGGTGAATAGAGAATGTGTGAGCATGATCTTGATGGCGTCTATGTTTTATTGAAACCTGGAAATTAGACACTTTTACACGCAATATTTTTTTTTTTCTTCACATAACAGTTCCCAAATAAACAGTTAAAGTGGTTTTAGGTGATTAAAGCAATATAGAAGATTAGTTTTGTTATGTATAATCACCTTTGCTTCTCCTTTATTGATGAAAAGAGCTTTTCTCAGCGGGTTGTGTTATCTATTTTAGATGTTGCCTGATCTTGTTTTTTAAATGGAAATCAGCTTTTTAATCTTTTTTTATGTAAATTTGATAGCCTGTACCAGCAATTATTCTGCTTTGTTGCAGCTCCCTCTTTAGAACTGTCTCTGTTTTATGTTTAATTGTCCTAATTGTCCAAATTTGAATAAACCTGGAGACCAGCAATGGAGATCATTACTTGATTTTAAATTTACAAAAAGGTTTAAGCACTCCTTCCTGAACTTCCCTTTAATTCTTTACACTGTTAATTATGATCTAGGAGATTGGAAAACCTTGTTATTGTCCCCAGAGCTGCTACTCCAAATTATAGGTTTGTTTATTTTTGTTTTACTACTTTATATCAGACTTCTCCTTCTTAGGAAAATGATAAAAAGCTCATCAAAGAAAATTTACATTCACTTTTTAATCAGTGCGAAATTTTAACAGGCGGATAGCTACATGAAGAGGTACATTCTGTACTCTTAGGGTTTGGAACCAGTAACTATAATCTAGGCAAAGGAATTTCATTAATCCATTTCATTTATCCGTCTATCATCCTTCCATCCTCTGTCCGTGCATCCACCCATCCCTCCTTCTACCTTTCAGTCTATCCACCTTCCAGTCTATCCACCTATTCATCCACCTGGCCATCAATTTTGGGAGGGCTTGAACTGGTCCAAGTGAAAGTTGCTCCGTCGTGTCCAGCTCTATACAGTCCATGGAATTCTCTGGGCCAGAATACTGGAGTGGGTAGCCTTTCCCTTCTCCAGGGGATCTTCCCAACCCAGGGATCGAACCATCCACCTGCTCATCAATTCTGGGAGGACTTGAACTGGATGACACATCAATTCAATAAGATTATGTTCTGATTTAATAATTTTTAGAAAATGAGTAGATTAGATTCTAGGTCAAATCTGACTGAATATTAAAGTTGATTTAGTGCATAATTTAATTGGAGAAAACAGAAACAAAAGAAGCTAACCACAGGAAGTGTTATCTCTGTTTATGGAGGTTCTTGCAGTTTGTGCTTTTATGCTCTGGTTCAGATCAAGGCCATGGTCAGGAGACAAGTCACTTGCTTTAGAAGTTGAACATGAGACTCATCTATGTCTGGTACCCCTGTGTCTGTACATGTATGTTCTATATAGTGTCTCTAGCAAGACATTTCTTCTCTATTACCATGCTAAAGAGAAGCTACCTTCATAGGCTCACTCAGCACCTAGAGACACTTGCAATGTTAATTTCTGGTCAATCTGCTGGTTAGGTGGGATCAGATACCAATAAGAGAAATCCTTTATGTAGTAATATAGACAGTCACATATAGATACATAAATAACTAGCTTGACTGACTTTTGTGGCCAGATCTGTCCAGAATTGCCTATAGAGACAGAGCCTGGGGATGACCTTGGACAAGACACTAAAACCCTCTGAGGTTAATTTCTACCCCATGAGACCAGAGGAAGGAATAATTCTCAGGGGTGTAATATATGGAGAACAGACAAGTGTCACAGTATTTTAAAGAAGCTCCATTATCATACACAAGGTCAGATCAAACGAGAAAGAAATGTTTTCTCGTAGCATCTCCGAGTTTCAGCAAGTGAATTCTAGTCATGCTTTGTATTCACAGACAGGAAATGTCTATTCAGAAGGAATGAATAATAGATAACTACTTTCTTTGCTTTACACCTAGTTATAATTCTACAACTAACATAATTTTAAATGAGTTCCCTTCCTCCCAGCGATGTTTCATATATGAGTTACGTACTATAACCTCAAAACTCAACAGCATGAAAAATCAAACAGCTGGGGAAAATGTATCTTTAATTTTCCCACCAATTTACCACCCTCTGCCCTCTTCCTCCAGATTATCTGTCCAGTTATGAGGCAAATGGTATATTCTAACTCCCTCTACTCTCATAAAGATGATGGATCCCAGCCAATCTTAGCTCCAGTTTTTCAGATCCAGTTTTTATTTGCTGGGATTTAAAACCAAGGTTTACTCTCACAGCAGTATGTTAAATACCTCATTTGCTGAATCATACCTGAAATAAATTTAACAAAATTGTTTTTTAAATTGCGTGTAGTGTTCATTTTTAGTATTATATAGCTCCTGAATAGTAATTTATGTTTGGAAGGAAGCAGTAATAAAAACTTAGTCTGGTTTATAAGAATTGTCAATTTTGTTGTTATATATAGTACATTAATTGTGAGAAGAAGAGCAATCAGGGTCAAAGAATAACATAACATTGACTGGGAAGAAATCATAGGCATAATTTTATTAACTGTTCATTAAAGAGGCAAGGGAACAACGGTTCTGAGAGATGAAGTGACTTGTGCAAGGTCACACAGCTGGTTAGCTCTAGAGTTGGCCCTAAACCACACAGTTTTTGGCGTCTGGTCCAGCATGCTTTCCATCACAACATGCAGCCTCTTAGTTTGTTGGGTTTGGGTCAGAAATATAATTAACACAGGGCAGGAAGCCTAGATTATGAGAAAGTTGGAGGGGAAATCTAATGAAAATCAAGCTTTTATGAAAGTCATAGGCAGTCAACCTGTTCTGTGATATATTCTTGGTGTCCAGCTGCAAGTGGAGTTTGGTGAATGACTCTTCTTTCCTCTTTGACCTCTTGGTTCTCTTCCTAAACTAGTGATTTAAGAGTCTACAGTTAGTGCAGAAGTTCTAGCAGAGTGAAAGAAGTAATACAGCAATAAATAACTGTAAACAAAAAAGTACAAAAATAGTAAAAAAAAAAAATACAGAAGAAAGTAGTATAGTTATAAAAGTAGTACAGTTCCAAGAACTCTCATGTGATGTGGTGAAGCAGTGGATTGGGAGCACACATTTCAGAAGTTTAGCCATGACAAATTAGAGAAAGTAGTGTTTGTTGTCAAATGATAATATAAAAGTATGGCAGCTTGAAAACCAACATGGCAAAAATACAACAAGAGCAAGATTTAGGACTCTGATGCAGATCCATTGGCCACACAGATAACACGAGGCATGGGATGCAATGAATATAATGTGTGTATACATATACGTGCATACAGATATGTACATGAGTTTGTTCCCATTCCACAGTGTTGGATTCATTGGTTATTTTTATAATATCCATTGATAGATAATATCCCCAGGAATTGCTTGGGGTGCCAAGTGGATCTCATTAACAATTTCAGTCAAGATGCTAGGAGAGGCAGGCTAAATTGTACCTCTTACAGAATAGCTCATTCTTCCTGGGTTGGGATATCTATTATACTTTTCTTTATCTCTACCTACTAATAACCAGTGTCTTCCCATGAGATCCTGGCCTACTGACTCTTCTGTCTTGATGGACAGGTCCTCTGCTTTCATTATGCCAATTAGCATCTGTATAAAAATTATTTTCTAATGTCTTTCTTCAATGGTGATTTGTGGGGAGGGGGACCATGATGAGGCTGATGTGTGGCTCTACTGACACAGTCTCTCAGGGGATCAACTCATCTGAGCCACCATATTAGAGTGAGGACACTGGATATTTTAAGTACTCCTTGGTTCAGTTCAGTTCAGTTCAGTTCAGTTGATCAGTCGTGTCTGACTCTTTGCGACCCCACGAATCATAGCACACCAGGCCTCCCTGTCCATCACCAACTCCCAGAGTTCACTCAAACTCACGTCCATTGAGTCAGTGATGCCATCCAGCCATCTCATCCTCTGTCGTCCCCTCCAATCCCTGCCCCCAATCCCTCCCAGCATCAGGGTCTTTTCCAATGAGTCAACTCTTCTCATGAGGTGGCCAAAGTACTGGAGTTTCAGCTTTAGCATCATTCCTTCCAAAGAAAACCCAGGGCTGATCTCCTTTAGAATGGACTGGTTGGATCTCCTTGCAGTCCAAAGGACTCTCAAGAGTCTTCTCCAGCACCACAGTTCATAACTATCAATTCTTCGGCACTCAGCTTTCTTCACAGTCCAACTTTCACATCCATACATGACCACTGGAAAAAACATAGCCCTGACTAGATGGACCTTTGTTGGCAAAGTAACATCTCTGCTTTTGAATATGCTATCTAGGTTGGTCATAACTTTCCTTCCAAGGAGTAAGCGTCTTTTAATTTCATGGCTGCAATCACCATCTGTAGTGATTTTGGGGCCCAGAAAAACAAAGTCAGCCACTGTTTCCTCATCTATTTGCCATGAAGTGATGGGACCAGATGTCATGATCTTAGTTTTCTGAATGTTGAGCTTTAAGCCAACTTTTTCACCCTCCTCTTTCACTTTCATCAAGAGGCTCTTTAGTTCCTCTTCACTTTCTGCCATAAGGGTGGTGTCATCTGTATATCTGAGGTTATTAATATTTCTCCTGGCAATCTTGATTCCAGCTTGTGCTTCTTCCAGCCCAGCGTTTCTCATGATGTACTCTGCATATAAGTTAAATAAGCAGAGTGACAACATACAGCCTTGACATACTCCTTTTCCTACTTTGAACCAGTCTGTTGTTCCATGTCCAGTTCTAATTGTTGCTTCCTGACCTGCATATAGGTTTTTCAAGAGGCAGGTCAGGTGGTCTGGTATTCCCGTCTCTTTCAGAATTTTCCACAGTTTATTGTGATCCACACAGTCAAAGGCTTTGGCATAGTCAATGAAGCAGAAATAGATGTTTTTCTGGAACTCTCTTGCTTTTTCGATGATACAGTGGATGTTGGCAATTTGATCTCTGGTTCCTCTGCCTTTTCTAAAACCAGCTTGAACATCTGGAATTTCATGGTTCACGTATTGCTGAAGCCTGGCTTGGAGAATGTTGAGCATTACTTTACTAGAGTGTGAGATGAGTGCAATTGTGTGGTAGTTTGAGCATTCTTTGGCGTTGCCTTTCTTTGGGATTGGGATGAAAACTGACCTTCTCCGGTTCTGTGGCCACTGAAACCTGGTCATTCTTTTGATTATCGACTCACATGGTCAATTCCAGTTGACAGCAGAGTGTCATCATTTTAATTTATATTTATATTAATGTATATTTATAATTTATATTAATATGTAGTTACATTTTAATTTCTGTTGAATTATTTGCATTCTCTATCCTGAAATGTCCCTTCCTAATATCGTTACCTAGAGGTGAGTTTAATCAGAATGCTAATTGTTGAGCATAGATGAAAATTGCTTTCGGAAGAAGTTTTATGTAAACTTTAGAAAAGCTCAATGAACTATCCGTATTTCAACACTGAAAAGATGATTTGATGACCAGATCATGGAATCTCCAAATTTAGTACTCTTTCACTGTCGAAAGTATGAGTTCCCTCAGTGGAGCAGAGACAGTGGTAAGGAACAAAATTGATAAGCTATATATAGCTTATCAGAATAGTCCCCCCAAAGACGTGCAAGCTGTGATCCCTGGAGCCTGTACATATGCTTTCTCATATGACAAAAAGGACTTTGCATCTGTAGCTAAGATTATGGACATGGACTTATCCAAGTGGGCGGGATGAAATCACACAGGCCCTTCAAAGCAGAGAAGTTAATTTAGTTGGAGTCAGAGACATGTGGTAGAACTGAGGCAGGAAAGGGAGTCAGAGAAACTTGGAATGTAAGAAGAGTTTGAAGTGCTGCTGCTTGTTCTGAGTGTAGAAGCCACTTACAAGGTCTGGAGAGAGGTCTTGAGGAGTGAAGGGCAGCCCTTGTCTGATAGCCGTTAAGCAAATGGGGCCTCAGTCCTGCAACCCCAAGGAACAAGATTATCACAACAATTTGAATAATCTTGGAAGCAGGTTCTTCCCTGGAGCCTCCCAAAAGGAAAGCAGCTCTGCTCACACCTTGATTTGATCTGTGAACCTGGAACAGAGGAACCAGCCGCCATACTTCTGATGCATGAAGTTGTGAGATAATAAATGTTTTGAGTGTGGTTTTAGGCCTTAAAATTTGTGGTTATTTGTTGCTTTAGCAGTAGAAAACCAAAACACTATGTTAGCATGTTCAAATTCAATCTAAGAAAAACTATCTGAGAAAAATTATGCAGTTGTGCATGTGAACATACACCCCAAAAGAGAATTCAAAGGACAAGGGCAGGGAAACATGAGGTAGGTCATTCAAACACCAACTGTTATCTGTAAGATAATGAAAGGAAAACATCTGTTTCTCTGCATAATTGTGACCAAAGGAGCATAATGTGTTTTGCACATATTTGGAAGAAAACAAACTACATCAGGATTTTCATCAGGGGAGGACTGTACAGGTGTCGAACTGTGGTCCAGGACACTCAACCTGTGTTATAATGACAAGAAGGTAGAGGTACAGATGCAGGTGAGTAAGTGAGCAGCCATAGAGTGCCAGTGGAAGATATGTACCCCCTCAAGCAACATCCCGGGTGGGAACCATGGTGAAGTCAAAAGAAAGGGGAAGGAAAGCCTTTTCTCTGGACCCTCTTTTTATGCTTATCTCTCATCTTCTGTTGACACCCTTTCACTGGCCTTTCTTCCTGGTTCCAGGGTTAAGCATATGATCCAGGGAAGGCCCATGTGTATATTTTTCTCTCTCTTGCACAGGGACTGATTCAAGATGTGGCCAAAAAGCAGTCTGAAGAGCACCAGAACTTTTTTGGGCAACAGTTGCAAAAGTGGTGCTCTCTTTCTGCTAGTGCCACTGAACTGGTAAGATGAATGCTCAGACTGTTGGTGGGGGTGAAGAGGGGAATCCCCTCACCATCTTGTGGGAAGAGCATACACAGTAATCAAGTCAGCCCAGACAAAGCAGAACTGAGAAGATAGAGCAAGACAGATACCTGGCACCATTTATTGAGCATCTAGACCCAGATAGACCTCTGGATTTTACTCTGGACTTTTCCAGTTCCTTGGTTTAAAGTAATGGAGGTGGATTTTTGTCCCTTGACATACAAAGAGTTCTGATAAAACTGTGTAAGTTACCATGTCACTGCAGATGACTCACAAAGTTTATTGAGGCAGAAGCCTGGTATATCTCCCTTTGCCTGGCAAGGCAATAAAACTTCCCTGGTGGCTCAGACAGTAAAGTGTCTGCCTGCAATGCGGGAGACCTGGGTTCAATCCCTGGGTGGGGAAGATCCTCTGGAGAAGGAAATGGCAGCCCACTCTAGTACTCTTGCCTGGAAAATTCCGTGGATGGAGGAACCTGGTAGGCTACAGTCCATGGGGTCGCAAAGAGTCAGACACGACGGAGCGACTTCACTTTTTTTATTATGCATTCAAGTTACCTTTAAAGTGTCTACACTGGAGGCAACTTTTAACACCAGCACTTGAATATGTTCAAAACCGAGCTCGTCATGATCTTTACTCTCTCTGATCATTCTTTTTGTCTCCTTTGCTGTGCCTCGTTTTTTCTGTTAGGGTTAGAGACATGGGAAGGGAGACTGTTTTGACTAGTAAGAATTTCTTTATTCCTTCTTCTGTTAATTGCCCCTTTGTTTTTCTGCCTGTTCCACACTCCAGATGAATTTGGTGACAATTCTACCCAGATTTGGTGCACTACTCTTCTGAAAACTGTAACTGACCCAAGGGTGGGCACCGTGACCCAAGCTAGTTTTTGTTACGTGCACCTAAATAGTCCTGACAAATAAAATGTCTGCTATCTCCTCCGCCTGCCTCCAATCAACCTGCTCCATTCTCAGATTTCCCTTTTTTTCTTCTCATATAAATGGGGAATACTTTTTTCTTAATTATATCAGTATAAGAAATACACTTCAGTATTCTTGCCTGGAGAAGTCCAAGGACAGAGGAGTCTGGCAATCACAAAGAGTAAGACATGAATAAGTAACTAACACTTTCACTTTTTTTTCAGGGTGCTGAATTTGGGAAAACCATTATCTGGTCATCAAGGCAGTGTATTTAGTTATGGAGTAAGGATACTTCACTGGGTTTTTCTTGAGTTTGCATAAGACATTCTTCCAAAGCAATTATCACTGTTCAGTTCAGTTTTCCAGTGTGTCCAACTGTTTGTGACCCTATGGACTGCTGCATGTCAGGCTTCCCTGTCTGTCACCAACCCCTGGAGCTTGCTCAAACTCATGTCCATCATGTCGGTGATGCCATCCAAACATCTCATTCTCTGTCGTTCCCTTCTCCTTCTGCCTTCAATCTTTCCCAGCATCAGGGTTTTTTCCAATGAGTCAGTTCTTCAATCAGGTGGCCAAAGTATTGGAGTTTCAGCTTTAGCATCAGTCCTTCCAATGAATATTCAGAACTGATTTCCTTTAGGATGGACCGGTTGGATCTCCTTGCAGTCCAAGGGACTCTCAAGAGTCTTCTCCAACACCACAGTTCAAAAGCATCAATCCTTCAGTGCTCAGTTTTCTTTACATTCCAACTCTCACATCCATGCATGACTACTGAAAAATCCTAGCTTTGACTAGACAGACCTTTGTCGGCAAAGTAAGGTCTCTGTTTTTTGATATGTTGTCTAGGTTGGTCATAGCTTTTCTTCCAAGGAGTAAGCGTCTTTTAATTTCATGGCTGCAATCACCATCTGCAGTGATTTTGGAGCCCCCAAAATTAAAGTCTCTCACTGTTTCCATTGTTTCCCCATCTATTAGCCATGAACCAATGGGACCGGATGCTATGACCTTAGTTTTTTGAATGTTGAGTTTTAAGCCAGCTTTTCCACTTTCCTCAAGAGGCTCTTTAGTTCCTCTTCACTTTCTGCCATAAGGGTGATGTCATCTGCATATCTGAGACTATTGATATTTCTCCTGGCAATCTTGAGTCCAGTTTGCACTTCATCCAGCCCAGCATTTTGCATGATGTACACTGCATATAAGTTAAATAAGCAGGGTGACAATATACAGCCTCGAGGTACTGCTTTCCCAATTTGGAACCAGTCTGTTGTTCCATATCCAGTTCTAACTGTTGCTTCTTGACCCACATACAGATTTCTTAGGAGGCAGGTCAGGTGGTCTGGTATTCCCATCTCTTGAGGAATTGTCCACAGTTTGTTGTGATCTACACAGTCAAAGGCTGTGGCATAGTCAATAAAGCAGAAATAGATGTTTTTCTGGAACTCTCTTGCTTTTTCGATGATCCAGTGGATGTTGACAATTTGATCTCTGGTTCCTCTGCTTTTTCTAAATCTATCTTGGATATCTTGAATTTCATGGCTGGAGAATTTTGAGCATTACTTTACTTGCATGTGAGATGAGTGCAATTGTGCAGTAGTTTGAATATTCTTTGGCATTGCCGTTCTTTGGGATTGGAATGGAAACTGACCTTTTCCAGTCCTGTGGCCATTGCTGAGTTTTCCAAATTTGCTGGCATATTGAGTGCAGCACTTTGACAGCATTATCTTTTAGGATTTGAAGTAGCTCAACTGGAATTCCATTACCTTCACTAGCTTTGCTCGTAGTGATGCTTCCTAAGGCCCACTTGACTTCACATTCCAGAATGTCTGGCTCTAGGTGAGTGATCACACCATTGTGGTTACCTGCGTCATGAAGGTCTTTTTTGTATAGTTTTTCTGTGTATTCTTGCCACCTCTCTTAGTATCGTCTGCTTCTGTTAGGTCCATACCATTTCTGTCCTTTATTGTGTCCATATTTGCATGAAAATTTCCCTTTGTATCTCTGATTTTCTTGAAGAGATCTCTAGTCTTTCGCATTCTATTGTTTTCCTCTATTTCTTTGCATTAATCGCTGAGGAAAGCTTTCTTATCTCTCCTTGCTATTCTTTGGAACTCTGCATTATCACTATATGCCCACCAATGAGCATCCTGATTAAATTCACTTCCCAGATAACTTGGTATCAGAAGGAATTTTCCAGGATAGAAACTGTAAGGTAAGGAACTGTGTCAGTAGAAATTAAAATGTATATTAAATACAAGTGTAAAATAATAAAGAAATTAAAATATAAGTATAAAATATAAATAATTACTATAACTATAATAACCTTATATAAAATTATAATCTACCATTAGGCCATTGGCCTAATATGCTGGCATTTTGGTTTATTTCCTTTAAGTTAGTTTGCTTATGTATTCATTTATTTATTCAATTTGGTTTATTTGTATCTGATGCAGTCAGACCCCATGGTTGGTCAGTTCATTAAAATATCCAATTGATGTAATGGAAAGTAAATTAGGTTTACAACAGGAAGATCTCAGTTACTTTGAGCAAATTATTAAGTGTTTTATGTGGCAGAAAGATCCTGGAACTTGAAGCCAGAAGATTCTGTGTTTATATCCAGCTCTGGCACTTTCTGTATAGACTTAAGTCAAGTATCGACCTAACTGAGCTACTGAGCGTCAAATTCTTTGTCTTTGAAATGGGACTAAGGATACTACCTGGCAGGCTTGCCACCTAAGTCAGTGATGATATGAACAGAGAAGGTAATATTATACTTGAGAAATAGTAGGTACTCAACACATGGTAACAGTAAGTAACCTTATAGTCATCTATCTTCTGATGTAGGACTAAGGCCTTTTCTTTGAGCCTAAGTTGGCTGTGTGAAGTCTGCAAAGTCTTTCTTGATTTGAACACATTCATAATAGACTACAATTTCCAATTTTAGTGTGTTTAAAGTGAAGTGAGGACTTAGAATCACTTGCAAAGCAATCTGAGTCAAGAATTCTAGAATTCTATTTATTTTCCCCTATTCTTTTGTGATGTTTTCCACATCTAATTGATAATATTTTCCCTCATAATCTTCCATTATGGACTCTTTCCAATGATTCAACCAAGTTTTATAAAAACTTTCTTCATATACACACTTCATTGGTTTCCATAGTTGAATAGATTCTATAATTACAATAACTAATACAAATGACATTAACGGGTTTGGGAAAGTTACTGACTTTAGATAAGGATGTATATGTGCTCAGTTGTGTCCAACTCTTCGTGGCTCCATGGACTGTAGCCCGCCAGTCTCCTCTGTCCACAGAATTTCCCAGGCAAGAATACTGAAATGAGTTGCCTTTTCCTATGCCAGGGGATCTTCCCAACCCAGGGATCAAACCCAAGTCTCCTGCATTGCAGGTGGATTCTTTACATTAGTGCCACCTGGGCTTCCCTGCTGGCTCAGTGGTAAAGAATCCACCAGCCAGTGCAGGAGATGAGGGTTTGATCTCTCATCAGTATTCTTGCCTGGAAAATCCTCATGGACAGAGGAGCCTGGTGGGCTACAGTCCATGGGGTCACAGAGAGTCGGACACAGCAGAGAAACTAAGCACAGCACAGCATAGAAGGCCCTTAGATCAGGATAAAAGTGTTCGATTTCGAATCACAAAGTCTCTTAGAGAGGAGTATCTCAACACAGGCTCATTCATCCATTCATCTAATCTTTGTTTAGTAACTACTACATGCTAGGCACTGTACGTCAGACACTATTATATGCTGGGACCCTGAGTATATAGAAAGGAACCAAACTGACAAAAACCTTTGTCCATCTGGGGTTTCTATCTGGGGTTTCCATCTTTTGTTGTTTTCATTTAGTCACTAAGTCCTGTCTGATTCTTTTGTGATCCCATGGACAGTAGCCCACCAGTCTCCTCTGTCCACTGGATTTCCCAGGAAAGAATACTGGAGTGAGTTGCTATTTCCTTCTCCAGGGGATCTTCCCAGCCCAGGGGTCAAACCCTTGCCTCCTGTAATGGCTAGTGGATTCTTTACCACTGAGCCAGCAGGGAAGCCCAATTTCCAGAGTCCTGGGATATCAGTCAGCACGTTTTACAGAGGGATTAATATCATCAGTTAAGGAAACAAGTTGGTCATTTAAAATTATTCTTACTGTATTTCTCCTTTTTAAAATATCTTTCGAGGGAATTTTTAAATCTCCCTCTTAACTTGAGGTGATTTCAAGCCCTCATTCTCCTTTACGCCTTACATCTTTCCTACTGTCAACTTCTCTCATATTTTTTCAGCAATGTTTCTTGGCCAATCACAGTAAAGAGTCACCCCATGAGTCTCTCTTTCCAAAATGTTTTCCTTTTCCCGTGTATCCCATGAGTAGTCTTTAGGAAGTATTTTCATCGTCACACTCTGAAAGACAGGGCTGGTTTCATGGGCATGTGACCCATGTATTTTCACAGGGCTCAGGCTCAGAAGAGCTCCATACTTGTTTAATGCTCTCCTGTCAGTCTTGAAATTTTTAATAATTTTTGAACAAGGGGATCCATGGTTTTGTTTTGCTCTGGGCTCTGAGAATTATGTGGTTGGCCTGCTTAAAGATCCTTGTTTTCTGACTCTATTAAATCCTACTCCTTTACCTAGCCACTAAGGTGATTGCCTACCTTCTGGTCTCAATAACCTCTTATTTTAACCTTTTTTCAATGGAATCTTTGTTTGAGATTAGCCAGACCTGCTGCCCTTGAATGAAATAAACTCACTTCTGTGACTGTGCTGTGGCTGACACAGCTTTCTCTGATGGGAAGGAGCCTTGTGTTTTCTCTGCTCCAGTTTGAACTTCCAGAGCTTTTTATTCTGACTCAGAACTCACCCCCTTCCAACCTGACTTTGTTTCCTCTCAGTATTTATGTAATTATGAGTTGAGCTTTCTAATAAAATGACCATAATAACTACTCCTCCTGTAGTGTTTACCATGGGCCTCCCTGGCACAGAACTAAGTGCTTCGCATTCATTATCTCGTCTTTACCCAGACTTCTGTATCCTTTCTTTGGTTTGGGGGTGTGCTTATTCAGTAACCTCTGAATCTCTATGTAAAACTCTCTGAGTTTTCTGAGCCCACGGGTCATATCTCCCACATTCGTTTGCACTCTTGGCACCATGCTTGTGGTGTTGGTGTAGTGCCAGGGCTCTGTGCCTGTTGCCAATTGACAAAATATTAATAAAAGCTGAAAGAACAAAGTATGGCACTTCTTCCATCTATGGATTTTTTTTGCAGCTAGCTGTATCCTAGGAAAACTTTGCTGGCCTGAGGCCTTTAAAAACTGGTCTATACTATAACTTGAAGTAATTGTTCTTGTGATTGAAACTAACAACTATATAATGCTTGCTAGGCATAATGCCAAGACATGATTTGATTTCAGGTTAAATTTGCAGCTAAGTTGATTTTTGCAAAATATGCCCACATGTGCTCAGGCAGTGAGAATGCCCTCCCTACTTCCATTCACCCTCAAAAGTGCACTTGTCTGTAGAGCTGGATGTCCTTCACTTGTTGGAATATTTGACCCTGTGCATTGCTTCCGAGACTCATTAGAAAAGATTGTTGTTGATCGGCGTCTGCCAAATGTAAAATGCCATATTCAGATGCCTTTAGGATGTCCATAAAAACAGTCAAAAATGGGGCTGTGGTATTTATCAAGTCAAGGGAGACTCATGCCTAATAACAGTGAGTTGTTTTATGCTGTTGAAAAACGAGCAGACCTGTCAGGAAAATGTTCAACATAAGCTAATGTCAAACTTGCTGGAATAACTCACTCACGGCGGGGTTCCCATCTGTGAAGTCGCTGGGGAGGTGGCTGCCTCCATGTGATTCTTCAGATTTGTCAGTTAAATTAGATACCCAAGGGCAAAACCAACTGACAGGGGCATCATGATGCTCCTGGAGGATTCAGAATCCATAAGCCAGGAGCAGGTCCCATTCACAGTTTTGCTCATGCTGATACTGGGGGTCATACCAGTTTTATAGGAAAGCAAGGGATAAGAGAGTAAGCAGCAGGTTAGTCCTCTAGAGACTGTTGGCGGCAACATGCCCAATGCACATTTTGCATGATTGGAGAAAAGGGAATGACTTAATTTTGTTTTGCAGCAGCGAGGTCCCAGAATATTATCTTGAGAAACAAGGTTGCAGGATTCTAGGAATTAGATGTCTTTTCCTGCACCAAGCCAGGCTACTGTCAGGGAAATTATATTTATGAGATGTTGATCAAAGTTTTACTAATGTTTGCCCATGACACACTGATCCGAGGACACAATAACAAAAGGCAGAACAAGTTTGTTTTGATCTCCTTTAGCAACTGTAAGGAGAGTAGGCATTTCATTTATTCTAGTTTCTTTTTCTCCCTCTTTTCCATTGCCTTCCCTCCCCTTGCCCACACCATTCTCCAGTAGAGGGTCTTCAGAAGATCATGGGTATGGAGTAAGGATATACTGCATATGAGAACGCAGAAGGTATTATTAAGATACTACTCAATACTGTCTCAATCCACCTCCTCTCCTCTCACCAATACTGATCTAAAATCTTTAGACCAATTTGGTAAGTATCAACTGTCTCTTCTTTTAGGTAAGTTATTTCCCAGGAAGTTCCTTGAACCTTAAGGAGAAAAGGCTTCAAGTGGGTTTAGTCTATTAGCCCCCAGATTCAACCAGATATGTCTGGACTGTAGTATGAACATTGAGTCAACAGAGAAAGTACCAGTGCACTGCAGAAGGATAACATCTCGATGACCTTGAGATTTAAATGCCAGATGGTAGAAGTCAAATATTGATAGAACAATCCCAAGTATTTTTTTAGGAGTCTCAGGATATCAGAGAAGAGAGAATGAGTTTATTTTGTTTTCCAGAAGAAAAGTCTCAGAAGTGGGGGTGATATTTTTGGGAGATGACCCTAGGATACACTGGCAGTGGAGTCAGGAAGCGGGACAAGAATGGAAAGAGGCCAGTAGTTATCGGAATGGTCAGGGCTTTGAGTAACTGTAGGGTGTTCTGCCCAGGAACCCTGGGAACATGTAGACCATATCTTAGAACTATCCCAGCTGAGAGGTGAGGAAGCTGGGATGTATATCCACCAAACACTCTGTCATTGGCCGATGTCCCCCTCCCTGGGTTGGGAAAATCCCTTGGAGAAGGGAAAGACTACCCACTCCAGTGTTCTGGCCTGGAGAATTCCATGGACTGTGAAGTCCATGGGGTTGCAAAGAGTTGGACACGCCTGAGCAACTTTCACTTTCACCTTCATAGGAGGGCCGACTCATCTCCTGGAGCCCAAAACTAGAGAATTGTGGATATTCATAGTGTCCTTTGATGTGCAGAGGTGAGTGGATATGGATAGGCACTCACCCAGACTATTATTGCAAGAGTGGGAAGCAGAGTAATTAATAAGATCAGCAGAAAAACCAGTTTTTGGTGGTTTTCCTATCAGTGTATTAACAAATTTCATCTCAGACAAAAGAAAACTGGGAGACTGGCTAGCGAAAGCTTTAAAATACTTGTAGATTATATCATTTCTTCAAGGTAACCAACACTCAACTTGCTATTTGGTAGGTGTGCAGGAAGTTTTAGCAAGAGAAGAGAAATTTGATTGACAGATAGGCTCAAAGAAATCTGATTGTACAATACACTTTGAAATTACCCATTGTGGGCTTAATCTCTTTGCACAAACCCAAGAGTCCTTCAGCTAATTCCTTTCCCAATGAAGGAGGCAATCAATGTTCTTTCAGGGGAGAAAATTACTAGAGAGCCTAGCATGTGTTTTGATGCCCTAATGAGGCACTATGAATTACCCAACCCAAACCAATTAAGTCTTAGCCCAGATAGAGGGCTACTGAGGAGATGAGGACACAGTGTGCATTTAGGACAGAATTAACGGCTTCTATACCCTGGAAACATGCTTGGGGGAAAGCCAAACCTTGTAGGCTCTCTGCCGTCCTTAAAACTGGCAGTCAAAATGTGATCCAGCCCAATGTTAGTTTTCGGTCCTTTTGCTTCTTTGGCCTTAAATTTTAAAAATGTCTGTAAAACATAAAATATGTTTTGAACATTACATAAGGCTATTAAGAGAGGGTGAATCATGAAAACATGGTATGTCAGAGACAATAAAGTAAGTGAAATGAACTGCCACTGACTAGCTATTTGACCTTGGTCCAGTTGCTCAGTCCTTTCTTGTCAATCAAATAGGAAATTATAGCCCAATAATGTGGTTTTGGATTGCAGCTCAATAAGCAAACTCTAATCTCTTGGTTACGCCTTACTGTACCATGGGAAACCAAGCACTTATTTTCATTTTAATGTGATCTCTTCCAGTGGACTGTGACTTCCTAAAGCACCCAGCATAATACCTGGCTTGGCTCAGGGACTCAGGAGATATGTGTTGAATAAATGTGAAATGAATAGTGGAAAAAGTTATTTCAACTACTATGGTGTACCTAGAAATGTGTGAATAAACATGCCATCAACACAAAGAACCGTTTTAAAAAGGATGATGAAAATTGATACCTTTTTGCAGACCATGTGCATTAATGGGGAAGAGGAAACAGCAGGAGTGCTGCCATTTGTGAGAAGTGTGTTGTGTGGCGAGTGAGAAGTGTCTTCTGTGGTGACTGAGACACAACCTGCAAAGTCAGGCAGACCTGGGCTGGAGTCCTGAGTCCACTACTTGCTAGCTGTGTGTCCTTGTGCAAGTTACTTGATTTCTCTGGGTCTCAGTTTCTACTTCTGGGCCTTGTAGTTTATAATAAGGATCTTGTAACTTTGCAACATCTCGAAGGGCTTGAAGGACAATATATGATTTAAAAGAGCTCAGTCCAGGGTGATCATCATGAATACACACAAAGTCCAAAGTAAGGTGGAAAACTTCTTCCACTGGGTTGCATTTTAGGCCTACTGAATTTGTTTAAATGGGTATCAGAGCAGATTTTCTTCCCCAAGTCTTTCTCTCTTTCTTTTTGCTTCGAATTCCCCCTGCCTCCCAGGGTCCTAGCCCCATTTTCCTAACACTCAGTCCAGTTAAGTCGCTCAGTTGTATCCGACTCTTTGCGACGCCGTGAGTCTCAGTACGCCAGGCCTCCCTGTCCATCACCAACTCCTGGAGTTCACCCAAACTCATGTCCATCGAGTCGGTGATGCCATCCAGCCATCTCATCTTCTGTTGTCCCCTTCTCCTCCTGCCCCCAATCCCTCCCAGCATCAGAGTCTTTTCCAATGAGTCAACTCTTCGCAAGAGGTGGCCAAAGTATTGGAGTTTCAGCTTTAGCATCAGTCCTTCCAGTGAACACCCAGGACTGATCTCCTTTAGAATGGACTGGTTGGATCTCTTGCAGTCCAAGGGACTCTCAAGAGTCTTCTCCAACACCACAGTTCAAAAGCTTCAATTCTTCGGCGCTCAGCTTTCTTCACAGTCCAACTCTCACATCTATACATGACCACAGGAAAAACCATAGCCTTGACTAGACGGACCTTTGTTGGCAAAGTAATATCTCTGCTTTTCAATATGCTATCTAGGTTGGTCATAACTTTCCTTCCAAGGAGTAAGCGTCTTTTAATTTCATGGCTGCAATCACCATCTGCAGTGATTTTGGAGCCCAAAAAAATAAAGTCTGACACTGTTTCCACTGTTTCCCCATCTATTTCCCATGAAGTGATGGGACAAGATGTCATAATCTTAGTTTTCTGAATGCTGAGCTTTAAGCCAACTTTTTCACCCGCCTCTTTCACTTTCATCAAGAGGCTTTCGAGTTCCTCTTCACTTTCTGCCATAAGGGTGGTGTCATCTGTATATCTGAGGTTATTGATATTTCTCTCAGCAATCTTGATTCCAGCTTGTGCTTCTTCCAGCCCAGCGTTTCTCATGATGTACTCTGCATAGAAGTTAAATAAGCAGGGTGACAATATACAGCCTAGACGTACTTCTTTTCCTATTTGGAACAAATCTGTTGTTCCATGTCCAGTTCTAACTGTTGCTTCCTGACCTGCATATAGGTTTCTCAAGAGGCAGAGAAAGTGGTCTGGTATTCCCATCTCTTTCAGAATTTTCCACAGTTTATTGTGCTCTACACAGTCAAAGGCTTTGGCATAGTCAATGAAGCAGAAATAGATGTGTTTCTGGAACTCTCTTGCTTTTTTGATGATCCAGTGGATGTTGGCAATTTGATCTCTGGTTCCTCTGCCTTTTCTAAAACCAGCTTGAACATCTGGAATTTCATGGTTCACGTATTGCTGAAGCCTGGCTTGGAGAATGTTGAGCATTAGTTTACTAGTGTGTGAGATGAGTGCAATTGTGTGGTTGTTTGAGCATTCTTTGGCATTGCCTTTCTTTGGGATTGGAATGAAAACTGACTTTTTCCCATCCTGTGACCACTGCTGAGTTTTCCAAATTTGCTGGCATATTGCGTTCAGCACTTTCACAGCATCATCTTTCAGGATTTGAAATAGCTCCACTGGAATTCCATGACCTCCACTAGCTTTGCTCATAGTGATGCTTTCTAAGGCCCACTTGACTTCACATTCTAGGATGTCTGGCTTTAGATGAGTGATCACACCATCGTGATTATCTTGGTCATGATCTTTTTTGTATAGTTCTTCTGTGCACTTTTTGCCACCTCTTCTTAATATCTTCTGCTTCCGTTGGGTCCACACCATTTCTGTCCTTTATTGAGCCTATGTTTGCATGAAATGTTCCCTTGGTATCTGTAATTTTCTTGAAGAGATCTCTAGTGATTCCCATTCTGTTGTTTTCCTCTATTTCTTTGCATTGATTGCTGAGGAAGGCTTTCTTTTTTCTCCTTAGGATAAGCCAAAGCTGGTGAAACTCTTGCTCCAGCCTCTACCTTCAGAGGGTTATCAGAGAGTGATGATGGTGGCTCACTGGGATAGATGATAGTTTCTCAAGATCCTCCATATTATAGGCATCAGTGTTCTGCATGCTATAATTTTTCAGAATATTCTTTTGTGCATATTGATCACTTCTTACAACACACTGAGTAACTATGCTGAAGTCAGCACCTGAGGTGAAAGTGGAAAGGCACGGAGGGCATGGAGAGAACAGAGAACCATTTCCATCCATCCTGGACTAAAGCAATGCATACAGCTTTCTAGTCCTTCCCACGTGGTTGGTGGTTGACACATAATGGCTATGCTCAAACTTCATGGTGTTTCATAGTGGGCAAGGGACGTTTTATTACCCCTACTTGCTTTACCTCTTTAAACTTGTTTTGAGTGAACAAATGTGTCAAGGAACAAAGAGGGTGGTTGAAAATCACACAGTTTGGGTCAGCATGAACCCTTAGGCAAAGATCCCTGATTGGGATCCAAATAGATTGGATCCTACTTCATTGGTCTCCAAGTGAGGTTTGATTTCTTGTCTACCTTCCTGAAATGAATGTCCATTTCAGGGCCACTGGTGTGTGAGCACCTTCAGGTTCCTCTGGGGGAATTCCACAACCCTCCCTCCCAGCTTGTGACTGTGGAAATGATCAACAACCACTTTTTCCAGAAATCCTGGGAACCATTCTCTTAGGGCACTTTACATAGAGGCTGGCTCAAACAGTAGAGAATCTGCCTGCGATTCTTTGCAGGAGAACCAGGACACCTAGGTTTGATCCCTCAGTCAGGAAGATCCCCTGGAGAAGGGAATACCCACTTCAGTATTCTTGCCTGGAGAATGCCATGGACGGAGGAGCCTGGAGGGCTACAGTCCATGGGGTCACAATGGTTCAGACACAACTGAGCAACTAACAACCATGGAAAGGCTTTTGAAAAATACCTGTTTAAGCTACTATGAAATAACTGACTCTTCAGTCTTCCCTGTTTATATATTTCAAGAATTTAAGCAGTGCAAGAATCTTAAAGCAAATATATCCCAACTCCTCTTTACTTTAAAGAAGAGAAAATATAAACTTTGGTTTTCTACAAATCCTTCATGTCTTTTTTTTTTTTTTCTCCTTCCAATATTTCTGGATGCCAAGAGCTTTGTTTTTTGGGGAAAAAAAATCTAAAAATTTTATGCCTGTAGACTATTTTGTGCAGACTGATGTTTTAAAATATTCCTTAAGATAAAACAAAATTCACAGCTAAAGTTATGTAGCTGCTTGGTGAAGTAGTGACATGGCATAATGCTTAATATAGCTTATTTTTATTTATTTTTTACACCCATGTAATAGCAAAAAGATACAATGACATGGAGAGCCATAAAGCCAAACAACTCTCCCATTTCATTTTATCGCACAAGGCAGGGAAAGGCACAATTTGGTATCCTGACCATTTTTATAGGGGTTTGGAGACAGGTTAGACATGTCTGAAATATGTCCTTCAATTCTTAGAACTCTTTCAGGCATTCCTGCTGAAGGATGTTCCTTGGAGAAATACTCCTATAAATACAGGATGTTTTCATTACTGCATGTGGTTGATTCAGCCTGTTGGCTACATGACAGTGAGAAGAAGTGCCTGAGAAACGACTTCATATAGTCCATGCTCAAACAGTCCCTAGAGCTCCCCAGATTAGAATGACTCTAGTGGGAGCGCTTGGAAATGAATGTTCATATATCACTGGGGTCTTTAAAAAAAGGTTTAAGGTTCCGTAGGCTGTCTCCCTTAGTGCAGTGAGATGATGGAATGATAGCATGTATGGAGATGAATTTCTGCCTATGAAAATTTTCACTTCATATGGAGGAAAGCTACAAAATCAATAGCTCAGCTAGCAAGATAGCAAAACAAATGTCCCACCCCCAAACCAAAACAAAATCCATGAGACAAACCCATGCAAGGAGATGGCAGGATAATTTATTCAGGAACAAATAGTAAATACGGGATCATATGTTGTAGGTTCAATTTGGGTGTTTTCTTCAGGACTGTAGAGCTACCTGTCAATGGAGTGGAAGCTGGGCCTTTAAAGACTTGTATGTTATTTTAAATTATAAAATAATATTTCCTGTTTATGTAGCTCTTTCCAGTTTTCAGATATTTTTACTTCTTTTTTTGAGCCCCCAAATAATCATAGAAGATGGGTGATACTTTTATAGGTGATGAACTTGAAGCTCAGAAAGATGAAGGGACTCACACAAGTTTGCACAGCGAACAGGTCTCGAGATCTTCTGACTCCCAGTCTGAAGATTTTTCTACCGCCTCACACCGACAAATAAAATACTGCTTCTCTGTTTCTGTAATATTGCTGGTGTTGTAAAACTATTATAACCCCTACTTCCCTGATCAAAAGTTAACTTTTCTTTATTGAATAGAGATTTTATGGTGTGAAAGACTAGGGAATACAGTGCTCTTGATGCTGGGTGAGAAAGAAATGACTGAGGCATGCATCGCTTCTGGAGAGATGCTGAACTGGTAATGAAACGTGCAATTTCATAGTAGCTTATTGCAAAACTATAGAACATAATGGGTAGGTTGGAGAAAAGCAGAATTGTGAATTGAGAAAATTATTTACTATAATTAGATTGGTCCGTGGGCAAGATAAAATTTATGAAGAAGGCTAACCTTTGCCTGCTAAGACAAGGGTAATACAATCTCATGTGTGGAATAAAACGAATTACCATCAGGAAGAACTTTTTTTCCCCCTCTCTCTTTGCTTGTTGTTGCCCTGGGTATTATAAAAATTTCTATCTGACCATCTATCTTAATTTTTTTTTTCCTTGCAACAACCTAAACAGTTTAGGAACTGTTGTCAGAGAAGTTTAAGAAAACACAAATAGAAATAAGACAGTAGAAGAATTGGATTCTAGCTTGATATTGAAAGCTCATCACTTATGAGCATGTCTGTTCTTTTAAAGAGAATGTATTTAAGACTGAGTTGAAGGGTGATTTCTGGGTATTTAGCAGATATAAAAAAGCCACCCGACCATAGAACAAAACAAAACACCAGTCCTTCAAATGGAAAACACTACCAACTCATCATGACATGCAGCTAAAAGATGGGGCCAATGGGGGCCTTCACAGCGCTAGATCCCTCACCCACATATTTCACCGACTTCCTTTCTGGATGTGTGACCTACTCATGCTTTTCTTTCCTGCCTACTGCCAGATCTTCCTGTTCAGCTCAGGACAGCGTCTTCACTCAGCACCCTTCATGGTAGCTTCCTAATATTTGTGCAGGAAATACAGAAGATATTCTAACAAACATCTGTGTACTTCCCACCCCAAATAAGTGCTAATGTTGGTTCTAAAGCAAATGTAACCAACAGTTTGTTTATATTTACTTCCACCTCACAAACTTTCGTGGATCATGATGATCAGTCCAGGGGTGAATATATGAAGGATGAGAGGTCTGGATCTAAAAATATGCAAATTTCAATCCAAAATTGAAAACAGAAATACTGGTTTGGCAGAGTGAAGCTTCACTTGTTCAGATTATTTTTAGGGAGGACTGAGTTAGGGAAAATTGAAATTATACCACATTGTGTAAAGAAGTCTGGATGTGAAGCTTAAGAACTTATAGAAATGTATAACTTGAAGAAAGTTAGCAGAAATTTTCCTAATAAAGTTGTTTTTACGAAGGAAATAAAAAAGAATAATTTTGATGTACATACTTATTATTTTTAGGTAAACGGAGTCAGAGGTATTCAGAATGTGGTACTTTGAAACAGCAAGCCTTTAGTAAATATTTATTGAATGAAGGTATACTATTTGCTCTTTCCTGGTAGCTCAGATGGTAAAGTGTCTGCCTGCAGTGAGGGAGACCTGGGTTCGATCCCTGGGTTGCGAAGATCCCCTGGAGAAGGAACTGGCAACCCACTCCAGTATTCTTGTCTGGAAAATCCCATGGATGGAGGAGCCTGGTGGGCTACAGTCAATGGGGTAGCAAAGACTTGGATTGAGTGAGTAACAGTTTCACTTTCACACTATTTGCTAGGCACTGCACCAGGCACTGGAAATGTAAAAATAAAGATCTGAGTTCTTTATAAATGAGATTTTGTCTAATAAAAGAGACATATGGATAAGCAGTTACAATGCACCCTGGTAAGTAAAACTATTATAAATGCAAAAAAGTTGCATTTTTTAAAAGTACAATGAGTTTTCTTAAACATTTTTCATAAAACTTTATGCTTACACAATTCATTTGCATTATAAGTCTTTTGCATCAGATAATGTCCTGCCAAATTTATTATAGATTTCAAATGAATAGAATTCAATTTAAAGATGGTTTATTATATAATAAGAAAGAATGTGTTTGTCCATCTTATATTTAAAATGCAACAACTCAGTATTTTTAAGTGTATTTTCAGTATTGTGAAACATCACTTTTTTTTAGAACATTTCTTCGCCTCATAAGAAACCCTGTACTCAGTAGCAATCATTTCCCATAAGTACCCACAATCTCCCTATCCTTAGGCAACCTCTAATCTAGTCTACTTTTGATCGCCATAGATTTGCCTATTCTGAATATTTCACATGCATGCAATCATAAATTTTGTGACAATTTTATTCCACTTAGTATGTTTTCAAAGTTCATCTACGTTGTAGCATATGTCAGTACTTCATTCTTTTTTATGGAGGAGTAATATTCTATGGTATGACTATAACATTTTGTTTATTCATTCATCACCTGTTGGACATTTGGGTTATTTCCTCTTTTTGGCTATCACGAATAATGCTGCTTTGAACATTTACATACAAGTTTTGTGTGGACATACATTTATTTTCACTTCTCTTGGGTATATACCCAAGAGTGAAATTGCTGGGTTGTATGGCAACTTTGTGTTTAACCTCTGGATTAACTGCTACTGCTAGACTGTTCTTCAAAGTGGCATTTCTGAAAAAACACGTAGCTGTATCATTTCATATTTCTATCAGCAGTGTATGAGGGTTCTAATTTCTCCACATCCTTGACAACACTTATTTTTATCTATCATTTTGGTTCTAACCATCTTAATGGTTATGAAGTAGTATTTTACTGTAGTCTTGATTTGTACCTCCCTGATGGTTTGAGTACATTTTGATGTGTTTATTGGCTACTTGTACATCTTCTTTGGGGAAATTTCTATTCAAATTCTTTGCCCATTTTAAATTGTCTTTTAATTATTGAATTGCATGTATTCTTTTTATATTCTAGGTACAAGTCTCTTAGCAACTATATGGTTTGAAACTATTTTCTCTTTTTCTGCTAGCTATCTCATCACTTTCTTGATGATGTCCTTTGCAGCATAAATTTTAAAAATTTTGACAAAGTCCAATTTATTTACTTTTTCTTCTATTACTTTTGCTTTCAGTGTTTGTATGTAAGAAACCACCACCAAATCTAAGATCATGATTGATTCCTATATATTCTGGTTTTAGAGTTTTATAATTTTACATCTTACATTTAGACTTTTACTCCATTTTGAGTTAATTTTTGTATATGGTGTGAGGTAGAGGTTTCACTTTATTCTTTTGCATGCTTATTTATTTGTCCTAGTATAATTTTCAAAGAGACTATTTTTCCTTATTAATAATCATCTCGGCACTCTTACTGAAAATCAGTTGATCAAGATATGGGAGTTTATTTCTGGACTCTCAAGATTTATTCCAGTGATCTACTGATCTATCCCTACACCAACATCACACTGTCTTATTTACTGTAGCCTTGTCATGAGTTTTGAAATCAGGAAGTGTGAATCCTTCTACTCATTTTTCTTTTCAACGTTGTTTTGACTACTCTGAATTTCTTGAATTTTCATAAAATTTTAGAATCAGCTTGCCAGTTTCTGCAAATAAACCAACCACAATTTTGAAACACCACATTAAATTTTTAAAAATTTATTATTTAAAAAATAAAATCTCTAAATGCCTAAGGAAACATTTAGAAATACCCTGCAATTTTATAGCTCTGAAAACTCCCTTTGAACCATTAATACACTTTGGTAATGTGGACACATGTTTGAGCAAGAGCATTTCTCTCTGATTAGACACACATTCTGGAAAAGTCAGAGGGCTTCTCCAAACCTATTTACTAATTTATTAGAAAGATAGATAAATTAGACTAAACTAAATTTAGAGCTGGGCACAATTAGAGGAGTAAGGCAAGCCACAAACTGAGAAAAGAATTTGCAAAGCATCTGACAAAGAATTTGTATTCAGGAAAATAAAGAAGACCTAATAAATCAATAAGAAAAAGGCAGATCTCCCAGTAGAAAAGACTTGATCAGGAACTTCACAAAACAGGAGATACAATTTAAAGGGTGCCTACTTATAAGCAGAAAAGTGTCCCCCCACCTCGAGATATACTCACTTTCTAATCCTTGGAATATGTGAATATTATCTTATATGGCAAAAGTTATCTGGGTAAGCCGTATATGAAATTATCAGTACATGTGTTCTTATGAGAGAGACAGAGAGAGTTTCAACACAGACATACACAGAAAAACACACAGAGATGGGAGGTGAGAGTGATGTAGCTACAGTTCAGGGGGTGCCACCAGATGCTGGAAGAATCAAGGACTAGATTTTCCCCTGAAACCTTCAGATGGGGTATAGCCCTGCTGATACCTTCATCTCAGTCTTCCGGCCTCTTGAATAATAACTGAATACATTTATGTTATGTTCAGCCACCGCATGTATGGTAATTTGTTACAACAGCCACAGCAGACTAATAAACTGTCTTTATCAATTATCAAGGATAAGCAAATTAAAAGCACAGTATGATACCTCTATCTACCTCCGGAAAGCTAAAATGAAAAAGACGGATAATTTTAAGTGTTAGTGAGAATGTGGAACCACTTAAACACTCACATGTTGCTGGTGAAGTGTACATTACAACCACTAGGCTAAATGGTTTAGAAGTATCTTCCAAGGTTCAGTAGATGATTCACCATTTCACTTATACATGAAAATGCACACCCAAAATCAAGAATGTAAATGTTCAGAATAACATTGTTACAATAGCTCCAACTTGGAAACAACTCAACTACCCATGAACAACAATAGGATAGATAGTTATATGAATCCATAATACGTACTGTGGGACCCTGTACAATAATGAGAATGAATAACTACAGCTTCATACAGCAACACAAATTAATCTCACAAATACAGTGTTGACAAAAGAAGCCAGGCATAGAAAAGTACATATGTATACTGTATGATTCTGTGTTTATAACATTTCAGAAACAGACAAAACTAGTTCATAGTGTTAGAAATCAGCGTAGTAAATACTCTTTAAGTTGGGTAATAACTGGAGGGGCATAAGGAGTTGACTTTAATAAAAGGAGTTGAAATTTATAAAATCTGTCAGTTCATATGATGTCTTATCCATTGATTCACTTATTTAAACACATTTATTTAATAAACATTTATACTTATTGAGCTTCTGTTGTTTCCCAGGAGCTCCTCAATGCTAGGACTAGAGCAGGATGCATGACAATGTTGCTATGCTCATGCAGCTGACATTCTAGGAGTCCCTCTCTAAATGCTAGTGTACACTGTTACTGTGTTGACGCCCATGTCCCACACGAAGCTCGCATCTTTAAGTAGTTCTTTCTCACATTGCTTTGGATTTGGCCACGTGAACTGCTTTAGCCATAAGACATTAGCAGAATACAAGCAGACACTTTGAAAAGTGCTTGCTCATTGGGGCTTTAGCTCTTGGAATGCTCTTTCTGGAAATCAGCTGCTACGTCGTTAGAAGCTTGGGACTCCATGGCTAAATGTTGAAAGGCCTCACACAGGAAGTGCCTGGAGGATGAGAGCCCATCTTCGATGTTTCAGACCCAGCCAAGCTCCTGGCTCAACGAAACTACGTAAGTGACCTCAGCTACGTCATGTTAGGCAGAAAAGCCACCCAACCTGTGCCTGGTCAATCACGGACTTGTGACAAATAATGAATTGTAGGTTTTTTTTTTTTTTTTTAAGTTTTGGGAGTAGTTTGTTACACAGTATTTAATAATAAAAACATTAAAAAATGGGTGAGTAAATAAATAAGAAATACAATTGTAGAGTGTGATTTGAACTATAAAAAATTAAACAAGGTAATGCTATAAAGAATGAGGGGAAATTCAGAGAGACTGGTGTGACTTTTAAAAAAGACTTTAAGATTTAAAGACTTTAAAGATTTTTAAGACTTTAAAGTCATATATATTTGTGAGGAATTACTAGGGTGTTCTATACAGAAACTGAGGAATCCGCTGTTTCTAGTTAGGAGTGTCAGATACTGCGTGGGATCAACAATAGAGGAAAAACAATGGAATTTATCAGAGCTGGATTGCAGTTAAGATTCTGCTTTTGACCTTGGGCAAAGCACTGGTTCCTTGTGCGTCTCAGTTTCTTCCTCTCTTATATCGGGGTAATAACACTCATCTTGTCTAAATTCCAAGATAGCTGGGAAGGTTATACTTGATAATGTTTGCAAAAGGACTCCAATGTCTTAAAACATTATTTAAGTGAAAGCATTTCTAGGAAAAAAGACATTTTGATCATCCACTTACATTCTGAAGTCTCTGCTCTGTCCGCAAGATGATACATTCAAAGTCAATGAAATAAATTTTATGTGCCAAACCCACAGGCTGTCGGTACACTCTACTGGCATGGTCTTTGTTATACATTAGCCTTTTTTATTTATTCAACATCCACTGGGACCAAGGCTCTGCAGTTTTGAATAATCCACGAAGTTGTCACTAAAAGCTGATATTCTCTATGTTGATAATGAAGAAAAACACCAATGAACAGCCTTATTAGTGTAAAAAGTCACACACTCCAAAGCCTCTATCCCATTAGGAAAAAACTCAACATATGTCATGTCACATTAATAAATACTGCATGTGCAAAGTGTGCCTTATTTTAACAGTAAATTCCCCCTTGGAAAATTGATTCGCTTTTAAATTTTAATTGACTTCTTTTCTCTTCTATGGACCCTAGTTAGTTCCCTCCCCCTCCTTTTCTTTCACAAATAATGTAAGTTTGCATGAAAAATACATCATTCTCTAAACCCAACAGCAAAACAAGAGAAACAAAATGCAGAAAAAAAGAGTTAAAGAGAAATAAAAGGGGAAAAATAACAAATTGGTCATTAAAAGCGAAAAGATGCATGAGATAAAAGAGAGGGAGGCAAGACGAACACCTACTATATTGGGCTTCGGTGCAGATGTAAGTATAAAATGCTCCACAAGTCCTGTAATTGAGAAAATCTATCAAATGTCCTGACAGCTGCTCGGGCATTTCCAGAAGCGATAAAACTTGAATTTATTTCACTCCTAGAAAAGGGGCAGTATCACCTTCTGGCGGCTTTAATGAAATGCCATAAAATTCGAGGAAAAACTGTGTTGTAAAGTCATAAAAAGGTAGTTGGAAGTGGATTGTTGGAAATGGGGCGGGAGGGGTTGCCGTGTCTGAAGAGTTACCGAAGGGGACCAGAGGGCTCTCAGCTTGGCCCATGGTCACCAGCCAGGCGTTCAGTTTCCCACCGACCCTGACCCCTGCAGCCCCTCCTCCAGGGCTGGGGGGCGGGAATACTAAGAGGAGGACCCAGTTCCTGCACTGCTCCACCCGCTCACCCACTCTCAGAACTTGGCTTCATGCTCTTTGACTTCTCACCTCTGACCACAGGACTAGGTGTCACCGCTGAACATGTGACACCTCCTCCATTTGTATTTTGTGAGGGTGACCACAGGAATACTCTTACCTGCGTTTCTCCAGATGGGAATATTACAGTATATTGGAGTGGATGCTCCCCAGCCATAGTGTCAGGTATTCTAGCTGCTGACCTGGAGAGGAGGGTACTAGTTCATAGGGCTGGATTTAGAGCAAACGTAATTAGACACACATTCTGCTTTAGAATCTGGTTATTCAGGGCTTGGCTCGCCCAGCCTTCTTCCAGTTCTTTCTGGCCTTGGTTTACTGTCAAAGTAGATACTGTTATCTGCTTTTCCTCTTAGATGATGAGTGACCCGGAGGGTAAGAATTATCTCCAAGTTCCTATTTTCACCCCTTTGGCACCTTGCCTCACATTGTGCACATAGTATGAGCTCACTGGGGCTTCCCTTGTGACTCGGGGGTAAAGAATCCACTTGCAATGCAGGAGACCCAGGAGGCATGGGTTCGATCCCTGGGTTGGGAAGATCCGCTGGAGGAGGGCATGGCAACTCATTTCAGTATTCTTGCCTGGTGAATCCCATGGACAGAGGAGCCTGGGGGGCTACAGTCCCTAGGGTTGCAAAGAGTCAGACAGGACCAAAGTGATGGAGCACACAGGCGGGCATGAGCTCATTAGATGATTCCAAAGGGATAGAATTTTTGAAAGTCTCAGATTGTCAAGTAATGTCTTTTGTTATTCAGTCAGTTGTGTGGCTGAATAACTATCCTTGGTATTTTCTATAGATGTATGAGCTAAATTCATTTATTGAAGATTATCATACAAGGAGCAGTTATATAGTATTTTACTTTATATTTTAAGTTTGATATTTTAATACAGTCACATTAGATCCATATAAGAATTTTATTTCAAAAATAAATAAACAGAGGCCCTGAGTCTTACACTGAATTTCTTTGGTCCACCAAACTCTGTGCAAACATGGAGAATAAAGGGCCTGAAATGAGGGGCTGATACGTGAAGATCAAGACATGCCTATGAAATAATGTTATTCAAAAAAGAGAAGGTGAAGAGAATGTTATTCTAACTGGAAGCAATTCTAAGAAAATTTTTACCAGAGATATTGTGAGGCCATCCTAAAAAAAAAATACCCCAAACAAAACTTAATAAATAAAATAAATGATGATTTTGGGACAGTGCAAGGAAGTGAGAGAATCAACAAGGTTAATGAAGACAAAGAAAATAAAAATGGATTGTGAAGTCTGAAAGTAGGAATGGGTTGTTTTTCTTTAGTGAACTGATGACCTCACGCCCTTGGCCTAAAGGGGAATTTCCACAGTATAGGTCTGACCCAACCCACAGGTTGAAGGAATATCAGTAAGAATGTCAATCTTTGGAAAATCTTGTGAGCACCATTATTGAGTTATGACTATCACTTGAGCAGTGTCTTCAGTGGAATAGGATATAAATTTCCCCAAGGCAAGAGCGAGGGCTTGGAAGCCAACAAAGTTTAGTGATCCTCCTTTCATTTTTCTATGCTCAAGTCCTTTGTCAGCTTCAGAACCGGGAAGGCAGCTATTAAATCAGAGATGAAATAATGCCAGACTCCAGATGTGGCTGCCTCACACTCCTGTCTGTAGCCAGATGTGCCCACACCATCACATTCATCATGATTAGAGTGAAGGTGGTGGGAAGCAGCATACAACACACGCAAAGGATTCCCAGCTCATTCACACAGGAGACTCTTCCGAGCAGTTGGAGAGTCGCTGCTCAGAGGCAGGGAGGAACGGTGAAGGCTTTTCTAAGGTCCAGTAAAAGGGCTTTTCTAAGGTCCAGTAAAAAGAGGGATACATTTTCTTTTTAAGGATAATTAACCCTTGCTCCAAGTTCCAGTGATCTCCACTGGGTCATTTACAAGTGGCTCAGACAGTAAAGAATCCGCCTGCAATGCAAGAGACCTGGATTTGATCCCTGGGTTGGGAAGATCCCCTGGAGGAGGCAATGGCAACCCACTCCAATATTCTTGTCTGGAGAATCCCCATGGACAGAGGAGCTTGGCAGGCTACAGTCCATGGGGTCGCGAAGAGTTGGACACGACTGAGCGACTAAAACATTGCACGGCCATATTTAAGCAACCACCTCTGGTCTCAGAACTATCCTGCCTTGGTACAGATCTGTCCTTGCTTAATCGCTTTCTATTTTGGGATAAAGCCTTCCACTTTCCTTTCATTCCCCTTCACCCACTTTTGATTGGTGAAAAGCTTACCTCAGGACTAGATGGTGTGGGAAGAACACTGAAGGCAATAGGGAAGGAGCTTGGATCTCAACGAGATTTTAGAGGACACTGAAGCTCCAAGCTGGTTTTAGAAAAGGCAGAGGAACCAGAGATCCAATTGCCAACATCTGCTGGATCATGGAAAAAGCAAGAGAGTTCCAGAAAAACATCTATTTCTGCTTTATTGACTATGCCAAAGCCTTTGACTGTGTGGATCACAATAAACTGTGGAAAATTCTGAAAGAGATGGGAATGCCAGACCACCTGACTGGCCTCTTGAGAAACCTATATGCAGGTCAGGAAGCAACAGTGAGAACTGGACATGGAACAACAGACTGGTTCCAAGTAGGAAAAGGAATACGTCAAGGCTGTATATTGTCACCCTGCTTATTTAACTTATATGCAGAGTACATCATGAGAAATGCTGGTCTGGAAGAAGCACAAGCTGGAATCAAGATCGCTGGGAGAAATATCAATAACCTCAGATATACAGATGACACCACCCTTATGGCAGAAAGTGAAGAGGAACTCAAAAGCCTCTTGATGAAAGTGAAAGTGGAGAGTGAAAAAGCTGGCTTAAAGTTCAACATCATGGCATCTGGTCCCATCAGTTCATGGGAAATAGATGGGGAAACAGTGGACACAGTGTCAGAGGTTTTTTTTGGGCTCCAAAATCACTGTAGATGGTGACTGCAGCCATGAAATTGAAAGACGCTTACTCCTTGGAAGGAAAGTTATGACCAATCTAGATAGCATATTCAAAAGCAGAGACATTATTTTGCTAACAAAGATCCGTCTAGTCAAGGCTATGGTTTTTCCTGTGGTCATGTATGGATGTGAGAGTTGGACTGTGAAGAAGGCTGAGTGCTGAAGAATCGGTGCCTTTGAACTGTGGTGTTGGAGAAGACTCTTGAGAGTCCCTTGGACTGCAAGGAGATCCAACCAGTCCATTCTGAAGGAGATCGGCCCTGGGATTTCTTTGGAAGGACTGATGCTAAAGCTGAAACTCCAATACTTTGGCCACCTGATGCGAAGAGTTGACTCATTGGAAAAGACTCTGATGTTGGGAGGGACTGTGGGCAGGAGGAGAAGGGGATGACAGGATGAGATGGCTGGATGGCATCACCGACTCAATGGACGTGAGTTTGAGTGAACTCTGGGAGTTGGTGATGGACAGGGAGGCCTGGCGTGCTGTGGTTCATGGGGTCGCAAAGAGTCAGTCACGACTGAGGGACTGAACTGAACTGAACTGAAGCTCCTGGTGGTGGCAATGGGGGCTGGACAGGCCAGAATAAAAAGTCCTACCAGGGCTCAAGGGCGCTTGGGCAAAGTCATCCTGGTCTAGGCATGAGCTGGTCTCCAGGGTGATGCGAAGAGTTCACAGATTATCACTGTCCCTCGGATAAGAATCTATAAATCATGTGTCTTTCACAAGTGGGGATGAAACTGGGGAAACTGCAGGGTGTGAGAGCCTGGAAGTCACTGTTCAGACCTGTGTAGAAATGAGCGTGTGCTCCGTCCTTTCCTCCACAGCCTGCGGCCCACACACAACTTGGAAGGAGTGAGCTGTGTCTTGTTTGTCGTTTAAGAAGCATTTTCATCAGGAATGATTTTACTTAGAGCCCTGAACTATCCTCTGAGAACTCTTTGCTCAAAGAGAGGCGTCTCTGCTGAATAAAACAGTGGTAACTACTTGGATTGACTGGTTGCTTCTCACATGAGCTAAAACAAAATGGACAATTGTAATAAAAATGGTCACAAGCAGGTCCTAGGCATTGTGTCTCGCTGACCAAGCATGATACGTCTGTGCGAGTGCTCAGCCGCTTTAGTCGTGTCTGACTCCTTGTAACACTATGGCCTGTAGCCCACCAGGCTCCTCTGTCCATGGGATTCTCCAGGCAAGAATACTGGAGTGGGTTTCTGTGCCCTCCTCCAGGGGATCTTCCTGACTGAGGAATTGAACCTGCATCTCCTGTGTCTCCAGCATTGCAGAGTTCTTTACTAATGCTGAGCCACCAGGGAAGCCCCCAACAGAGCACAATAGATCACTTCTAAAAATTCCCAGACAACATGGTGCTTTTCATTAGGCAAGGGTATCAGGATTCTTCGAAGAAAATCTTTAAGATAGTCTAACATTTCTAATTGGCATTCCACTACTGGTAGAAAAGCATGCATTATTCTCTGAAATGTTTTCTAATAATATTCTCCATCTTGACAAAAAGTGGAATAATTTCAATCTTTTCTCATTCCTTCTACAAGCAGAGAGAGAGAGAGAGAGAGAGGGAGGGAGAAAGGCAGTAGAAATCATGAACAATTTTAGTTCATTCGGAAGTTGAAGAGACTTATTTTTCAAATGTATTCTTTCAAATCCAGATTCCTATAACAGATGCTCTCAGCTCCCAGGATCCTTCCATCTGTAATTCAATTTCCTTCCAAACGTGATGCTGACATCTGTTGCAGTGCAGATACACACTCAAGTACCTGCAGTTTCTCTGTCAAGCTCAGTGTCATGTTAAAGAACTGTGAACTTTGCAGGGCTGGGGAGCAGACCCTGGAATCCTCAGGGCTGCAGGCAGAAAGAAATGTCTCTTTCATGATTCTGATGTCTCAGCATCTTTTCCTCTCTGACACTTGGGCTTTTGTTAAAGATTTTTCAGGGAACATGAAGTGTTTGTTTAATAGTGCAATTAATTGTTTCAGCTTCACTTCTGGAGCCACCTGAAATCAGCACATGCTAAGATTTAGTGAGGACGCAGAGATTGCGTCTTCAGATTCTTCCCGACAGAGTGAATTAGATAAATTACCACCCAATTCTCTAAAGTATTTTAAAAACAAAGCACCGCATATTGCATTTAAAGATGCTGATCTTTGCCCTGTTTCTTTTCTATCCCCTCCCCCAGTGCCTTTCTATAAAGCAAGACCATTTGAAGCATGGATTGAGTTCAATCATTCCATCATTAATTAATTCATTAAATAAACATTTATCAAGTTTGTATTCTGTGACTGGTATTGTGCTAGGTGCTGGGGAAAGAAATGATATAGGATCCATCAGGAATCCTTCAGTAGTGCTTTATTTTAGAAAAAAGTACTTAATCTTACTGAGGTTCCCTGTGGTAGATGAAGTCAGAGTTTTATGCCAAAGGAAAATTTTTATATTCTAACAAGACTACAAACCTATTATTGAGCTAAATACTTTTCCGTTAGAAAGAACTTGTTTTTGAGCTTCATAGGAAGGGTAGAAATCTTTGCTATTTATCGTCTAATTTGGAGCTGATGAGAATAGGGGAGAATGGACTGTTCCTTCTGATCCTTCCTGCCTTTCTGATGCAGAGAATCCACTGACATCTGAAGGGTGACACTTGATTAGCCATGTCATTTCTTCAGGTGGCTTTGCTGGGGCTGTGTTAAAATCATGAACATTCATCCAGGCCTTTAAAAAGGGTTGTCACAATATTTAACCTGGACACCTTCTCTACCAGCTTCTCTTTTCAGTTTTGTACAACACTGTCAAAAGGCTCAGTGGGCTGTGTGAATGTGGTTTGTTTTGTTCGGTAGTGACACAAGGATGGGTCTTGCTGTGAGAGCCAGGCCAGTTGTGACTGGCAATAGGCAGAGACAGAGGATAGGACTGTAGGCTGGGGTCACCAAGCTGCTGGCAGGTGGATCTGGTGTCAAGGATAGATAGGCAGAGTCTGACTTACTCAATGTAACTTCTCAGGCATTTCCTTTAACTTAAGATATTACCAATTGCTGGGCCTGGGCTGAACCTGGTGCACAGATGTATGATATTGGGCCCGCACTGTATTATTATTTTTATTTTTTAAATTGGTTGCTCTTATGTAAAATTCGGGGGATTTTATCATCTGTCTAAAAATTGGAATATCTAGCAACACAGGTTCTACATGTCTACGTGACAAGCATCACTCAGCATCACTGATGTAGAGCTGAATCCCAGTTATCCCCTTAGATGGGTCCTGCCTGTTTCCTATAGCCCCAGTCCCCACCACACCATATTGTCACATACCTAGCCCGCTTCAATATTCGGTTACCTGCCCAGGTCCCTGATCTACATGAGTTAATTAAACAAAAAGTATTTCCAGTCAATCAGAACGTTTTTATTGGATCAGTTCTCTACTTTCAGATGCTTGTTAGGTAGTGTAGGAGGAGCAAATGACGAAAAAGGTGAAAGTGTTAGTCGCTCAGCTCTGTCCATGGGATTCTCCAGGCAAGAATACTGGAGTGGGTTGCCATTCCCTTCTCCAGGGGATCTTCCTGACCCAGGGATCGAACAGCACTGCAGGCAGATTCTTTGCAACCTGAGCCACCAGGGAAGCCGAAAGATATTCCTGCCCAAATGAGGAAGAAAACAGTAACAAGTGCAACAGTTAGAGGCATGGCCTTGAATAGACCACAAATCAACACAGGAATTTGGAGAAAGGAATATTGATATAAAGTCATTAGGCTTTTGTATTTTATTACTTCTATTTTCCAGAAAAGGAACAAAACAAAACACTTCTTGTTCATGAAAAGGAAGTTCTTAGCAAGTTTAGAATGTAGCTATTTAACACATCTAAGTGTGTAAGGCGTTTGTATTCTAATCACATTTTTAAGAAAATCTTTTTGTTTATGCAGAAAAAGAACTCAATCCCAGGCAAACAAGTGTTACTTACACCTGAGAGAATATAAAAAGCATGATGCTGAATAGACTATAGAGATTTAGGAGAAGAAATAGCAATACCAGGTCTATTCTGCAGCTCTTCAGGAGCCTGCACAGAAAATCTAATGCTTAAAACGGATTGTAATTGTTGAGAAAGACCTGGGCAATGTTTTAAAATTCTAGGTTTAATTTAATATCAACTCTCTGGCTAGACTTGTGGTCTGGATTTGCTTTGTGAGAGGACGGCTGACATAGAAAGCAGGAAAGGTCAAGGTCTTATTGGCATTAAATAGGAAACAGTTGGCTACCTTCCCTAGGAGCAAACTCATCATCCATTACCCCACTACTTTGTTTATATCTGAAAACAAGAACTAGTCAGCACAGCTGGACAATTTAAAGCCACCACTGAAGGCTCGGAGATTCTAGTCTCTCACATGACAGTGCTCACATGTATATGCATGAGATGCCATGCTTCTAGTAGTGAATGCTGATCAGTGAGGACGCTAAGCAGCTAGGAGCATCAGTGAAATCCTTGTTTGCGCCTTAATAAAAGTTAATGTTTATTGACCACTTATTATGTCTCAGACGTTGTGCTAAGTGCTTTTTATAATACAACAACCTTACGAAGTATGCTCAAGTAATACCTCCTTTTACAGGTTAAAAAAAAAAACCAAAACACAACAACAACAGACACAGAGAGGCTCAGGAACTTATCCAAGGTCACCGGCTAGCAAGAGGCACTGATGGGAACTGAACCCACGCTTGATGCCTGTGTCTCTATGGTGAACCACAGGCTACACTTTAGGTACAGGACACCTTGGCCTTTCCCAGTATGGGTTATCAGCCCTCAACCTTTCCCTCTTTGGAGGAAGCTGCATAATTTTTTAACACCCTGGGACATCTATGGGTTTGCAAGCAGTCCCTAATAGTAAGGACAGAACTTCAGTCATTTTCTTTAATGCTACTCCTGCACTTTCAGCCCTTGCTAGAGAAAATTACAAAATCAGGGCAAATTGGTTTCACTATGAAGTCCACAGAAACTCAGAAAGGGCCCCAGAGCTGCTGAGCCTGGCTTGCATTCACTCTCAGGGGAGCCCAGCCCAGCAGCTGTTTCAGACAGGCCAGAGTCTTAAGCTGTAGCTCCCACTACCCCTCCAGGGTTAGAGACCTCGGCAGATACCTTTGTTCTAATTCCACAAGAAAATGAGACCTAGGGGATACAAGCTAGCCTCCCTTGTCTTGCTAGAACACTCTGTGTGCTCCCTCCATTTCTATTCGGTCCCTCTGATTTCGGTAGAAGAAAAACTCAAATCTTTCTAAGATTCACCTGCTACTGTGCCCACCAACCCCTCCCCTGGTGCTGCCTCCAAGCCCTGCTTCCCTAGTTGCTCCTGGTATTTCTTGCATCTATAATCTGTCTTCTCCCCATTGCTCCTTCCAGGGCAGCAGGGAGGCAGTGGCCTGGTGACTGGAGCTCAGCCTCTGGGTCAGGCTGCCCACCACATGCCTATGTCTTAGGCACTGCCACTGACCTCTGTGTGACCTTGGGTAATTTACTTCATTTTCTTATGACTACACTTCTTCTAAGCACTTTGCTCGTATAATTCATCTTAAACTTCTGAACCACCCTAAAGGGAGATGTGAAACAGACACAGAGAAGTTAATGAAAATTGGGAATATAATAAGGGCTTATTTCTTCAAGGGGACGACAGAAGATGAGTTGGTTGGATGGCATCACCGATTCAATGGATGTGAGTTTGAGCAAGCTCCAGGAGATGGTGAAGGACAGGAATGCCTGGCATGCAGCTGTCCATGGGGTTGCAGAGTTGGACATGACTGAGCGACTGAACAATAAATTTCTTCAAGAAACCTCTTTTTCCTAGAGTAAGTAGTACCAGAGGTTCTAGGTAGAACAGGAGAATCATGCCCACGGGCTCTGGGATCTTCCTGCACGTGTCCATGCTCAGCTGCTTAGTCACATCCAGTTCTGGGCGACTCCATGGACTGCAGCCTGCCAGGTTCCTCCGTCCATGGGATTTTCCAGGCAATGGTACTGGAGTGGGTTGCCATTTCCTTCTCCACTGGGATCATATTGCTGCTGCTGCTAAGTCGCTTCAGTCGTGTCTGACTCTGTGCGACCCAGAAACGGCAGTCCACCAGGCTCTGCCGTCCCTGAGATTCTCCAGGCAAGTACACTGGAGTGGGTTGCCATTTCCTTCTCCAATGCATGAAAGTGAAAAGGGAAAGTGAAGGCGCTTAGTCATGTCCGACTCTTAGCGACCCCATGGACTGCAGCCCACCAGGCTCCTCCGTCCATGGGATTTTTCCAGGCGAGAGTACTGGAGTGGGTCATATTAGTTATGTTCAAATCCCAATGTTGCTTCTTTTTCTCTGTGTGGCTTTTGGCAAGTTCATTAATCTCTCTGTGTCTCAATTTCTCATCTCCCTATAGAGTTGTTGAGAAGTTTAAGTTTTTATAAGCCAAGTGCTTAGAAGAGTGCTGGTTATGATTAAACTTTTGGGTAAATGTTACTTATTATTATTAGAATTGACGCTTGGAGAGCTCTCGTGTCCCGGATCAGTAGATCAAGTAAATACGCAGAATTACAGGGATCTTAACATCACATGCAGAGGCAGAGGAAGTGTATGTTATCACCAAGAAGCTCTGTTTAATAGATAAGGAAGTATGGGGCTACTGTAATGTTCAGTTCAGAATAATAAAGGGCTGGAACCTAGCCTCGTTCCTGAAAAGATGGCCTGGGAATCTTGATAAAGTCCAGAATTCCTTTTACGTAGGTTTAAAGTCCTCCTGCCATACCAACCTCATTGGTTCTGATATTACTTTAATGAGGACAGTCTGCCTCTTGAAGGAAGCTGGGAGCACAAGCACAGCACGTGGCAAAGCTTAAAGGGATTTTGGGATCCTGGTCCAGCTTTCAGTCTCTACAAGCTGGGAGAGTGTGCTGTGCTGCTCACAGACTGACCCTATCATTTGGAAAACGGTGGGCTTCTAGACCCAGGGAGCCCCTCTTCCAGACGGTGAGAGGTGGACCTCAGAGAGACATGTGCTGACTGTTGACTCATTTTGTGCATTTCCTGTGTGGTTCTTGCATCTTACATCTAAGTTACTGACTCAGCTTAACCCTGCTTAGCTTGCAAGACCTTTCAGGGAAATCAGAGAACGAGATGCAGTCACTGCAAGTTGTCACACATGATTAAGGAGCTGGAGGGAGTGATTTATGTGGAAAGATTAAAATCCCTAAATATGGATGCCAGTGCTGCCCTGACTGAGTGGGGCTCTTGGTATTTGCAAACTGCCCCCGGGAAGGCTGCAGACTTCAGCGGAGGTAGGACTGCTTTAAAGGAGTTGAAGGGCGATATAGATAGCAGAAATGTGATGATATGAAAACAGGATACTACTTCCTGATGAAGCTGAAAAGACTTGATTCAGACAGGAAATTCTTCTGTGGCTTTTATTTTATCAGGCAACTGGCTGTCTCTGGAATTTTCTACATGAACTTCAAGCTCTGTGCTTTCAGATAGCCCTCAGCAGCTCTTACTTCGTCCTCTGCAGTGTCCGCATTCTTGGGGTGCCTTTGCTTCCTCCCACTGTCCTTGCACTAAAGCTCCTCCCCCAGTGTCTCTCCTGTTACTTTGTTGCCCCCCGCCTCCCCAGTACCCTTCATCCACACTCCCAGTCAACTGGCATTTCCTGGTGTTCTGACTTTAAGTTAGGACTATGATGCTAGAGTTAATTGGATAAACTACTTCCTGTTAAACTTAAGCCACATAATTAATTATCTGGCTTTCCCAGATAACACTGACCAAGCCCTTAGCAAGTGTGAAACTTCAACACTTGGTGTATGGGCGAGTATTGTGTGTGTGTGTGTGTGTGTGTGTGTGTGTGTGTGTGTGTGTGCGCCTCTGTATGTGTGTATAAAGAAGGGAGGAAAGGGCAGGGTGCTTTTTAGCAGTCTGTACATGATCCTGTGCAAACCAGACTACTTTCAAAACGGCTAAGCGCGGATGTGGTCATTGACCAATCAGAGTGATCAAGGAGGACTTTTAAGGAAGTGATGCTGAAGCTAAAGACTGAAGGCTGAGTCTGAGTTATCAAGGTAAGGGGGGTAGGTAAGAAGGGGATATATATTAAATTTCTGAGGACAGTCTTATTTTTTAATACTCTGCTCCATGCAATTATTTGAACAATTTGGTTACTATATCATTAACTGCAACAAACTAATTTAAAGAAATGGTGCCCTAGCTGCATAGATATTCTTTTTCTACAGAGTAAGTCAAAGACAATCTGTCTGTGCTTCTTTCCTACCCTAATGGCCATATTCTGGCATAACAAGCCCTCAGCCGTCTTCACCTGACCTTTCTCTAATGTTCTTTATGCTCTATCCCAGATCACGCTGTTCTTTTCAGACCTCTGTACCCTTGAGCAGTCTTTTTTTTTTTCCCTCTGAGTTATTCCCCTACTGTTTGGATTTGTCTGCCAAGCTCTTGACTTTTTTGCCAAAAGCCAACCTAAAAATCATCTCCTCTAGGAAGCCCTCCATGATTAAGGACATCTTCCTCTGTAGCGTTCTAGTGTCTTATGCTTCTCCGTATTTGGCACATATATCAGTATCATGTTTCTTTGAATATAAGTTACCCCTCTGGCCTGTCAGTAGTGCTTACCATAGTGTTGGGCATGGGCTAAGTGCCTAGTAAATATCTCTTGAATGAACAAATAAACAGTGGCATACCTTTCTATATTCCATAATTGTAGTGTGCATGTATAAACATTCACCCAGTAGCAATAAATAGGAGCTCAGATAGTGAACATTTGGACTTTCTGTTTTGTTGGGTAATTGAAAAAAGGTATGTAGTCAGGCAGTTCATGAAGTATAATTCTATGTTTTAGTGGGTAAATTGCAGATATCTCTCTTTAAAAATAATTTCCTTAAATGTGATAAAATTTATTTTTTAGTTCATATTTGTTAGGTTGTCATAGTGTTTTAAAATATCTGGCTTAGATCACTTAAATTTTTAAAATTATACTTCAAGCAGCTATTAGCATAATGATATTATCTATTAATAGAAATTCCTACAAGAGTAAAAGTACCTGCAATTTACATGAAATCAGAAAACTTGGTGTGATTCGTAGCATCACAACAAACCCAGCATGACTATTGTAATGACTACATTTCCCATCACTGTAATTATCTCCTAAAACTTTTATTGGGAACATTGATTGCCATTTGCTCACTCATTCACTTTGAGAAAGTGGACTGATGAACACGTGCCAGGAGTGAAACAGTGGCTGTGCAGGTCCTCTGGAAAATACATGCTGGATGATTACAAAATGAATCGTTTTTATCAGCCAAGAGAACAGTCTGATCTTTCTGGGTTCAAAATAAATGATAGATTTCTTATTTCTTTCAATTACTAAGAATTTAAGTGAAGAAGATGAGCGGGAGATGGTATTCTAAGAGAAAATGTGAGATGATTATTCCTGCTTGAAGGACGTTAGACACAATGTCACATCCCCTCCCCACTGTAGGGTATCATTCCCCTTCATGAGACTGAGGGAGGGTGGAGATTTGGCTCCTTGAATCTGTCCACTTCTCTCCATTTTCGCTGTCGAGTCTGTAAGCCGAGCTGCCATTGGCTCTTGTCTGGACTACTGCAACTGCCTTCTAACCGCTCTTCCCACCCTTCACTATGCTGCTTTCCAATTCATTCTCTCTACTGCAGACAAAGTGCTCTTTCTAAACAGCAAATCTCATCATGTCACTCCCCTGCTTAAAGTACTCTGACTCCCCGAGTCTTTATTCTGGTTTATAAGGCCTTTCACTATCTGACCCTCTCTATCTGTGCAGTCTTATAACTCACCATACCCTGGTCACACAGAAGCAGAAGGGCTCTTCTTCCTTACCACCCCACTCCCACCCTGTCTTTGATCTAGCTTCTGATCACCTTCCAGGGTTAGATATTCCCCTCTGCACTCCAAGGGCATCCTTAGCTGACTTTTCTTTTTGCACTTATCATACTGTCCTGAAATTGCCTCTTGTCTGTTTCTGCCCCTGTTCTGTAAATTTGATGAGAGCAGAATCTGGGTCTGTCTGGTTCATCTTGTATCCTTAGCACTAAGCATGGAGAGAAGACAGCCAGACATGGCTAAGAGAGGGAATGATTCTGTTTTCCAGGTTTGCTTGTTGCTGCTTTGAAGTCAGGTCAAAGGCAAAATGTTAATTTATCCTCAGTGTCTATTTCTAGGCATTGCTCCACACCTTTCCTGTACTAGTGGATTTACTTTGTGAAAGATGGCTCAAAGAACAGAATGAAAAGTGAGATCGTGGTTCTCATTGGTTGTTCTGAGTGTAGGAAATATCAGTGTGGGTGACCATGTTTAGTCTTTCCCTCCCACACCCAGGCAGTGAAGACTAGAGGCTGATTAAACCGAATTTCAGGGTGTGTGTGCATGTGTGTGTGTGTGTGTATGTGCACATACATGCCTGTGTGTGTATTTAGGTGTATTGTGTTGCTGGGCACAGGGATGGATTGGCTTTGTTAGAAAGTGAGTTCTAGCCCAGTTTTAATGACCAGAAAAGTTTTCTTTTAGTCTTTTTGGATATGGCTATGTATGTGTGTATATGTGATTAGCACCGGATAAAACCAATTTAGAAGAATGTAGCTTTTATCAAGAAAATGAAATTGCAGAATATGAAAAAGGTAACCGGCGTATCTAGTTACAGATAGGCTGTAGAGATCTTGATTTGATTTTTTGGCATTTGTTAAAGTTATTTTGAATGCTCGTCTTTTGTAAAAAAAGCATTTTTTTTTTTCCCTCAACGTCTCCCTGTAGCTCCCACTGAGCCCTCTTGGGAGGTATGCTACACAAACGTTGCTGGAGCGCTTCTTTCTGTCCCAGACTAACAGAGAATTGTGGCAACCTTCTGACATCACTTAACTGTGTGGCTTGCAATGAGCACCTTCGAGCTGCATGGAGCCCTTTGTCTCATGAATTTAGTGCAAATTGGGTAACATGTTTGAACAAGCCTGATGGATTCCAACCAGGATAAAGACAGAGTAAAGAGTGAGGGAAATCTAAAAGATGCCTGTTTCACTCCCTCTCTACCCTTCCCAATGCTGGATCCACAGAATCCAATGCAAGCACCGAGCAAGTTGGCTTAGAGATATCACAGAGCAAGGCTATGTGTCATTTGCATTTCCTGAAAAACAGTCAGGAAACAGTCAGGTGGTGAGAGCCTGCCGTGGGCTGCTGGCAAGAACTTCAGTGATTATATAGCCACCCAAACAATTTCTTCTTCCCCCACTTTTCCGTTTGGGGCTTTAATTTGTATCTTGTTTCTTTAAGCAAAACAGCTGACTTGACTTGTGTCTGACTTCTGGGAATAACTGAATTCTTCTGGCAGGGGCTAAGTAACCAGAGAGTAGCAAATGAAAATTTCACTCTGAAACACACCCACACTCACCCACACACAGACTTGTGGGCTTGTCCATAGCACTCTCTGTGGTTTGGAGAGAGAGATTCGGAGAATATTTGTGTATTATTTGCCTTTTTAATTTACCAGCCCATTTTAAGGGGTCAGAGCTATAAATCTCAACATGAGATGTGGGAAAGAGAATTTTTGTATGATCAAGAGGCATGTGGATTCTTAAAATTTGAGAAAAATTGTGATGGCGAGAAATTGGGTTACTTTGTGATCTCTCTCAGCCCTGCTTTTATGGAAAAACCTTGTTAGGGAAGGAGGTCAGAAAGGCAAATAAACTATCAATAGTTGAAGGTTCAGTTCCTGTTCATGCACTTTGGGTGAATTAGCGTAATTTTCACAGCAAATCTGCTGTTCCACCTATTTACAGATGATGAAAATGAGGGTTGGAGGGATTCAGTAATGTGCTCAAGTATACCCATCCTGTAAGCGATGGAGTCAGAACTCAACCTGGACTTCTCTGATGCCAGAGATAGAGCCAATTATATCACTTTAAATCACTGGGGGCAAAATAGCTAAACCCACATATCTGTGATCGTGGAGTTGCTTCTCCACTTGTCACAGCCCTGTCTTTTCTCTTGCTCCCTTGCTTGTCTGCCTCCCTGCTTTGGAACACCTCATTAATGCTGGGTAGCCCCAGGGAACAACCTGAGTATGGCAGCCCTTCCTTCCTTTTGAAGTTGTTCGTGGCACCAGCTTGCATGTTTTTACGCAGACTTGGGAAGGAACATTTTTTTCTTGTTTTTAATTTATTTTAATCTGAAGGATAATGGCCTGACAATGTTGTATTGGTTTCTGCCGCACAACATAAATCAGCCATAAGTATACATATGTCCTCTCCCTCTTGAACCTCCCTCCCACCCCCTACCCGATTCCACCCCTCTGATTGTTACAGAGCACCAGGTTGAGCTCCCTGTGTTATACAGCAACTTCCTACTAGCTAGCTATTTTACATATGGTAACGTATATGTTTCTGTTCTCCTCTCAGTGCATCCCACCCTCTCCTCCTCCTGCTGTGTCCTTGAGTCTGTTCTCTATGTCTGCATTTCTATTCCTACCCTGCAAATAGGTTCATCAGTACTATTTTTCTAGTTTCCATAAAATATCTTAATTTATGATATTTATTTTTCTCTTTCTGACTTACTTCACATTGTATAACAAGCTCTAGGTTCAGTTTACTGAACTAAAATGAAATTTGTTCCTTTTTATGACTGAGTAATGTTCCATTGGGGCTTCCCTGGTGTTCAGCTGGTAAAGAATCTGCCCACAATGCAGGAGACCTGGGTTCGATCCCTGGGTTGGGAAGATCCCCTGGAGAAAGGAAAGACTACCCACTCCAGTATTCTGGCTTGGAGAATTCCATGGATGGTATAGTCCATGGGGGTCACAAAGAGTAGGACACAACTGAGTGACTTTCACAATATTCCATTGTATATACGTACCACAACTTCTTTATCCATTCATCTGTCAATGAACATTTAGGTTGCTTTCATGTCTTGGCTTTTGTAAATAGTGGCATGCACGTCTTTACACCCAATTAGGAAAGAGCATTTTTTTTAAAAGATTTTTTTTTTTTGAGCAGCTTTAGGTTTGTAGCAAAATTGAGAGGGAATCACAAAGATTTTCTGTCTACCGCCTGCCCCCACACATTCACAGCCTCCCCTGTTATCAACGTCCCACGCCAGAGTGGTATATTTGTTACAACTAATGAACCTACATTGACACATCATTTTCACTCAAAGTTTACATTATCATCCAGAGTTTACATTAGAGTTCACTTTTGGAGGTGTACATTCTATGGTTTTAGACAAATGTGTAATGACATACATCTGTATGTAGTATCATACAGAGTATTTTCACTGCCCTAAAAATCTTTTATGTTCCACCTATTCATAATTCCTCCCATGTCCCCCTAGTCCCTGGAAGCCACTGACCTTTTCACAGTCTCTATAGAAGTAGTGTTAGTCACTCAGGTGTGTCTGACTCTTTGTGACTCCACCTACTGTAGCCTGCCAGGCTCCTCTGTCGTTGGGATTTCCTAGGCAAGAATACTGGAGTGGATTGCCATTCCCTTCTCCAGAGGATTTTCCCAACCCAGGGATCAAACCTGAATCTCCTGTACTGCAGGCAGATTTCTTTACCATTTGAGCTACAGGGAAGACCTACAGCCTCTATAGTTTTAATTTTTTTTTTTTAACAGCTGGAAAGGTAAAGCTATGGGATGATTTGTTGAGCTCACCATTACTTTTCCATCCATTCAGAACTGGCTTGTATATTTACATTGAGTCAACAATCAACACACATTTATAAAGGCCTGTCATGAGTAAACTGTAGTAGTCATCTACCTGGGACATACAAGAGAACTCAGTTAGGGCTTGTGAGCAGTTTAACAATCTGGTTAGTGGGATGGACAAAATATATCCATTTCCATATCTGTTTAGATCTCTGTATCTATGTCATTGACTATAAAATTAAAGCAGAGAGAAAAATTTTCAGGGCTTTCAACACCTGCTAATTGAGAAAGTGAGTAAATGTAACCAGAAAGTTTTGAAAAGACTTGAAATTGAACATGTTATTTTTTAGAACCTGGTAATGCCCCCTACTCCAGTACTCTTGCTTGGAAAATCCCAAGGACGGAGGAGCCTGGAAGGCTGCAGTCCATGTGGTCGCTGAGGGTCGGACACAACTGAGCAACTTCACTTTCACTTTTCACTTTCATGCATTGAAGAAGGAAATGGCAACCCACTCCAGTGTTCTTGCCTGGAGAATCCCAGGGATGGGAGAGCCTGGTGGACTGCTGCCTCTGGGGTCGCACAGAGTCGGACACGACTGAAGCGACGCAGCAGCAGCAGCAGCAGCAGCAGCAGCAATGCCTGCTTATTAGCCTTTCATGAGGATAAATAAGTGTTATTTTTTAAAAAAGCTCCTCTTTTGTACAACAGTAGCCTGAATAGTCAAGAGTTGGCAAAGCCTTTTCTGATGTTTATTGGAGCAGCTGTGAAAATAATTTTGTACCATTAGGAATAAATTTGGGAATGGGATTTATTTTAAGGCTTTCAAAAACTGGAAGTGCTCTGGTCTCAGAATTATTTTTTATTAAACATTGTCTCCCTGGCTACGTTTTAGGTGCTGGCTGAATTCCTCACAGTGGATTGTGTTAGCATTAGAAATGCTGTTGAATGATAGTAATGACAATAAATTTCACTGGAAAAGACCCTGATGCTGGGAAAGATTGAGGGCAAGAGGATAAGGGGGTGACAGGGGATGAGATGGTTGGATAGCATCACTGACTCAATGGACGTGAGTTTTAGCAAACTCCAGGAGACAGTGAAGGACAGGGAAGCCTGGCAGTGCTGTAGTTCATGGGGTCACAGAGTCAGACACAGCTGAGCGACTGAACAACAATCATGACAATAAATACATGTATTAAAGGATGGAGTTGGGTTCCAATTCTATTTGGCTAAACTTGATATTTGACTTTGCTGACTCAGTTTGGGGATCCTTAAATATAATTTATATGTACTCTTATCTGGGCACAATCATGCTTGAAAAAAAATGTGAACCCTTGAATACAGGTGCTTAGAATGCAAATTGTTATATATTTCCATCAGTACGTTTTACACATTGACATCTTAGTCCAGAAGGAAACCTTCCCTGTACCGTCAGTTCAAGACTGACTTCCAAATGAGGACTGAGTAAACACGGTGGACAAGGAGGCTGGGAAGATGTGACTCTGCAGGGGCCGCATTGCCGCCTTGCTGCCACCATGGATGAGGACTGCCATCTTTTTCTCACGGTATCTGATTCTGGAAAGACAAGTTGCACATTTTGCTCCCAATACATAGCCAGGTACCCCAGCCTCTTTCTCACTCCATTCTGACTCTCTCTTCCCTCAAGCTCACTCATTCTCTGTTTCCATGGGAGCTTCCAAGAGAAATGGAGTGAATCATTCAGCAAGGAGAAAACACCAACCAAACATCAACCATCAAACACCTAGAATCCTCAACACTGATTTAGAATCCACTTTCTTACGGTTTCTTGGTAAGACTATATAACAATGTACAGAAAAGAGGAAAGTGGTTCATCTAATGAGGGCCAAGGGGACAAACTGAAATGTACTGCATATACTCTGAATCAGGGCCCAAAGGAAATATACAAAATATGAAACTTGTTTTTGGTCTCTAGGAGCATAAAATCAAATAAGGGAGAAAAGCATGCTGACAGTTTGTGAGACAGGATGAGACAAGTTATAGCTGTTACCACAGCATCACTTTGCTTCCATCTCCAAAATACAAAGCCCTCTTTCCTGGCTCTCAGGGCCCCTGGAAATCTGTACGCCATCTCATTGACTGTTCAGAAAAGTCTGCAGGTAGCAGATGGACACCTTGTCTGGGTGAGGGAGACACAATCAAGATTGTCTCCTATAGTAGACTCTCTCCCAGTTCAATTCACAGCCACTCCCAGTACCATAAACGGATCCCCCAAGGCTTGGACATGAGAGGTTCAGATTCTTGGTCTCAGAGTCCTGACCTCTTTTCTTTCTCTGTAGCCCTAGCAGATTCATCCCCAAGGTCTGGAAATGTCTTTTCATATATCTTTCTTCTGTAAAAAAATTAATTTTGTTTTTGGCCTCACTGTGCAGCATCAGTTCAGTTCAGTCACTTAATCGTGTCTGACTCTTTGCAGCCCCATGAATCATAGCACGCCAGGCCTCCTTGTCCATCACCAACTCCCGGAGTTCACTCAGACTCACGTCCATTGAGTCCGTGATGCCATCCAGCCATCTCATCCTCTGTCATCCCCTTCTCCTCCTTCCCCCAATCCCTCCCAGCATCAGAGTCTTTTCCAGTGAGTCAACTCTTCACATGAGGTGGCCAAAGTATTGGAGTTTCAGCTTTAGCATCATTCCTTCCAAAGAAATCCCAGGGCTGATCTCCTTCAGAATGGACTGGTTGGATCTCCTTGCAGTCCAAGGGACTCTCAAGAGTCTTCTCCAACACCACAATTCAAAAGCATCAATTCTTCGGTGCTCAACTTGCCTCACAGTCCAACTCTCACATCCATACATGACCACAGGAAAAACCATAGCCTTGACTAGATGGACCTTTGTTGGCAAAGTAATGTCTCTGCTTTTGAATATGCTATCTAGATTGGTCATAACTTTCCTTCCAAGGAGTAAGCAACTTTTAATTTCATGGCTGCAGTCACCATCTGCAGTGATTTTGGAGCCCCCAAAATAAAGTCTGACACTGTGTCCACTGTTTCCCCATCTATTTCCCATGAAGTTATGGGACCAGATGCCATGATCTTCATTTTCTGAATGTTGAGCTTTAAGCCAACTTTTTCACTCTCTTCTTTCACTTTCATCAAGAGGCTCTTTAGTTCCTCTTCACTTTCTGCCATAAGGGTGGTGTCATCTGCATATCTGAGGTTATTGATATTTCTCCCGGCAATCTTGATTCCAGCTTGTGCTTCTTCCAGCCCAGTATTTCTCATGATGTACTCTGCATATAAGTTAGATAAGCAGGGTGACAAATATACTGTGCAGCATATGGGATCTCAGTTCCCTGAACAGAGATTGAACTCATGTTCCCTGCAGTGGAAACACAGACTCTTAACCACTGGACCAACCAGGAAAGTCCTTAGATCTTTAAAGCACATAATTTACAAATTTGGAAAAATGGAACCACCTTCCTATTCTCATTAGGTAGATCCTCTGATGATGATTACTATCTTAGGGACTGCTAAGATGATATTCCTTCTCATCTTCCTGTTAAAGGGAAGAAAAATAAAGAAAGAAAATGAAAGCACAAGAATAGTCAATTATCAAGTAAGCAAAAAAAAAAAAAAAAAAAAGTGCTGAGCAGCAGCCAAATAACAAACATTTTGATACACCTTATTCTATTTAATCTCCATAATAAAGACCACAAAATGGTTGTTATTCTTCCCATTTTGTTGAAAAAATGTTGAGTCTCATAATAGTTAAACAACTTGCTCAAAGTCACACGGTTAACAGAGACAATATTACATATATTTCTGTTGCCCAGGACAGTGTTCCTTCTATTACAGTTTCTCCTAGGTCAAAAAAGGAAGGTCTTCCTGTGGGTTGGAATGTTCTCAGGGCAGGTTTATGATGGGGAGGTATCTGAAGTGGCTCTTGACTGAATTACAGGCTTTGGCTAGACAGTGGAAGAAGGCAAACGTATTCCTGGACTGGGAGGATTTGCATGACTAAAACCACAGACTGGGAAAGTGGAAGGTGTATTTGGAAGACTATGTGTAGTCTGCCTTGGCTGGAGAGAAGGGTTCTTTCATAGGATGAAATGGCATCCAGCCAAAGAGAGGAGAACAATGAGGACGGTTCTGCCATTGTTGCGATTCGGGAGTTTCAGGCACCTCTGTTAAATGAGGATAAACAGGGCTGACCTTCCCTCACAGGCAGTCTGGGATTCTGAATCACCAGTGACTGGGAAGAGCATGCTCCATTATTTGAGGCATGATATTATATCCACCAGCTATTTTGTGCAGTTGAATTTTTGTTCCATTGAAATGATTCTCTCAGTGTGAGCTCAATAGCAACGGGCATGTTGGTGGTTTTCCTGTGTTGCCAGAAACTAGGTCTGAATTTCTTCCAGCGCCTCCTGCTCTAAAGCACCTCTTATGATTAATTAACCTTTTGTGGAGTAACTAGGACATCTGTGTGGGATGAGATGGACTTTGGTCAGACTTCAGTTTTCAGTTGTTCAGCAAGAGGGTAATTAATTATAAGAGCTGAATCTGAACAGAAGATTGTTGGAGGAAATCCAAATGAAGCAAAACATCTAATTATCAATGAACAGGAAGGTTTTTTTTTTTATTGTTGTTGTTGTAGGAGTGAATAAAATACTTAATGTGATGTAAATAAGAGATAGTAACAACTTAAGATGTCTTCTTGTAGTGTACACATAATGCAAAAAATGTGAGATATTTGTATTTTTGGAGATACAATACAATAAACTAATCATAACTAGACAAACAGGAAACAGAGGCCAAGTTAGTGTCTGAAATAAATATGTATTCCCCTTTGAGATAATTGTTATGTTGACTTTAACAAGGATATATCTAGAATCATCTGGCTATTATTGCCCCTGACAAATGACAGTAAACACCTCTTGTCTAGAGAAGCATGTTGGATTAAGATGCAAAATAAGAGATAAAATTCAGAAGCTAAAAACAGTTTAAAATCAATTTCTTTAACATCAGTGGTTACTGTGATAGAGATGTAGCTAGCTTTTTGAGGTGAGTCACCTCTAGCATTTAACTCGCATCTACTTGATACAATCTCCCCAACTCCCTGCTAAGCCTGACACAGCCAGAGATTCTAGCTTGACTTACTTAACTGATGAAGGGGTACCTTAGTGGACATGTGAGAAATTTCCACTCTCAAACAAAATGATTCTCAAGGTGTTTGTTGTGCACATTCACTGATAACTTCTATACAAATGTTGCATGATTCAATTTCAATAGGGGAATGTGATTCTGTTACCATAAGGGGGGACCCTTCTAGGGCCCAAGAATGGACTCTTTTCTAACACTAGGAAATGAATTGTCTAAGGAGACACACATACTGACAAAGCAAAAGACTTTCTTGGAAAGGGAAAGTGGAGAACAACAGGGTAAGGGAAGCTAAGAGTACTGCTCTGCCACATGCCCCACAGTCTCAGGGTTTATGGTGGCGGGGTTCCTCTTCCAGGTTACCTCTGGCCAGCCCTCTTGCCTATGTCCATCTTTGGTCCAATTCAAGGCCATTCCTGGCAGTGTGTGCATCTCTCAGTCAAGATGGATTCCAGTTCAAGGGTTTCTCTTAGATTGGTAGGACATATTAAAGGTTGGGGTCTCCTCCCTCTTCTTCAGTTCAGTTCAGTTCAGTTGCTCAGTCATGTCCGACTCTTTGTGATCCCATGAACCGCAGCATACCAGGGCTCCCTGTCCATCACCAATTCTTGGAGTCCACCCAAACCCATGTCCATTGAGTCAGTGAGGCCATCCAACCATCTCATCCTCTGTCGTCCCCTTCTCCTCCTGCCCTCAATCTTTCCCAGCATCAGGGTCTTTTCCAATGAGTCAGCTCTTCGCATCAGGTGGCCAAAGTATTGGAATTTCCACTTCAACATCAGTTCTTCCAATGAACATCCAGGACTGATTTCCTTTAGGATGGGTTGGTTGGATCTCTTGCAGTCCAAGGGACTGTCAAGAGTCTTCTCCAACACCACTGTTCAAAAGCATCAGTTCTTTGGTGCTCAGCTTTCTTTGTAGTCCAATTCTCACATCCATACATGACCACTGGAAAAACCATAGCCTTGACGAAATGGACCTTTGTTGACAAAGTCATGTCTCTGCTTTTTAATATGCTACCTAGGTTGGTCATAACTTTCCTTCCAAGGAGTAAGCATCTTTTAATTTCATGGCTACAGTCACCATCTACAGTGATTTGGAGCCCAGAACAATAAAGTCAGCCACTGTTTCCCCATCTATTTGCCATGAAGTGATGGGACCGGATGCCATGATCTTCATTTTCTGAATGTTGAGCTTTAAGCCAACGTGTTTACTCTCCTCTTTCACTTTCATCTCTTCCCAAATTCTTCCGGCTGGCAGCAGCTTGTCAGTTCTGAGTTCCTTATCAGGACCTCCTGTTGTGAGATAACTCACAAAAGTGGTTATTATCATGCCTGGCCAAGGCTGGCAGTTTAGGTCAATGGTTCCCTAACAACACTGGTTCGTGTTTATAAATACTACTAGGCTCCTACTGGTATGAAGATACTGTGTCCTCTCTCACCTACTTCTTCTGCTGCTGTCAAATAGTTTCAATTCCTATTTTTCTTTTCTCTCTACTTCTGCTGTCTTGTGTTAGAACTTGCTGCCTACTCTTTGTGCCACTTAGTTATCATAACTTTCCACTGTATGTTGTTGTTGGGGGACAGTTCTTTGTGGGTCTCTCGCATTTCTGCACGTCTTTCAAGCAGAGGCACTGATAACTTATTCGAGATCATTGTTTCATGAGTGTTTATATGGTGAGACTTGGAAGATGGAGACAGTGTTTCCCTCTGGAGCAGAGGGCAGCTTCCTTGCCATTCAGTATAATAATCTCTCTCTTACAGGGGCAAAGATAGGAAGGTTTGCTAGTAACTCATTATGAAAGATTTAGGTTTCCTAAGTTTGAATTTTCTCAGTGTTAATCCCTTAGTTGTGTCTGACTCTGTGACCCCATGGACTGGGGCCCACTCAGGCTCCTCTGTCCATGAAATTCTCCAGGCAAGAATACTGGCTGCTGCTGCTGCTGCTAAGTCGCTTCAGTCGTGTCCAACTCTGTGCGACCCCATAGACAGCAGCCCACCAGGCTCGTCTGTCCCTGGGATTCTCCAGGCAAGAATACTGGAATGGGTTGCCATTTCCTTCTCCAATGCATGCATGCATGCTAAGTCGCTTCAGTAGTGTCCAACTCTGTGCAACCCTGTGGACAGCAGCCCACCAGGCTCCTCTGTCCCCAGGATTCTCTAGGCAAGAATCCTGGAGTGGGTTGCTATTTCCTTCTCCAGGGGATCTTTCTGACCCAGGGATGGAACCCAGACTTCCTTCACTGCAGGCAGATTCTTTACCACCTGAGCCACCAGGGAAGCCCTGAGTTTCCTCAGTTGTGATGCAAACCCACTGCATCACCTGGCTGCTCTGTGTCACCCTTTTGGTGACTAAAGGGGTGAGCGACAAGGGGAACCAAGGCAAATATGAAGTTTACGCCGCCTGCTGTGCTATAATAAGTCCCTTGTCCCTGAATCAGGTGTCTGTGTCTCCTGCCACTATCCACAAAAGTGTGGCAGGATAAATTGCTAGCTTGCAAGAGAAGTCAGATTTCTTCATACTTCTTGACATGTATGTCTTACGTCCAAACTCCCCCAGAGAATCTGACTGGGTCAGGTAATCACCATCTGGTACAGAGGACTCCTGTAATATTGACTTCCTTTTTTCCCTTCTAGTTTTACTGAGATATGATGGCATACAGCACTGTATAAGTTTAAGATGTACAGTGTAAGTATTTGACTTGCCTGCATCATGGAATGATTATCAAAATAGATTTAGTGAATATCTATCATCTCATATTGATACGAATTAAAGGAATAAAAAAGTCCATTTTCCTTGTGATGAGAACTCTCAGGATTCACAATCTTAACAACCCTCATATACAACATATGGTAGTGTTAATTATATTTTTCACATTGTATATTCCATCCCTAGGACTTTATCTTATAACTGAAAGTTTGTATTCAATACATTCGACTGCCTTCATCCAGCTTCCTCTCCCACCACTGAACTCCCAGATAAGACCCTCTTATAGGCTAGTCAGTAGATTGCTGCTTTTGGATCAGGTACTTGTGCTTCGACCAGTCATCTGTGGCCAATTTTTCAAGGTCACTTTGTTCAAATATTGGAAACGGTGAATGAGAGACAGGAACTCATTGAAAGAGGATGTGAGCTTGGCAAACCCTGTGAAGTTCTCAGAAGCAGACATTGTACCTTGCACTTATTATAGACCATATAGGAAAACTTACTGAGAAATAGCAAATTCACCGTAACTCTCCTTCATAATCTGGGATTTGCAATCTTATATTAGTTTCAGGTGGACAACATAGTGATTTGATATTTTAGATTATACTTCACTGAAAGTTGTTATAAAATATTGGTTATGCTTCCTGTGCTGTGTATTATATCCTCTATCTTATTTATTTTATACTTTGTGGATCTTTTCAAAAAATACTATACTGTTACATGATCCATGGTTGGTTGAATCCATGGATACAGGACCATCACTATGAAGGGTCAACTGCCAAGGTACACATGAATTTTTGATTGTTTGGGGGTTCGTGCCCTTGACTCTGCATTGTTCAAGCGTCAGTTGAACACAACTTTATGTGTGGAGATTATATATTAATATATCACACATATTCTATATCTATACATACGTGTTGTTGTTGTTCAGTTGCCCAGTCATGTCCGAGTCTTTGCAACCCCATGGACTGCAGCACACCAGGCCTCCCTGTCCTTCACCATCTCCTGGAGTTTGCCCAAGTTCCTGTTCATTGCATTGGTGATGTTGTCCAGCCATCTCATCTTCTGACAACCTCTTCTCCCTCTGCCCTCAATCTTACCCAGCATCAGGGACTTTGCCAATGAGTCACTTGTTTGCAACAGATGACCTAAATACTGGAGCTTCAGCTTCAGCATCAGTCCTTCCAGTGAATATTCAGGGTTGATCTCCCTTAAGATTGACTAGTTTGATCTCCTTGCTGTCCAAGGGACTTTCAGAAGTTTTCTCCAGCATGACAGTTCAAAAGCATCAATTCTTTAGCGTTCTGCCTTCTTATGGTCCAGCTCTCACAACTGTACGTGACCACTGGGAAGACCACAGCCTTGACTATATGGACCTTTGTTGGCAGAGTTATGTCTCTGCTTTTCAACACACTGTGTATACATATAAAATTTATATATTATATGTATAGACAGCATGCATATAAAATATAAATTTTATGCATATATACATATAAACATCAGAGAAGGCAATGGCGCCCCACTCCAGTACTCTTGCCTGGAAAATCCCATGGACGGAGGAGCCTGGAAGGCTGCAATCCATGGGGTCGCTGAGGGTCGGACACGACTGAGCGACTTCACTTTCACTTTTCATTTTCATGCATTGGAGAAGGAAATGGCAACCCATTCCAGTGTTCTTCGCTGGAGAATCCCAGGGATGGGGGAGCCTGGTAGGCTGCAGTCTATGGGGTCGCACAGAGTTGGACACAACTGAAGTGACTTAGCAGCAGTAGCACATATAAACATACATATAAAACATATAAAATTTCCATACACACATACATATTTCTATCTATCCACACATATAAATATAATCCACACATCTCTATCTACCCGTATACCTGCCTACATATATCTATATTTATCTATCTATCTTTCTGTTGAGAGATATTTGTTATGAGGAATTGGCTCACGAGATTTTAGAGGCTGAAAAGTTTCACAGTCTGCCATTGTCAAGCTGGAGATTCAGGAAAGCCAGAGGTCTAATTCAATCTGTGTCTGAAGACCTGAGAGCCAGGGAGCTTGATGGTACAAATACCAGTCTGAAGGTAGGAGATGAAATGTTACAGCTCATGCAATGAGGCAGGAAAGAAAGGTAAGTTTTTTTTCACCTTTTGTTCTATGCAGGCCCTCAACTGATAGGATGATGTCCACTCACACTGGTGAGAGTAATCTTCTTTACTGAGACCACCAATTCAAATACTAATCTCATCCAGAATATCCTCACAGCCCACCCAGGAATAGTGCTTAATCTGGGCATCCTATGGCCAGTTTAGTTGACACAAAAAATTAACTATCACAGTCACCAGGAGGGAAGTTAGCTTGAAAATAAAGGTGATACTTGGAGGAAGAAAGAGCCAAAACAATAGCAAAAATTGGAGCCAGAGCCCTAGTCAAATTATCCCCAAAGTCTATATAGTTTTTGGGCATGTCACTTATGTAAGCCAATAAATTAACTTTACTATTAATATCAGTTTGAGCTGGGTTTTCTATTACCTACCAACAAAACATTCCAAATGATTCATGTAGTAGTTTTCATAACATCTAAAGTCACTCAAGGATCATGTTGGAGGTTACACAGATCATACAAACACCTTTCTGAAGTTGGGAGAGTGTACTTTAGGCCTGGAAAAGTCAGATGCAACAGTCTCATAGGTGTAATTCTCTGTTCTTTCCAGTGCCAGAGATGATATTACCCATAAACTGCTGTGGAATAAATCCATGAATACTGCCTGTTGCTTCTCATAACTTACCTGTTATTTCCTGACTCTGATCACACCTGCTTCATCATTGTTACTGGGCTTTTGCTGCAGAATTTGGAGGATGAGATTAGTTACTAAAGAGTTAAATGAAAAGACAAAAAAATCTTGTTGTTTCCACAAACAGCAGTGACCCATGTCATCTTGGCCTCCACATTCTTTAGGGGTGGATTTCCATACTGGTGATTCAGCAGGCCAGGCCATACTACTTAATCAGAAGTTATAATTTTGGTTTGAACTGTTCAGTGGTCCATTATAGTCTACAGTTTACATCTTGTGGCAAATGGAGAGACTAATCATTTTGCTGGAGTACAATCTTATTTTCTTCAGAAAATAATTAGACCTAGAGCTGTGTTTTAGATCTCAGCACTGCCCTTTGATATTTAAAAGAATATCCTCTTTCCTAACTGAAAACTGACAGATTAAAAAAAAAAGTCAAGACAGAGATGGCCCTACCCCATGTACAGGAATCACTACCATCTGTTATAAGTGGAAGTACCAACAAGAACCACACCCAAAATGAGAGAATAATACAGCCTAGCTAACCACGGCTGAACCATGTTAACATGATGAAGAATCCTGATGGGAATGCAGGTTAATACTCCCAGCTTGCCAGGCCACATGCTTGCTGATATCAGGATTTTTTAGTAGATGTGGAAAACTGTTGAAGTCAGAATATCTGGGTCAGCATAACTGTATGTGCACTAACGGACAAAAATCTAACATGAACAGCCTTCCCCAATGTGTTCTTTTCTTCTCTTTCAAATGCTCTGTGATACTCGAAGAATGGAATAACTTCTCGGAATGTGGCCCGTGGACAGCAAAGCCAAGTTGCAAGTTGGTAACAGGGTTCTTATGCAATGGTGGACTGTCTGGGAATAAGGCACAAAGACTTCTCCCCAGACGTGCATCACTTATACCACCAAGCACACCCACAACCCTTAAAACGTCTTTCTGGAATCTCAACAGTGGTTCAAAGGAAAACCCAGGCCAAGTAATTGTCTTATGCTGCTGCTGCTGCTAAGTCGGGTCCGTTGTGTCCGACTCTGTGCGACCCCATAGATGGCAGCCCACCAGGCTCCCCTGTCCGTGGGGTTCTCCAGGCAAGAACACTGGAGTGGGTTGCCATTTCCTTCTCCAATGCATGAAAGTGAAAAAAGTGAAAGTGAAGTCGCTCAGTCGTGTCTGACTCTTCTAGATCCCATGGACTGCAGCCTACCAGGCTCCTCCATCCATAGGATTTTCCAGGCAAGAGTGCTAGAGTGGGTTGCCATTGCCTTCTCTGAATTGTCTTACAAGTAGAGCTAAATTCAAGGCCATGCATCACTGTGGAGAGCAAAAAGCTTGTTGAAATTTTAAGCAGAAAATGGCTCTTTGTCCTGGCCAAACTTGAATTCAAAGAAATCCTTTGGTTAAATTCTCCATGGTTTCTCCAATTGAGTTTCATTTCAATGTTCATTATTTCATTAATATAGCTTCATATACATTTATTTTCTTAAAGTAAGTCTATCTCCACTCCTTTTCTTTAGTATTTAGAAGTCCAAAGTACTATCATGCTATCATCACTTTACTTTCAGTGTCAAGAAGCATCTTGACAGGTTTAGTTTGCCAACTGACTTTTCTCTTCTGATCAGAAAAAAAATTCTGTTAACCATTTCCCCATAGTATTCTTCTCAGTAGTAAAAGTCACAGCAAGGCTACTTAATTTCTTAGGTGCTCATTTTTTCTTTCCATAAATGAGACTGCCAACAGATGGCCATATAATGGAAATCACCATTGACTCTCATGGGTTATCTCTACCTGAGCTTTGTAATCTGCATCAGGAAAGCATTTTCAGCATTTTCGTCTTCCTGGATGGTCTGTTTCTACAAATTCTCTTCATTATGCTTCTATCTTCTTGTGTGTACATTTCTGTACAGTAGTATATCCCTTTATTCTTATTACAACTCTTGATTGTACTTACTTTGCACTATTATTTTCTTCTCTAGTGTCTTTTTTCTTTCAAGCATGGATTTATTCCATCCAGATGGTTCCAAGAGTAAGAAGCATATCTTCTAATTCTTCTCATGCCTCTAAACACCACTTAAGATGTTGAAGATGGAGAATAAATATGCTTCCCCAGTAACATCAGTTTCCTGGTCCTAGCTTCATTTGCATTGGTTTCCTTTCCCTTAAAGACATCCCTCAAATTGATTTTTTAATTAATATTTAAATTGTTTAAAAGCCATTTGCAGCCCTCTTATAAATTAATTTCACCTGCTTGCAAATATATTGAAACTGGATCTGATTAGAAAGGAATCTTAAGTTGTATGGACTGTGACTGGATATATTCTTTGTTTTTCTTAGCTCTAACTGGTTTATTAAATGTGCTTAACTCAGTAGGGTTTAACCAAAAAACAGTATTTATCTTTCTTTCTCGACAGCCATTAATTATACTTGCTCAGTTTTCTCTGCCTCCTTGATGACAACTTGAACAGATCGCATAGCTTTTCAGTCAATTTCTAGGTGTTAATAAATAGGTTCACTCTCAAGTATTAATGGCAACTTTAGAATCTCATCTAACTGAGGCTCCCTCCCCTCCTGTGTCCTCCCGTCCCCCTCCACTGCCCACCCAACGCTCAGAGAAGACAAGAGCCCTAGGCTGGCGGGCTTCCCAGGTGGTGCTACCAGTAAAGAACATGTTTGCCAACACAGGAGACATGAGACCTGGGTTCCATCCCTGGGTCAGGAAGATTCCCTGGAAGAGGGCACAGCAACCCACTCCAGTATTGCTGCCTGGAGAATCCCATAGACAGAGGAGACTGGTGGGCTACAGTCCATGGGGTCACAAAGAGTTGGACACGACTGAGGTGACAGCTCGCACACACACTTGGCTGGTGGCCGGGCTGCGAGGCAGGTCCTAGCTTCCCTTTGCTTCTCCACTTTGCTCTTTCCCTCCAGGTGTCTGCTCAGAAGGCTGTTGCTTCCATCCTCTTCAGAGTCAGGCTGGCAAGTGGGGAGGACAACAGATGATGACAGTTTTGGACTAGCCTGTACTGGTATAAATGATCCCCATGTTCTCTCTGGCATATGCCTCAATGCTAGGATTCTTTCAGGAGTGTGTTTCAAGATGTCTTTGTCCTGCACAAGGGGCTTCCCTGGTGGCTCAGACAGGAAAGCGTCTGCCTGCAATGCGGGAGACCCGGGTTTGATCCCTGGGTTGGGAAGATCCCCAGGAGAAGGAAATGTCAACCGGAGTCGGTACTCTTGCCTGGAAAATTCCACGGACAGAGCAGTCTTGTAGGCTACAGTCCATGGGATAAAGAGTTGGACACAACTGAGCGACTTCAGTTCTACTTCTTGTCCTGCACAGATCGCATGTTCTCTGGCTAACCTCTGTGATGCCCTCTGAGTTTCTTTGCTCTGGCTGTGTACCCTACTGAGTGTTTTTCGGGGTCCCAGTGCCCTGCTAGCTGAGCCCTTTCAAGACAGGGCTAGCCTAGCTCCTCTCTGTGGCATTCAGATGGTCCAGAGTGCCTTTATCCTACTGGGACATGCAGAAGCTCAGCATGCTCACTCTGACGTCGTCTCTGTTTGTTTGCTGCTAAGTCACTTCAGTTGTGTCCGACTCTGTGCGACCCCACAGATGGCAGCTCACCAGGCTCCCCCATCCCTGGGATTCTCCAGGCAAGAACACTGGAGTGGGTTGCCATTTCCTTCTCCAATGCATGAAAGTGAAAAGTGAAAGGGAAGTCGCTCAGTCATGTCCGACTCTTCGCGACCCCATGGACTGCAGCCCACCAGGCTTCTCCGTCCATGGGATTTTCCAGGCAAGAGTACTGGAGTGGGGTGCCATTGCCTTCTCTGAAAGCACTCCCTCCACCCCCAGTTCCCTTCTCCATGGAAAAGGCATTGGGAAATCCACTCCCATGAATTTTTCTAAAGAATCTTTTATTTTTCCTGTCAGGCTATGGGCTCAAGTTCTCAGGACAGGTTTTGGCAACATCTAAGCTAGTCCTATAGGGAGGGTTTTTGGATTATAGGGTGTGTAGTTCCTTGTTCTCAGCTTTGGTTCATCAGATGAAATTCCAATTAACACTATGTCATGATGCAAAACAGTTTTGAGACTAAAAGTTTTATGTTTCTCTAGTGAAAACTAAAGTATGAATGCACATTCTTTCAATGTTTATTCCAGATTCTTCTACAGGGTTCTTATAAATGAAACAAGGCACTTTGAAAGCTTAGATGTTTCCTTTCTAAGTTTAGTATCACACTATATTACCAAAGTCAGTGCATATGATTAAAGAAACACGAATTAGATGCATAAAAATTAGATTGTAAATTTGTTGAGTGATATTTGAATTTGGATTTCTTTTACTCCTCTTTTAGTTGGTCAGTTATTTTCACTAAAGTATTATTTGGTTGAGAAACCTACTCTAAAGTGGGCTTCCCTAGTAGCTCAGTTGGTAAAGAATCTGCCTGCAATGCAGGAGACTAGGGTTTGATCCTTGAGTCAGCAAGATGCCGTGGAGAAGGAAATGGCAACCCACCCCAATGTTCTTGCCTGGAAAATCCCATGGACAGAGGAGCCTGGTGGGCTATAGTCCACAGAGTCTCAAGAGTTAGACATGACTTAGAGACTAAATCACCACCACTATAGAGTAAAACATATTGTCTGTGATTCTTGACTTTAGAGTCTAGTTTCTGATATGGTTTAGAGGTGTCTTAATGCTGAGAATTGGATTCACACCAGTGGGTTTCAAGTCAGGTAAACCACTTAGCTTTATGATTTAGGACAAGGCATTTTTATGGGACTAAGTAGTACTATTTTTAAATTGAGAAACATATTAGTGGGTAATTTTTAAAGTCAGAGCTCTAACAGTTTGTAACATTTGGATAATATACATTTGTGTTGGTGTAAATTAAAAAAGACCAGCTAAAAAATAACTTTAAAAAAAATATCTGATTCAACATTCGCATTATCAATAGTGTTATTAGACAGAATTTCATCATTCACTATAATTCATATAGTCTTTAATTTTATTATTTAGTTTTGCTATACTTTCAATAATGGAAAGCTTAATGATCAGTGACTTTGATTAAACATTTAATGTGGCACTAGCATTTTCCCTTTGCTAGTTGTGAAACAAGTTACTGTTTCTTTCAGAATATATACTAAAGATAAATGTTATTTATTTATTTTGTAGACTTCTTAATACTAAATATATTTAGTTTTCCTATCTGGACAATGGGTACAATAACAGCCAAAAAAAAGCTAAGCATGTCCTCAGGGAAAGCATTCCGCAGACCTTCCTGCCAGAGAATGTTTCACCAAGTCACAAGACAGGGAACTCCCATGACTCTTCTTTCCCCTCAAACTGACATCTAATCAGCTAGAAAACCCTTGGCTCAACTCCAAAGAGGGTCATGCATGCTGTTACCACCGATTCTATAAATTCTTGCCCAGATTAAGCAGCCACAGTGGTCTTTAAATCCATAAACCAGGTCACCTCCATCCTCTCCTTGGAACCTTCCAGTGGCATTTGTATGCAGTTTGAATAAAATCCAAGTTCCTTGTCAGGGTATATTAGTTAAGGTGGTGATAAATAAAACTCAAAACATCCATGGCTTAACACGTGAAATTTTACCCCTGGCTCATGTAGCAGTTCGGTGTAGGTGATCCTGGTTTTGAGCAGTTCTCCACTGATGATTCAGGGACTCAGGTTTGTCATCTTGTGGTCCTGTGTTTTGCTAGCTGCCTCAGAATCTTCTGCATCTTGCGGGCCAGTGAGGGACAATGGGTGGAAAAGGTACACCCGCTTAGTTGCAGTGGCACTAATATGGCTGCATTGCAACACTCACATTCCATTGGTCATATGACCCCCACTAGAAGCTACGGGGGCTGGGAGATGTAGTCTCTGGCAGGAACCACACCCCAGGCACCTCTCTTCTCTCTGGAAAAGGTGTGTGAATTTTTAGGGAACAGCTAGCCATTCTGCCGTACACAGTCTTGAAGGTTCCCCTAATTGTCCCATCTACTTCTCTGGCCCCCTCTCATACACTTTCCCCTGGTTGTGTTCCAGCTACACTGGCCTTCTCCTCTTCTCATCTTAAGCTCATCCTTGCTTTAGGACTTTTGTGTTTTCTTCCTTCTGCCTGGAAGGGTTTATCCCCAGACCTTTTTCTGGGTCATTCTCTTTAACTCTCGAGTCTCCATTCAAATATTGATACCATCCTCTCAGGAGTTCCCTGCCTGACTACCAGTGTAGTCCTCTGCTATGTTACCAGGTTCAGTTATCTTCACAGCATGAGTCAACTCTCTGGAATTGTCTATGCTTTATTACTTAGTTATTGCCCACTTTCCTCCCTGCTCTCACTCCTTCTACCCTACTCCCCACCCTTACCGTGTGCAATATCAACTCCGTGCCTGGCTATCTTGCTTACTGCCCTATGTATTCCAGCATACAGAACTTCACTGGTAAATATAAGTCACTCAATACATATTTATTGAATGAATCCTGAGTCAAAATCCATAAAGAAGAGTTTATATGGGAAAGCTGGCATCACTCCACATTTTCAATCACTAGGATTCAGTACAGCTAATCAGTCATTCAACCAATACAATCACCTATCTCTGTTGCATTAAATCCTCATTGTAGTATCCTAGAAGAATCTGGTAGGGTATGTTAATCCAATGAACAAATCTAGAGCCTGTTAGAAGTCCATTTTTGCAAGATTTTTAAAACTGTACTTTTGTCTCTTGGAATTTTAAAGCAGTCCTTTTCTGGCTAAATGTGAATATGCATTACAGGTGGTATACTTTGCTTGCGAATGACTCCCATTGCTACTAATAATACAACCGGGGAATGTCAATGAACCAACACAAAATAATTCTAATGGCTGCTCCACCAGTCAGTTTCAAAACTGCTAATGGAACCTGAGACTTTTGAGTTTTTCATATACTCACAATATTAGAATGATTATTTACTTCCATTTCCCTACTATTTCCAGAGTGGAAATTCAAAGCCCTTTTGAATTTTCTTGATGAAAGTATTCACACAATTGTGTTTTAAGAAGATATATTTCACTTATTTATCTTGAGTAGAAAAATATTTATTTCAGAGCCCCAAACCCTGAATTTGAATACTTTGGGTCTGCCATTTACCAATTGTGTGACCTTATGTAGGTATTTCACAAGGGCTCCAAAATCACTGCAGATGGTGACTGCAGCCATGAAATTAAAAGATACTTGCTCCTTGGAAGAAAAGCTATGACCAACCTAGACAGCATATTAAAAAGCAGAGAAATTACATTGCTGACAAAGGTCCATCTAGTCAAAGCTATGGTTTTTCCAGTAGTCATGTATAGATGTGAGAGTAAGACCATAAAGAAAGCTGAGCACCGAAGAATGATGCTTTTGAACTGTGGTGTTGGAGAAGACTCTTGAGAGTCCCTGGGACTGCAAGGAGATCCAATCAGTCAATCCTAAAGGAAATGAGTCCTTGATATTCATTGGAAGGACTGATGCTGAAGCTGAAGCTCCAATACTTTGGCCACTTTGATGTGAAGAACTGACTCACTGGAAAAGATCCTGATGTTGGGAAAGGTTGAAGGTAGGGGGAGACGGGGACGACAGAGGATGAGATGGTTGTATGGTATCACTGGCTTGATGATGAGTTTGAGCAAGCTCCAGGAGTTGGTGATGGACAGGGAAGCTGACTGCATGCTGCAGTCCCTGGGGTTGCAAAGAGTCAGACATGACTGAGCAGCTGGACTGACTGTGTAATTGTTTTTCTGTGCCTCAATCTGTAAATAGAGAAAAAAATATCTGTCTCATTGGACTTCTGTAAGGACTAAAGATGACTGGTTAGTCTAAAGCCAGCACTTAGTAGGTACTTAAAGAATGTTAGTTTTTTTTTCCTTTATAGTATGTGACCATTTCTTTACTCAACTTAGCTCAAAGTTCTTTAGAAGACAAAGCCTGATGGGACAATTATTCAAAAAAAAAAATGGAACAATTTTACACAAAATTTTTCACACACACCCAGGAGCAGATTAGAAATGTTGGAGTCACCTCTTTTCCAGTTGATTATACATTTAATAAGTTAAAAGTGTTATTGATTCTACTCCTGAATTATCTGTAGAGGCCATCCACTCCTCCCTGGACTTCACTTCTGAGTGAACTGGTCTTTTCAGCTCCTTTCTCTTTCAACTCTTATCTTCTACATTGTGTCAGCACCATTTTTCTAAAGTTCAGATATAATCATACTACTTTTCTTCTTAAATCTCTGTGATGGTTTTATGTGTCAACATAAAATTATGTAATTATGATGTTTAATTTTATGATTGTGGGTTACCCAGATTTTTGGTTAAACATTATTCTGGTGTGTCTGTGAGGGTGTTACTGGAAGAGATTTGAATTGGTAGACTGAGTAAAGCAGGGTGAACATTGGTGAAAATCATCCAATCCACTGGGATCTTGAAGAGAACAAAAATATGGAAGTAGGAAAAAATTTCTCTGTCTCTGCCTGACTGCTGAGCTGGGACACAGGTCTTCTCGGGCCCTGGAATTGGGACTTACACTCAGTCAGCTCCAGTTCTCAGACCTCTGGACCTGGGCTGGAATTGCCCTGGGATGGACACTGACTTTCCTGGAACTCTAGCTTACAGATGGCAGACTCTGAGACTTCTCCGCTTCTGTAATTTTGTGAATCAGTTCTTCATAATACATCTCTTTATGTATTATATTGGTTCTATTTCTCTGGAGTTGCCCACAGGTAAAAATTTGTCTTTACAAATACTTAGCATGGTATCACTCTAACAACTTTACTGGCCAATATTTCTTTCTTTCTACCGTCTTACATGCAACATTCTCATTATAGTCACGTTTTTATCATTGCCCAAACACTCAGTCTTCTATAAGACTTTCTGCTTGAAAAGTAGTTTTCTCTGTTTAGGATACCCTACCCTCTATTCCCTACCTGGTGAACACCTACTCATCCTTCAGGACCCATTATGTCTTCAGGTCAGTTGACCATGTAGCATTGGTGAGAGTCTAGAGTTGCATCTACTGCTGAAGTATAGGCTTGTCTAGTAGAATAACAATTGGGGTGGGTAGGTGGTCCTTTCTGCTGACAGCCCAGTGATGACGTATAAACATTTTATAAAATTCAAAACATTATGCCATTGACTTAATTATATTACTTAATAAGGTAAATCCTATGTTTAAAAAGTTGAAGATAGACTTTAAACAAAACATATAATATTTTTAAAAATGCTGTAAGAAACCACATTTTGCAATAAGAGGTCTACAAATTTAGTTAAGGAAGAATAACATAAACCAGCTTCAAAAGCAACTTACTCAACAATAAAGCTCGATCATGGGTACAACATTAAAATCATATACTGCTGTGTGTGCTAATTATAAAGTATATGAAATCTTAGTTTGCAATGAAAACCTCTAGTGAAAGTGAATAAAAGAATAATGCTTAAGTTGGTGATATTGCATTTTCTGATAATAAAAATATGGCATCTTTTACAAATGTGATCTGCACACTTTAAATAAAGTAGTTATTGGTTAATCTACATGCAGACTCTGGGAGATAGGGAAGGACAGGGAAGCCTGACATACTGCAGTCCATGGGGTTGCAAAGAGTTGCACATGACGTAGCAACTGAACAACAACAGCAGCAATGTGCAGAGAATATTGCTCCTCACTGCTTTAGTCAACCCACCAGGAACCAGTCAGCACACTTTTTCAGAGTGTCCTCTATGCTCTGGACACTGCCAGGCATTGTGGGGTTTATCAAGAAGTGTAAAGAGGTGGTGCTTGTCCTCAGGGGGCTTTCAATCTGTTCTCTTGCTCAGCCTTGCTTCATCTCTCATTTGTCTCCTAACCCTGTGCTCAAAACTTTGATTAATGAGCACTGTCTGTATCCATACCACTCTTCTGTGTTGCAACAGCAGCCCATCAAGTCCCTTGCTCCAGTTAGGACCACCCTGGTCTGTATCTGTGCCTCTTACAAAAGCGGATTTGAAACTGGTTAATGTAACTCCCGTCTTACCCCAGAGGTCTCACCACTGTTTATAAGAATTAGTGCCCCTTATTTACATTTAATTGTATTTACTTCTGTCCGTCTGATTCTTTCTCTCTACACACTCATTTCCAGATCCTCAGCTTATTGTTAGTTCTTAACGTTAAGAAAGCTTCGTGTTTTATTCTTCTTTTTTTTTCCTAGAAAACTCTTAGAGTCCAAAATGACCCAGGGTAGGTATTATGTCACAACTTAAGCTCTTTCACCTGAGTTTTCACTAATGTCTTATCAGGAGAGAGGAAGAGTGAAACTAAGGGTAGGTGGAGGGATTGATTTGAAGAACCTGGAGTGGGGTGAGGACCCCTGAAAAAAAAAGAGAAACTCCCAGGAGAGGTGGGAGACAGAGTTAATGGCATGCTGCCTAGTCTATGCTTTCCTCTAACAACTGGCCCTGAGTAATTAAAATAGCTTCTCTACTCAGGGTCTAGTTTCGTGAACTCTGCTGCTCGACACTTTTTTTCTAGTGAATATTTATTACCCCAACTGTAATCCTTCATTTAACATAATATAAAAATTGTAGAAAAAGAGAGTAATTAGTAATAAATCATCATCTCATCCATTAGCAGCAAATAATGCCACTTTGTCAAAGTCATAATCATCAAGCAGTCAGTTAGAGGTGATCATGTGTGCTCCCCAGCTGGAATCAATCCAAAAACAAACCACAGCTCCCGTTTATTATCCTAATTATGCCTTAATACGATGCTGTCTTTTTCTCCCATAAACTTGATAACAATAAAAGAGTAACAGTGAAAACTGACAGGATAAATGAGCAGGAAAGGTGGCCTGAGAAACTTCCCAGACCTGCCGCCCTGCCACCTCTCTAATTTCTGATGCTGTAAAGACTGAGGAGGGAGCCGGACAGAACAGGTAACTCTTGGCGTGTTGGGTTCATGACTCTATGGGATAATCTTTTGTCCATTGGTCCCTTAATCCAGTTAGAATACAGGCAGTCCTCACTTTACACCATACCATGTTAACTGAAATGTGTGCACACCGGAACCGTGTCATTGTTTTACATGGCTCAGTGATACAGAGATTGTTACCTTGGAATTGCACAGAAGAGAGGACATGGTTCTGATATGCACACAATCGAGTTAGCGTGGTACCATGCAAGGCGAGAACTGCCTGTGTAGTCTACTGCAAACAAATCTTTGTTAACTTGAGATTTATCAGACTGTTTGAAAGTGGTGAAGTTGATGGAAAATGAATGCAAGAGATATAAATGAGGCTTTCTGACATCCTAACCTATTACCTGGAATGAAAGGTATACATCCTCTGAGTTAGGTGGATGAAACACCCTGATGCTGGGAGGGATTGGGGGCAGGAGGAGAAGGGGACAACTGAGGATGAGATGGCTGGATGGCATCACCGACTCGATGGACGTGAGTCTGAGTGAACTCCGGGAGATGGTGATGGACAGGGAGGGCTGGCGTGCTGCGATTCATGGGGTCGCAAAGAGTCGGACGCGACTGAGCGACTGGACTGAACTGGTAGCAGAAGGATGAGACTTCTGGAGAGGGTAAGTGAAGAGTAGGGCAGGGGCTAAGAGAGCTAGTAGTCTGAAGATCAGAGTTAGGTGGAGGAAGCAGATTGAAATCCAGAGCAAGAATGCAGGTATGGTGACTGATATGGTTATGGGAGGTACAGCTCAAGAAAACTGGACACTTCCCAGAACCAGGAGAAAGTCAGAAAAGGACCCGTGGAGAAAGGTTAGGGAATCTTCTTTGAATTTGCTACTTAGGTGACTGTTATGATAGGATTTCTGACCTTTTGTGGAAACTCCCTAGAGGATTTGCCCAACTCAAATGAACACCTGACTGCTCCAACTGGCCACAAACTCAACTCTCTGGTTTAAATTAGTCTGAGAAGGTTTCTGTTCTTGCAATCAAGCAATCCTAATATACGATAGAATTTAAACCCTAAATGGTTTAGGATAGAGAGAATGAGGACGAATGCGATCTTGATTGGGAGGAAAACCAGGTTCAGTTCAGTTCAGTTCAGTTGCTCAGTTGTGTCCGACTCTTTGCGACCCCATGAATTGCAGCACGGCAGGCCTCCCTGTCTATCACCATCTCCCGGAGTTCACTCAAACTCGTTCATCGAGTCAGTGATGCCATCCAGCCATCTCATCCTCGGTTGTCCCCTTCTCCTCCTGCCCCCAATCCCTCCCAGCATCAGAGTCTTTTCCAATGAGTCAACTCTTCACATGAGGTGGCCAAAGTACTGGAGCTTCAGCTTTAGCATCATTCCTTCCAAAGAAATCCCAGGTTAGATGAGTAAAAATAGTCTTGGTGACCAAAGATTGAGTCCGGGGCAGTGACTTGTGGCCAGAAAGTTCACAAAAATCTCTAATGATTGGAAATAGTTTATACCCTGTTAGGTGATATGAGATTTACTTGCGATGGGCCTCAACTATAGAAGACTGATGCTCTGCAATTTAAAAATGTTACCAAAGAAGATCTATCATTTTCTGGTCCTTATCCTTAAGTCTCACTTTTAGCCATTTGTTATTTCATCCTATTCAGTCACCTTCCAGCTGAATCTCTTTCAGTTCCTTTAATGGACCTTGTGGCTCCTAGGCCCTGTTCCCCCATATAATCTTGCCGGGAAAGCCCTGTTTCTTCTTACCTTCTCTACCCACTAGATGTCTCCTAGGTGTTCTTTTAGGCACCTTTTTAGAAATACACCCTCCTTAAACCCTATAAGCAGAGTAAATCTCTTCATCCTTTACCCCACATACTGTCATTGCTTACTTGCTTTTATGTCTTCCTCACAGACTCATAGTTTGTTTAGGGCAGACAGTAGGTCTTCATCATCTTTATTTCCTCAGTGTGAACACAGTTCATGAACCATCTTATACGCTCAATAAATATTTACTGGCTCAACTTAATGACTCTTTTCAAGCCTGAATACAGATGGAGGAGATTGTCCATGAATGGTGTAAATATGCTGACGTAGGTTTGCTGGGGAAGGTGTACCTCTAGTGAACAGGGGATGAAAAGCAGTGGTAACTGAGGAGTGGTGATTGCTTTGAAGACGGTATCTACTCCCTCCCTGATTTTTACCTATTCCAGGTTCTGGAGGTAGAAAGTTACTCAGGTGAAAATCAGAAGAACTGAGGCTAAGGGCACCTTCTCTTCGGGGGATGCTCTGAGGATGACCCATCTAAACACACAGACATGCAGCCCAGGACTTGAAGGAAATTGGATTTTGCTGATGCCCATTATGCTGCAGTGTCCAAATCTGAATCTCTAGTCAAGTTCTGAGTGTCATTACAACATTATCAGCTGCCTAATGGACGTTGTGGATGGATGTTATTGGAACTTCAAACTTAATGAGCGTAAAACTAACTCATTATATTACCCCCCACCCCAGCTCCTTCTCTAGCCTTGTTAAGGTATCATCATTTTCTCATTCACCAGCCTCAAAGGTTGTGATTTCCTCCCTGCAGCCACTGATTAGCCTTAATCTCCTCTGCTCTTCCCTTGTTCTATCTTTTAAATACTTTCTCTCTTCCTAGTTTCACTGTCACTGTCCTCTTGCAGCCTTGTTGTTCAGTGGCTCAGTCATGTCTGACTCTTTGTGACCCCTGGACTGCAGCAAGCCAGGCTTCCCTGTCCTTCACTATCTCCCAGACTTTGCTTACACTTACGTTCATTGAGTCAGTGATACCACCCCACCATCTTATCCTCTGTCACCCTTACTGCAGAGCAAAAGTGAATCTGCCTTCTTTCAAATAAAAATAGTATTCCATGGAAGAGATAGATCAATTAGCAACTCAAACAATTCAGGTCAGTTCAGTCGCTCAGTTGTGTCTAACTCTTTGTGACCCCATGGACTGCAGTATGTCAGTTCATCACCAATTCCCGGAGCTTACTCAGAATCATGTTCATTGAGTCGGTGATGCCATCCAACTATCTCATCCTCTGTCATCCCCTTCTCCTTCCAGCTTCAATCGTTCCCAGCATCAGGGTCTTTTCAAATGAGTCAGTTTTTCATATCAGGTGGCCAAAGTATTAGAGTTTCAGTTTCAGCATCAGTCCTTCCAATGAATATTCAGGACTGATTTCCTTTAGGATTGACTGGTTTGATCTTGCAGTCCAAGGGACTCTCAAGAGTCTTCTCCAACACCGCAGTTCAAAAGCATCAATTTTTTGGCACTGAGGTTTCTTTATAGTCCAACTCTTATGTCCATACACGACTACCAGAAGAACCAAAGCTTTGACTAGACGGACCTTTGTTGGTAAATAATGTCTCTGCATTTTGATATGCTGTCTAGGTTGGTCATAACTTTTCTTCCTAGGAGCAAGCATCTTTTAATTTCAGGGGTGCAGTCACCACCGGCAGTGATTTTGGAGCCCCTCAAAATAAAGTCAGCCACTGCTTCCACTGTTTCCCCATCTATTGCCATGAAGTGATGGGAACAGATGCCATGATCTTAGTATCCTGAATGTTGAGTTTTAAGCCAACTTTTTCACTCTCCTCTTTCACTTTCATCAAGAGGCTTTTTAGTTCTTCACTTTCTGCCATGAGGGTGGTGTCACTGGCATATCTGAGGTTATTGATATTTCTCCTGGTAATCTTGATTCCAGCTTGTGCTTCATCTAGTCCAGCATTTCTAATGATGTACTCTGCATATAAGTTAAATAAGCAGGGTGACAATATACAGCCCTGATGTATTCCTTTTCCTATTTGGAACCAGTCTATTGTCCCGTGTCTGGTCCTAACTGTTTCTTCTTGACCTGCATACAGATTTCTCAGGAAGCAGGTCAGGTGGTCTGGTATTCCCATCTCTTGAAGAATTTTCCACAATTTGTTGTGATCCACACAGTCAAAGGCTTTGGCAAAATCAATAAAGCAGAAGTAGATGTTGTTCTGGCACTCTCTTGCTTTTTCTATGATCCAAAGGATGTTGACAGTTTGATCTCCGGTTCCTCTGCCTTTTCTAAATCCATCTTGAACATCTGGAATTTCATGGTTCACGTACTGTTGAAGCCTGGCTTGGAGAATTTTGAGCATTACTTTGCTAGCATGTGAGATGAGTGCAATTGTGTGGAAGTTTGAACATTCTTTGGCATTGCCTTTTTTTGGAATTGGAATGAAAACTGAGCTTTTCCAGTCCTGTGGCCACTGCTGAGTTTTCCAAATTTGCTGGCATATTGAGTGCAGCACTTTGACAGCATCATCTTTTAGGATTTGAAATAGGTAGCTGGAATTCCATCACCTCCACTAGCTTTATTCATAGTAATGCTGCCTAAGGCCCACTTGACTTCACATTCCAGGATGTCTGGCTCTAGTTGAGTGATCATACCATCATGGTTATCTGAGTGGTAAAGATCTTTTTTTGTACAGTTCTTCTGTGTATTCTTGTCACCTCTTCTTAATATCTTCTGCTTCTGTTAGGTCCCTACCATTTTTGTCCTTTATTGTGCCCATCTTTGCATGAAAAGTTCCTTGGTATCTCTAATTTTCTTGATGAGATCTCTAGTCTTTCCCATTCTATTGTTTTCCTCTATCTCTTTGCACTGAGCAGAGAGGAAGCCTTTCTTATCTCTCCGTGCTATTCTTTGGAACTCTGCATTCAAATAGGTATATTTTTCCTTTTTTCCTTTGTGTTTAGTTTCTTTTCTTTTCACAGCTATTTGTAAGGCCTCCTCAGACAACCATTTTGCCTTTTGGCATTTCTTTTTCTTGGGGATGGTCTTGATCACTGCCTCCTGTACAATGTCACGAACCTCCATTCATAGTTTTTCAGGCACTATGTCTATCAGACCTAATCCCTTGAATCTGTTTGTCACTTCCACTGTATAATCATAAGGGATTTGATTTAGATCATACCTGAATAGTCTAGTGATTTCCCCTACTTTCTTCATTTTAAATCTGATTTTGGCAATAAGGAGTTCATGAAACTGAGCCATAGTCAGCTTCCAGTCTTGTTTTTCCTAACTGTGTAGAGCTTCTCCATCTTTGGCTGCAAAGAATATAATCAATCTGACTTTGGTTTTGACCATCTGGTGATGTCCATGTGTAGAGTCTTCCCTTGTGTTGTTGGAAGAGGGTATTTGCTATGACTAGTACATTCTCTTGGCAAAATTTTGTTAGCCTTTGACCTGCTTCATTTTTACTCCAAGGCCAAATTTGCCTATTACTCCAGATTTCTACTTTTGCATTCCAGTCCCCTATAATGAAAAGGACATCTTTTTTTGGATGTTCGTTCTAGAAGGTCATGTAGGTCTTCATAGAACCGTCCAACTTCAGCTTCTTCAGCATTACTTGTTGGGGCATAGACTTGGATTACTATAATATTGAATGGCTTGCCTTGGAAATGAACAGAGATCATTCTGCCATTTTTTAGATTGCATCCAAGTCTGCATTTCAGACTCTTTCGTTGACTATGATGGCTATTCCATTTCTTCTAAGGGATTCTTGCCCATAATAGTAGATATAATGATTATCTGAGTTAAATTCACCCATTCTAGCCCATTTTAGTTCGCTGAGTCCTTAAATGTTGATGTTCACTCTTGCCATCTCCTGTTTGACCACTTCCAATTTGCTTTGATTCATGGACCTAACATTCCAGCTTCAGCCTTGGACTATTTTAATAATCCTAAATTCTCTTGGCCTTAACACATCTCATTCTACAATTTATCCTGTATGCTATTATAACTGAATTAATCTTCCCATCTCATCATGCTACTCTCCTAATAAAAATATTCAGAAGTACGCAGCACAGTGCCATACAAAAAGTTTGTAAGTTCATTAAAATTACAAATTTTATTGCCCTTTGGAATTCTGACCATAATATTAAATATTTGAATTGCTATAATACCTTCACTATTATAAATAGAATAATTTATATAGCTTGCTAGATGTTTTGTACTGTTAAAAGTATTTTTTCTGTATTATTGTACTCGATGTGGTGGAAACTGTATAAAGAGAAAAGTAGCAGTCCTTCATGTTCAGTAGAGCAAGTGAGACAGAGTGCACTTTGTTCCTTTATCTATTCAACACATATTTATTAAGTACTTACTGTGCATGGTGTTAGGGGCTTGGGTGTGTCAGGGAGAGAAGAATTGAGTGAGGGGAGATAAAGAGAATGTGATCCTGTTATGAACCAAATGTTTGTGTCCCTCCAAATTCACATGTTGAAATCCTAACCCCCCAGCGTGATGGTATTAGGACGTGGAGCTTTTGACAGGCAATTAGGTCTTGGGTGTGGAGCTTTCAGGTATAGGATTAATATCCTTTTAAGATGAGATAACCAAGAGCTCGCTCTGTCTGCTATCTGCCATGGAAGGACCCAGCAGGTAGATGGCCACCTACATGTCAAGCAGTGGGCCTTCACTAGACTTTGCTCTATACATATATAAGTATACAGGAGGCGCAGGAGATGTGGTTTCCATCCCTGGGTTGGGAAGATCCCCTGGAGGAGGAAATGGCAATCTAGTCCAGTATTCTTGCCTGTAAGAATCCATGGACAGAGGAGCCTGGAGGGCTACAGTCCATATGGTCACAAAGGGCTGGATATGACTGAACAGCTGAGCACACACTCACATACACAGATGTCATCTTTTCATCTCCTGGATGGAGTTATGTGCCCCAAATTGCTCAGTTACATGTCTCAGGAAAATCACCCCACCTCTTCTCTAGCTAGTATTGTTGCAGATGGTTTGACCTGTATTTTCTGACACTAGCAACTGGATTTTGATTAACAAAGGGGTTGCACAGGGACCTAGTGAAGAAGTGTAAAATGTTACAATTATAGAGAGGGCTGAAACAAAGCAAAAACTATCGTGTCTGGTGACATAAGGAAGACATTGCAGCATGAAATGCAGGGCACTGAAATAATGCCTCAGTAGGGTGACGTTTTTGCCACTGGTTGAGGTGGGCTATATTATAAGATAGCAGCTTTCCAAAGCTTCAACTGTAATTTAAAGAATGTATGTAAGAAAATTAATATGATTTAAAAATTTAAAACTATAATAACTTTTACATATGAATAATTTAATTGAGTAGTGTGAATTATTATTAGCCCTGCACCATATGATAAATCACCTAGTTAATTAAAAAATTCTGTTATCGAGGATATTAATAAATACAACATCAATTCTTGATTGGCTGTTCTCATTTTAGATACAAGGCAGTCCCAATAGCCACCTCTTTAACACAGACTTGGTTGGCAAAAAGTTATGCTTTCCTTGAATAGTGAAAGAAGAAGCTGTGAACTAGTATGGCAGACAGGTAACTGAATTAGCATTTACACCTGACAGTGTCACAAGTACAACTTTAAAGGGAAGCAAAAGGCAACTGAGAGAAAAGAACAGAGATACCTAGATAAGAGTGGGGGTGCCAAAGAATTCTTGAGGAATAAGCTTGAACTGATATTGGAGGATGAGTAAGAGTTACTAGATGATGGAGGGGCTGAGGGCAACCCAGGCATCACAATTACAGATGCATGCAGGACACAAACAGCTCAGGACGGCAGAAATGAAATGTACACGTGGGAGAGGTGGGAGATGATGCTAGAAAGGTAAGCAGGGACTAGGGACTTTGTGTGTTAAGCTTCAGAACTTGAACTCTGGCTGTAATTTATGGGTCACCACTGAAGGACTTTAAAACACAACAATGACCATTTCTTTAAATCTCTCAAGACATTTTTTAAAAGCCTTGAGTGCATTTGGGGCTAGTCATAATTGCATGGCAAATCAGGAAATGAGCAATTACTCCTATCTATAGGGTGTTATAGGAAAAACCTTGGCTATCTATGAGGCTCTGATCAACAGAACTTCCAAGGAGTGACTGGGTCATTGTTCTCATGGGGCTTAACCAAAGGCCTTAGGGAGAAAGACAGTACTTTGAGAGAAGGAGGCTTTGTACCAGAGGGTGGGTACTGATTCAAATTCATGTGTGTTGAGTCCCAGCTGGGGCCTTGACATTGATCTTCTGTACTCCTGGATCTGAAATAAATTCAGAAATATCATCCTTTGGAATGAAAGCAAAAATGAGGGTGGGAGAGAAATGGGAAAAACAGAAAAGAATTAGCCTTACTTGAGTGAGAAATTCCCAGCAGGGTATTCTTTTAAGTAGCATGTATTCTGTTCTGTTCCATTAATTTTAAAAGGAGAACCACTAGAAATGACTTATCTGAGTAACCCAAAAGATTCAGATCAGCTAGTCAACTAATGGGACCCAGGTCACCTTTTACATGAATGATGCATGAGTGGATGATAGATACAAAGAGCTTTGCGAAGTCTGCTGATGTTCAGTGTCTAAGAAATTGAAGGGTTTCAGTCAGATGAATAAAGATTCTTCCAGTGTAGTGATTTCCTGTGTTTTAGAAGATTAACTAGTGTATGCTTTCGCTAACAGTTTATTTTTCTGCTTTGACAAAGAGAAAAATGAAAGAAAAAGAAAGAGTGATATGTACATGTATTAGGAAGATAGGGAATTTACAGAACTGTACTGTTTTACTGTTTCTGAACGACCCATTTTTAATGGAAAAGAGACCTGTGACCTTATTTGCATTTCAAATATTCTTGAAGTGGAATGGTGAAGATCAATGAATTGATTGTCAGAGAAACAGCATGAGTGACAAATTTCTTAGTAAAGAGAAAAGAAATATAAAGCAGGAGGATAGCAAGGTCTTCTCAATTCAGAAATAATGGAACAAAAACTTCTCCATTCTATTCCTGGTCTCATTTTTTTTTTTGAAAATTCAAATAATCTGTGAGGATAAGAAGAAAAATGCTGACCTGAAAAGTGCAGTTTAATATTTTCTCAGTGCATAATTATGTGACATTTGATTACGGCCTGACATGTATTTTAGTGGTGGGCTGCATTTATCTTGTCCGGGATATTTTGAGAGGCGATACAATGTAATAGACAATGGGTTGTATTTGGAAGCTGAAGGCCACCTTTTCAGAAACTCAGTCCTCAACCATTCAGGGCCAGAGGGTGGGCTTCTTTTCAGAATGAAAATTCTTCTCAGAGTAGTGGAAACATTTATATATTCAGAGGAAGTCTCATTCTATAGAGCAGGGTGTATATTAATACTAGTCCTATGTCTCTAATAAAATAATCATATGTCATTGTTCCATATCTGAATGGCTTACAAGTACTTATCTTTACTGATTACTGACTGGGTTAGGCATCTTTAATAGCATCACCTGCGGGATATCAGGTGTCCTATCTGTGTGGAGATGCAGCAAGTTCAGGGCAGCTCCTTTTCATGTCCCTCCTCCACTGAGGGGTACGGAGCTGGTCTGTAGACTTTCCATATTGTTCATCACATCTCATTTCCCACCTTATCTGAATGGAGGGAGGCTGGATAAGGACTTACCCTGATTCAAGAACAGGTTGTGTAGGGACATGGCAAGAAGAATGAGATTGCTAACTTAGGGGTTTGGGTAATGGAAATATGATTAGAAATTTTAGCATGAGCCCAGAGTTAGATAATTTGTATGTCCTATGTGGATACTCATTGTAGAATTGAGTTGTGTCCCTCCAAAAGAGATGTCTAAAACCTGACTTTTAACAAGTGTAAATGTGACCTATTTGGAAATAGGGTCTTTGCGTGTGTGCTAAAGCTGTGTGGCTTCCAGCTCTGTTCAACCCCATGGTTTGAAGCCCACCAGGCTTCTCTGCCTCTGGGACTCTCAGGCAAGAATACTGGAGTGGGTTGCCATGCTCTCCTCCAGGGGAACTTCCTGACCGAGGGATTGAACTTGCGTCTCGTAAGTCTCCTGCATTGGCAGGTGGGTTCTTTACCACTAGCGCCACCTGGGAGGCCCCAGGGCCTCTGCAGATGTATTTAAGTTAAGAATCTCAAGATGAAATTATCCTGAATTTAAGGGGTGGGCGCTAAATACAATGACTGATGTCCTTATAAGAGAAAAGGAGATTTGAGATACAGAAGCCTCTCACATGGGGAGAGGCCATGTGCAGACAGGGGCAGAGATTAGAGCTTTGCTGCCATAAGCCAAGCAATATCTGGAACCACCAGAAGCTAAAGTGTCAAACAGCCTTTGGAGAGAGAATGACCCTACTGACATCGTGATTTTGTATGTCACTAGAAAAGGTCTCCATGGTCTGGAACTAAGTGAGAATGAATTCCTGTTGTTTTAAGCCACCAAATTTGTGGTAAGCTGTTACAGCAGCCCAAGAAACCTAATAAACTTCTGAAAACATCACTACTTTGGGGACTCCAGTAAGAACCCCACACCATTGGGAGAAAAGGTCCAACAGGGGGTTATGGTTTGGCTGGCTTGACTGACCCTAACACTGGAAGCGAAATGGGGTCACTACTACAGTGCGAGAGGGGGGAGTGGACACCCAGTGGCAGAAATTAATGGAACACTCTCAGTCATCCTGTATAAATGGGACTGCCATCGACTCAGATCCTGCAGGAAGAAAACTCTGGGTCACTCTTTGAGGCCAAGAATACCCAGTTGAGGTTCTGACTGAAGGCAGAGGAACCTTTAGAATGGGAGGAAATCCATCAGTTCAGTTTAGTCCCTCAGTTGTGTCTGACTCTTTGGGACCCCATGGACTCTAGCACGCCAGGCTTCCCTATTCATCACCAACCCCCACAACTTGCTTAAACTCATGTCCATCGAGTCAGTGATGCCATCCAACCATCTTGTCCTCTGTCGTCCCCATCTCCTCCTGCCTTCAATCTTTCCCAGCATCAGGGTCCTTTCCAGTGAGTCAGTTCTTTGCATCAGGTGGCTATTGGAGTTTCAGCTTCAGCATCAGTTCTTCCAATGAATATTCAGGACCGACTTCCTGTAGGATTGACTGGTTGGGTCTCTTTGCAATGCAAATGACTCTCAAGTGTCTTTTCCAGCACCATAATACAAAAGCATCATTCTTTGGTGCTCAGCTTTCTTTATGGTCTAACTCTCACATCCATACATGACTGCTGGAAAAACGATAGCTCTGACTAGACGGATGTTTGTCAGCAAAGTAGTATCTCTGCTTTTTAATATGCTGTCTAGGTTGGTCATAGCTTTTCTTTTAAGGAGCAAGCGTCTTTTAATTCCATGGCTGCAATCACCATCTGCAGTGATTTTGGAGCCCCCCCAAATAAAGTCTGTCACTGTTTCCCCATCTATTTGCCATGAAGTGATGGGACCAGATGCCATGATCTTGGTTTTTTGAATGTTGAGTTTTAAGCCAACTTTTTCACTCTCCTCTTTCACTGTCATCAAGAGGCTCTTTAGTTCCTCTTCACTTTCTGCCATAAGGGTGGTATCATCTGCATATCTGATGTTTCTGATTGATGTTTCTCCTGGCAGTCTTGATTCCAGTTTGTGCTTCATCCAGCCCAGTGTTTCTCATGATGTACTCTGCATATAAATTAAATAAGCAGGGTGATGATTTACGGCCTTGAAGTACTGCTTTCTCAGTTTGGAACCAGTCTGCTGTTCCGTGTCCGGTTCTAACTATTGCTTCTTGATCTGCATACAGATTTCTCAGAAGGCAGGTGGTCTGGTATTCCCATCTCTTGAAGAATTTTCCACAGTTTGTTGTGATCTACATAGTCAAAGGCTTTGGCATAATCAATAAAGCAGGGATAGATGTTGTTCTGGAACTCTCTTGCTTTTTCTATGATCCAACGGATGTTGACAATTTGATCTCTGATTCCTCTGCCTTTTCTAAATCCAGCTTGAATATCTGGAATTTCATGGTTCACATACTGTTGAAGCCTGGCTTGGAGAATTTTGAGCATTATTTTACTAGCGTGCGAGATGAGTGCAATTGTGCAGTAGTTTGAGCATTCTTTGGCATTCCTCTTCTTTGGGATTGGAAGAAAACTGACATTTTCTAGTCCTATGGCCACTGCTGAGTTTTCCAAATTTGTTGGCATATTGAGTGTAGTACTTGGACAGCATCATCTTTTAAGATTTGAAATAGGTCAGCTGGAATTCCATCACCTCCAGTAGCGTTGTTTGTAGTGATGCTGACCTAAATCAAATCTCTTATGATAATATAGTAGAAGTTAAAAATAGATTCAAGAGATTTGATCTAATAGACAGAGTGCCTGAGAAACAATGGACGGAGGTTGATGACACTCTACAGAAGGCAGTGATCAAGACCATCCCCAAGAAAGAGGGAATCTGTAATTACCACTTATTGACTCCTGACCAGCTAGAGTCTTTTTGATTGGGTTAAACATATTTTTATACTTTAATCTTCTTTCTCTTCCCTCTTCCTTCCTTTCTGGTTCCTCCATTATGTTCATATGGTGAATTTATGGAAATGAGCTCACCACTTTGTTTGGTTTAGAGGGTACAGAATACCAGAAGACCAGGATAGAACTAATGTAAGAATGGAGACTCAGAGATCTTGGAACTGGGTATAGGACCCGGTAAGACCCTGGGTCTTTGGTTACTGTGGGCATAAGGTGATATGTCATTGATTAAATGAGGGATATTATTTTAAGCAGCAATATTTTAAAAAGCAGTAGCTTGGGAATAAGGATGCAAGTTGATATTTAAAAGCTAAAATGTGGACATTTATCAACTGTTTTGACACCCAACATCTGAAGTCACTATCTCTGTGTGGGAGATTCACTACCTTATGAGTGTTGGGGGAGGCAGACCTTGCTTTTTACAGGAAAAGCTAAACAGGTTCCCAGCCTTCCTTGCAGATAAGGCACACACATGTGACCTGGGCCCCACCAATCAGACTTACCCACCTAGAGCTGGAAACTAGAGATAGCAGGTGAGATGGAGCAAGGGTCACAGGGCACCTGTTGGCTGCAGCTATCCCCGGTCCAGTTTTGAGAGGCCGTGTGGTAAGGTTCTAGTGCCCTCGTCAGAGTCCCATGCTGTTGGCCTGGCAATATAAGCTGTAGTGTCTATGTTCAGTGGTGACTTCCCAGGGCTGGCTCTGCTGCCTGAGTTCTTGGTTGACCCCCAGACTGGCCTTCCAGTCCTTCCCGCTATTCTGTGATCTGCCCAGTATCTTATTAATAAGATCTTTTTCTGTCCAAATAACCCAAGGTTGGTTTCTTTGCCTGGAGGAATCTGACTGATAAAATACACTAATAGAGCTTGAATTATCTTTTGAAAATACATCTTTTTATTTTCCACACACCAGAGAACACACACATACATATATGTATGTTACAAAATACAATATTCAAGATAAGACCTAGAATATTACTTTCTTTCATAGGAGATAACCACTATCCTGAAATTTGCATTTATTGCTCCTTTGTTTCTTAAAATAATTAATTTTATCACCTATTCAGATTTGTCTAAACAATGTAATCTTTAGCTTTGTTTATTTTTGAGCTTTATTAAATAGTATGAATTTTGCATATAGTCTTCTGGGACTACCTTTTTTTTAAAGAAAAACTCAACACTATTTCATGTATCTAGGTAGTAAGATCATTAAATTAGTGGCATCTTTACTTTTTGACTTTAAAAATATTTATCATCTATTGAGGTAGACAATTTTTTTTGTTACACATTCTCCACTAGAATTGCTTGTAAGAAAATCTGACAGACCTGGAGAAGAATTGCACTTTCTAGGGAATGCCTTATGCTTTTCTTTCATGAACAACAAGGAAAGAACAGGTACATGGGATAGGTACTGTTTAGGTACTGTATCATCCAAGTTTCTAGAGAGGCTGTGACTGGCTGGCCAGCAGAGAAGTCTTTTCTTTTAGTGTGGCGTGCAGGATTTTAGTTCCCTGACCAGGGATCAGACCTGTGCCCCCTGCATCGGAAGCTTGGAGTCTTAACCTCTGGACCACCAGGGAAGTCCTATGAAACAGAAGTCTTGATGGTGACACATTCAGGAAGGGCTTGTAGGTGAGGAATGGTAACAAGGGAGATTGCATTTTCTCAGCAAGGGATGATGAGAGACAAAAAAAAGCCATGGTTCCTGGGTTGTGTGTATGCAGGTGTGTGGGTGCATATGTGTGTAGGGATTTAAAAGAGCAAGAGGCTCTGGAGAAATTTTAGGTTGTATAATATCTATAAAGAATAAAGAAGTGTTTTTGTAAGACAAAAAATATAATTTCCTCTAATACTCTTCAAAAGATGAGAACAAAATTTGGATTGCCTTTAAAAATTTTTTAATGAACTTAATTTTTTTTTTACAATAGTTTTAGATTTACAGAGAAACTGAGACCATAGTACAGAGAGTTTCCATATAGCTGTATGCAGTTTTCCCTATTATTAGCATCTTACATTAGCACAGTACATTTGTTATAGTTACTGAACCGATACTGATACGTCATTAGTAACTAAAGTTCACAGTTTATTCATATTTCATTTAGTTTCTACCTCATGTCCCTTTTCTGTTCCAGAATCCTATTCAGGATACTATGTTACATCTACCTGCTATGCCTTCTTAGACTCCTTTGGGTTGGTGGTTTCTCAGGCTTCCCTTGTTTTTGGTGACCTTGCCAGTTTTGAGAGGTACTGGGAAGGTATTCTGTAGGATGTCTCTCCATTTGTCTCCTATTTTTCTTATGATTAGACCAGGAAGACCATGGAGGCGAAGTGCCAATTTCATGGTATCGTATCAGGGGCACATACTATCTATGGATTGTCTTGTGCAGTCATTTTGTTTCTTGAACTTAACAAAAATGTGCAGCTTCATGTAATAGCTGAAACTGAAGAACTATAGCATTTATTCTGGTTGCAGTTGAATATAGAAGAAACACCTGCTTGTTAAAACAACAACATGAGAATATTAGATATGGCTTCCAAAGAAGACTATTACAGTACAGAAGCTGCCCTTGAGTGTTGCGCATCATATTCCTTAACTCCAGCTGTGTCTCCTTCCCTGGGCCTCTGTGCTCCTCGGGGATAGATGTGTCTTGGGCTTGGCTGAAGCCTATTTGGTAGGTTATTTACCTTGCTTTGCTCTTGTTTGCACTTGGAGTGTAATATTAGGAAGAGGTAACTTTAGATCTGGCCTCTCCCCTTTTTCCTCTATAGGCTCCCTGTTTCTTATTCAAATCTATCTTGCCTGTTATAGACAAAATGGTTAGGAAGAGGGAGTTTTGGGTTTGCTTATTTTCTGAATATCATTGGAATTATCTTTATAGAATTCTGGAGACCCTAATTTGTACATACCTTTTGGGATGTACTACTATACAGAATGTCATACTAGACACTTTCTTGTCACATACAGCGCACATGTGTTCTGTTAGAGTTTGCAAAGTGCTTTTGCATACATAAAGATTTGACTCCCAACAACAGATTTGTGAGGTAGGTAGACCATGTATTATTGTCTTGCCTTTGTAGGAATTAGAGGGCTAAAGAAGTAACTTGCCCAAGATGAATGACAAGTAAATGATGACAGAACTCCATACCAGGCCTGTTGATTGCAAGTTATTAACCAGTATATTAGTTTGTTAGTGCTGCTATAACAAAGTTCCACAAACTAAGTGGCTTAAGTAACAGAAATTTACTGTCTCACAGGTCTGGATGCTAGAAGTCCAAGATGACGATGTCAGCAAGGCCATACTTGCCAAGGAAAGATCTGTTCCAGGCCTTTCTCCCAGCTTCTGATGGTTCCTTGCCTTGTGGCAGCCTAATGCCAGTCTCTACACGGCATTCTGTCTGTGTGGGCCTCTGTCTCTTGCACTCCTCCTTTAACCATTAAGCCACCCGGCCTCTCTCATCATTCCTCATTTCTTTCATGGGCACCTGACTGTTTGGTTTCTATCAGAGATCCTTCACAAAGTTTGGAAGCATCTCTAATTTCAGGATCTTAAGCCTGTCCCTCCTGTGAGTAGGGAGAGGTTGATCTCTGTGTCCAGTGGTGCACCCCTGCCCCCCAAAGGTGCAGGCAGGCTTAACAGCCCTGACTGACTTCCTTTTAAAATGCCAGAACCATTAAGTACAGTGAATTTGTTCTACTAGAGCGGGTGGGGTGTTGTCAGCGGGAGTAAAAGCCATGCCACTTACTTGTCTAAAAAGGTATTTAGCAGCTACAAATAACCTCCTGGATTAATGGAATCAACAGCCTTTAGGTCTCCAGATGTAAAGGGACCATTTATTCGACATCCATTCATTTATTCAACAAGCCGTGGTGCTGGTTTGGGTTGAGCTAACTCAAAATCCAGGCTGCTGTCCTTCCTCTTAAGGCTTTCTTCAGTAATTATTCTGTTATTGACACATCAGTGACCCAGGCATGACTAATGGGTTAGTATTACTGAGAGATGCAGCTAAAGGTCACCTCAGGGTGGGGGGTGCCGGGGGAGAGTTGAGCTGACATTTCCATGATGCAATGGTGGAGCAAATGGAGATTTTTAAGGGGGCAGACCCCATTCAGTCTTTACAGGAGACTACAATGCCATTATAATGCTGCGTAATCAGATTTCTTCCTTTTCTGTAATCTTTGTCCCACTTATTAATTAAGTGAAATGACACAAGAGGGTGAATGCTGGCGGTCTGTGACACACTTCGGTGTGTTTTTAGGACTGTGGCACAGGCTTGATTACAGTCAGTGTGAACAGTAGCAGGTTACTTATTGGGTAATAAGACTGACCCAGGAGTGTCTTTATGGGAGTTGAAAGAGAAATTTTCAGATAAAAGAGAAAAAAAATGTTTTTAATGAAATTTAGAAAATGGGGACAGAGTATAATTTATGGACTACATCTTGCCCTCTGGCATCTGCAAAAATAGCTAGAAGCCAGGGAGGAGGAAAGAGTCCAGAGCTTAGGAAATTTCTCATTAGCTACCTGTCCTGTTCTTGCCCATCTATGACTCCATGTCAATGGACTGCCTACATTGGCAGGCAAGATTCGCCATCATCTCCTCAGGATGCGTTTTTTCTTTTAAATACTGGATGGTTGACCTGTAAAAGAGTTGAGCTGATTGCTTTTCTTCATCATCAGTTTTCTTATGTATAAAATGGGCAGGTGAGTCCTTGATACAGTATTGCCTCAGAGAGACTTCTGGGGACACGGTGAGTATAAAGCTCTTTGTGTTCTCTGCGGGCAGACCTGCTGGAAACGCTCATCAGTCATTGTAGATGGGAGCCATGCCCACTGAAATGATCCAACAAATGTTTGCTGAAAGGATGTGCGTGCATGCTCAGTCATTCAGTCATGTTGGACTCTGAGACCCTACAGACTACATAGCCCGCCAGGCTCCTCTGTCTGGGGAATTTTCCAGGCAAGAGTACTGGAGTGGGTTGCCATTTCCACCTCCAGGGCCGTGCCCATTGAAGTGATGCACCAGATGTTTTCTGAATGAACAGATGAACCCCAAAAGGCCTGTTCTACTTGCTTACTGTGGTGCTGATCAGATCCCTTCTCTGTCCTATGGGTTTGATACCTCCAACTGCTGGGGTGCTGCAGGCGGCCAGCCTCTCTGAGTTCTCTCTGGTGAGGAGAGCTGCTTTGAACAAGGCCATACTCCCTCCCTGGGACAGCTGCATCCAAAGACTGCCTGAGCAAGGGATAGGGAGCCCTGGCCCTCTCATCCAAATGGGACAGCATTGAGAAGCCAGCCTCCAGAATGTTGGATGAGATGTCCGCTGAAACTGCATTACAGGGACTTCCCTCGTGGTCCAGTGGTTAAGAATCCACCTGGCAATGCTGGGGACATGAGTTCGATCCCTGGTCTGGGAACTAGGATCCCACATGCTGCAGAGCAACTAGCCTGCACACCACACCAAGACCTGACCCAGCCAAGATTAGAAAAAAGAAAAAAAAAAAAAAAGAAAAAGAAAGAAACTGCATTGCAGCCCGACTTCTTTCTCTGTCCAGTCTTACTTCCTTCTCTTCCCTTCCCTCCCACAGGTGCTGGTATTGCAAGAGCAGCCCCCTAAAAATGTCCTGCACTCTAATCTCTGTCTCAGAGTCTGCTTCCTGGGACACCCAGGCTGCCCACATTCATGAAATTCTGTAGGTGTCATGTGCTGTACTACAAATGCAAAAAGACTGGGGGGCTGACAGGGTAGGGAAGACATGTGCTGCTCGTTGACAGCTGAGACAACTATTGTTTGTAATGAGAACTTTAATGTGGCATTTGCAGGCTAGAACACGGCAAATTGTGCCAGCAACCTCACCCCACCCTGTCCCTGTTTTAAGCTGTGTCTCATGGCTGTGGCTCCCTTGGAGCCAGCCTCTTTTTGATTCTCTCCCTTTTAAGGCTGTAACATGTAGGACCTGGTTTACTGGAAATGTGACTATATTATACAGCAGATGTTCATGAGGAATGGGCACATGAGTTTAATAGTACTTTTTGATTGGCTTATTGCATTGTGAAGAGAACACCGAAGCTATTAAAATGTGCAGTTGGAAAACAGAGCCTATGATGCCATCTACGTATTCCTGTGACTCATGTTTAAGGGTTTCATTCAGTTCTCTAATAAGTGAAGGGAATAGTGCTGACAGTGCCTGCTCTTTGTTGTCTTCCTCTGTTTTTCTGTTTTTCCAGGGCTGAGGACACGCAGACCTTCTGTGCATCCTGGATCTATGTTTATTTGCTCCTGCCACTGACTTGGCTCTATTGTTTAGGGAAGAGAATATGAGAGAAGAAAAGTTATGCTCCTTAGAGGCTTTTCTAATTAACTGTTTGAAAGAGACTTTTAAAAAATGCCTAAGTGTGAGGTTATTTGTATGCCTAATTTCGTTTTTATGTTACACTTACTTTTAAGTGTAATTTACCAAGGCTTAACACTTGTATTCTTTCAGGGGCATTACAAAGAGCATTGAACATTTATTACAGCCCTTTAAATGGCTGTGTTTTATTTCCATATGCTTTTAAATGGTTATTGAGTGGATTTGGTGCTCTTCCTGTAGTTAAAGTGCATTTTTTTTATTGTGCATAAATGGTAAATAATTGATACCTGCCATATGCTTCGCTCTCCCTTTTTGAGCTCCCCTTTCCCTTTCCCTCTTCATTCTCTTCCCTTCTCTGTTCCAATTGGTTTCTGCCCTTATCTTGCTCTTTATCCTTTCCTCTGCTCTCTCTGCAGGTCTCCATTGCTTTCAACATCATTTCCCTTGCCTCTAAATATGCTCATTTGAGAGGGGGCTTTTACTTGAATTCTTGAGACCATTCCATTACTCCATGGGGGTGAAGAGGGTGGGTAAGGGCATCAGCTTTTTATTAGGTGATGCCAATATCAAGAATTTAAAATAAGAGAATGGTTTAGGAGAACATTTCTTAAATATATTTTCATCAGATTGCAAATTGATGCAGGGCTAATTATTGTTGCCTCCTCTGACTAACCAGTGAGAACCTCTAAAGCTTGGAATTAAGAAAGATGTGGCCAAGCATCTGAGATTGTTCTTAGCAGGCAAAGTTTCTCAAGCTGAACAGTTTTAAAGAATCTCTCATTAGGGAAAGAAGAGGATAAATAGTGCAAGGGAAAATTTAAAGAATGTTAAATTGGATGAATTTGTTTGGGGGAAATTCCTACTATACTGAAGCCACAAGACTAGGAAAATGTTGATTTCTTTGTTCTTATATCCCCAGAAAGCAAAAAAAAATGACAAAAAAATTTATATATGTGACAGCTCACCAACACTGGAAGAACTTTTCTTTTTGAAGTTTTAGAAAGGAGTCGAAAATTAGAAAATTTAGAAAGGAGTTGAAAGATGCAAATGTAAGGAACCCAAAAAAACCAAAATAATCTTGGCAAAAAAGACCAAAGTTGGAGGACTCATATTCTCGATTTCAAAAGTTACTACAAAACAACAGTAATTGAGACAGTATGGTAGCAGAGTATGGATGGCCGTACTGATCACTGGAATAGAAACGAGAGCCCAGAAATAAACCTACATATCTACAGTCAACTGGTTTTTTGGGGAAAAAAAAAATGCCAACATCATTCAGTGGAAAAAGAATAGACCCAACAGATGTACAGCCATTCTTCATGCAAAAGAATGAAGTTGAATCTCTACCTTATACCACTACAAAATTAAGTCAAAATGGATCAAAGGCCTAAAAGTAAAGCTAAAACTGTAAGACTCTTAGAAGGAAGCATAGGAGTAAATCTTTGTGACTTTGGATTTGGTGATGGATTCTTAGGTATGACACCAAAAGCATAAACAACAAAATGAAAAAAAAAAATAGATAAATTGGACTTCTCTAAAAAGTCGGAGAAGGCAATGGCACCCCACTCCAGTACTCTTGCCTGGAAAATCCCTTGGATGGAGGAGCCTGGTAGGCTGCAGTCCATGGTGTCACTGAGTCTGACACAACTGAGCGACTTCACTTTCACTTTTCATTTTCATGCATTGGAGAAGGAAATGGCAACCCACTCCAGTGTTCTTGCCTGGAGAATCCCAGGGACGGGGGAGCCTGGTGGGCTGCTGTCTCTGGTGTCACACAGAGTCGGACACGACTGAAGCAACTTAGCAGTAGCAGCAGCAGCAGTGTTAAAAACTATTTTTTCCTTCAAAAGGTACACTATCAAGAAAGTGAAAAGACAACCTGCAGAATGGGTGAAAATATTTACAAATCACAGATCTTCTAAGAATACTTAGAATATATATTTACAATATGTAAAGAATTCTTACAGTTCAATAATAGCCAGATTTTAAAATGGGCAAACGATTTGAGTAAACATCTTTCCAAAGATGGTAACACTTGGAAGGAAACAGGAGTAAATCTTTCTCACTATGGATTTAGCAATGGATTCTTAGATATGACACCAAAAGAACAAGCAACAAAATGGAGGAGAAAAAGAACAACAAACTTAAGAAAAGATGCTAAATGTCATTAACTATCAGGGAAATGCAAACCAAAACCATCATGTGACACCACTTTTTATCTGCTGTGATAAAGAACACAGACAATGGCAAGTGTTGTCAGGATGTGGAGAGATTGGAATCCTTATACCGGGATGGCAGGAATGCAAAATGTTGCAGTCATTTTGGAAAACAGTCTGGTGGTTCCTCAAAAGATTAAACATAGAGAGACCATATGGAGTTCAGTTCAGTTCAGTCGCTCAGTCGTGTCCGACTCTTTGTGACCCCATGAATCGCAGCACGCCAGGCCTCCCTGTCCATCACCAGCTCCGGGAGTTCACTCAGATTCACGTCCATCGAGTCAGTGATGATGGAGTAGAACCCAGCAATTTCACTTTTAGGTATATACTTAAGACGAATGAAAACATATGTCCACACAGAAACTGGTACATGAAATGTTCATAGTAGCATTACCCATAATAATTTAAAGGTGGGAATAAACCAAATGTCTGTCAACTGATAAATGAATGAAAAAAAGTGTTACATCTACACAGTTGGAATATTATTTAACCACAGAAAAGAATAAGCACTGATACATGTTACAGCATGGACAAACTTTGAAAACATTATGCTAACTGAAAGAATCCAGACACAGAAGTCCATTTACAGTATGATTTCATTTATATGAAACATCCATCATAGACAGAACATAGAAACAGATGGCTGATAGGCAGAAATTAGAGACAGAAGGTTGATTGTGGTTACCTGATACTGGAAGAGAATGGATGGGGAGATTGAGGTGTGATAGCTAAGGGATATGGGGCTTCTTTTGGGGGTGATAAAATGTTCTAAAATTGATTGTGATGAAGATTACATAACTCTATGAATACACTAAAAAAACCCACTGAATTGTATACTTTAAATATTTGAATTGTGTAGTATTTGAATTTTATCTCAATAAAGCTGCTATACACAGAAGAACTATACAAAAAAGATCTTCGTGACCCAAATAACCATGGTGGCATGATCATTCACCTAGAGCCACAATTCTGGAATGTGAAGTCATGTGGCCTTAGGAAGCATCACTGCAAAAAAGCTAGTGGAGGTGATGGAATTCCAGCTGAGTGATTTCAAATCCTAAAAGATGATGCTGTTTTAATATATTGAGTGTTACATTCAATATGCCAACAAATTTGGAAAACTCAGCAGTGGCCACAGGACTGGAAAAGGTCTGTTTTCATTCCAATCCCAAAGAAAGGCAATGCCAAAGAATGTTCAAACTACCACACAATTACACTCATCTCACATGCTAGCAAAGTATGCTGAAAATTCTTCAAGCTAGGCTTCAACAATACATGAACCATGAACTTTCAGATGTTCAAGCTGGATTTAGAAAAGGCAGAGGAACCAGAGATCAAATTGACAATGTCCATTGGATCATAGAAAAAGCAAGCAAATTCCAGAAAAACATCTACTTCTGCTTTATTGATTATGTCAAAGCCTTTGACAGTAGTCATGTACGGATGTAAGAGTTGCACTATAGAGAAAGCTGAGTGCTGAAGAACTGATGTTTTTGAACTGTGGTGTTGGAGAAGACTCTTGAGAGTCTCTTGGACTGCAAGGAGATCCAACCAGTGAATCCTCAAGGAAATCAGTCCTGAATATTCATTGGAAGGACTGATGCTGAAGCTGAAACCCCAATACTTTGGCCACTTGATGCAAAGAACTGACTCATTGGAAAAGACCCTGATGCTGATTGAAGATTGAAGGTGGGAGGAGAAGGGGACGACAGAGGATGAGATGGTTAGAGGGCATCACTGACTTGGTGGACATGAGTTTGAGTAAGCTCCGGGAGTTGGTGATGGACAGAGAAGCCTGGGGTGCTGCAGTCCATGGGGTCGCAAAGAGTCGGACATGACTGAGTGACTGAACTGAACTGAACTGAACTGAAAGCCTTTGACTGTGTAGATCAGAGCAAACTGTGGACAATTCCTCAAGAAATGGGAATACCAGACCACCATACCTGTCTCCTGAGAAATCTGTATGCAGGTCAAGAAGCAACAGTTAGAACTGGACATGGAACAACAGACTGCTTCCAAATTGGAAAAGGAGTTCCTCAAGGCTGTATATATTGTCACCCTGCTTATGTAACTTATATACAGAGTTCAGTCAGTTCAGTTCAGTCTCTCAGTTGTGTCCAATTCTTTGCGACCCTATGGACTGCAGCATGCCAGGCTTCCTGTCCATCACCAACTCTTGGAGTTTACTCAAACTCATGTCCATTGAGTCAGTGATGCCATCCAATCATCTCATCCTCTGTTGCCCCCTTCTCCTCCTGCCTTCAATCATTCCCAGCATCGGGGTCTTTTCCACTGAGTCAGTTCTTTGAATCAGGTGGCCAAAGTATTGGAGTTTCAGCTTCAACATCAGATCTTCTAATGAATATTCAGGACTGATTTCCTTTAGGATGGACTGGTTGGATCTCCTTGCAGTCCAAGGGACTCTCAGGAGTCTTCTCCAACACCACAGTTCAAAAGCATCAATTCTCTGGTGCTTACCTTTCTTTACAGTCCAACTCTCACATCCATACATGACTACTGGAAAAAACATAGCTTTGACTAGATGGACATTTGTTGGCAAAGTAATATCTCTGTGTTTTAGTATGCTGTCTAGGTTGGTCGTAACTTTTTTCCAAGGAGTAAGTGTCTTTTAATTTCATGGCTGCAATCACCATCTGCAGTGATTTTGGAGCCCCCTCAAATAAAGTTTGTCACTGTTTCCCCATCTATTTGCCATGAAGTGATGGGACCAGATGACATAATCTTAGTTTTCTGAATGTTGGGTTTTAAGCCAACTTTTTCACTCTCCTCTTTCACTTTCATCAAGAAGCTCTTTAGTTCTTCGTTTTCTGCCATAAGGGTGGTGTTATCTGTATATCTGAGGTCATCCGCATATTTGAGGTGGTGTCATCTGCCTGTCTGCATATGCAGAGTATATCATGCAAAATACTGGGCTGGTTGAAGTACAAGCTAGAATCAAGATTGCAGGGAGAAATGTCAATAACCTCAGATACGCAGATGATACCACCCTTATGGCAGAAAGTGAAGAGGAACTAAAGAGCCTCTTGAAAGTTAAAGAGGAGAGTGAAAAAGCTGGTTTAACACTCAACATTCAAATAATTAAGATCATGGCATCTGGTCCTATCAGTTCATGGCAAATAGATGGGGAAACAATGGAAACAGAGAGACTTTATTTTCTTGGGCTCCAAAATCACTGCAGATGGTGACTGCAGCCCTGAAATTAAGAGATGCTTGCTCCTTGGGAGAAAAGCTGTGACCAACCTAGACAGCATATAAAAAGCGGAGATATTATTTTGCGACAAAGGTTCATCTAGTCAAATCTATGGTTTTTCCAGTAGTCGTGTATGGATGTGAGAGTTGGACTCTAAAGAAAGCTAAGCACTGAAGAATCGATGCTTTTGAACTATGGTGTTGGAGAAGACTCTTGAGAGTCCTTTGGACTGCAAGGAGAGCCAACCAGTCAATCCTCAAGGAAATCAAGTCCTGAATATTCACTGGAAGGACTAATGCTGAAGCTGAAGCTCCAATACTTTGGCCACCTGATGTGAAGAACTGACTCACTGGAAAGGATCCTGATGCTGGGAAAGATCGAAGGCAGGAGGAGACGGGGACGACAGAGAATGAGATGGTTGGATGGCCCCACTTACTCGATGGACATGAGTTTGAGCAAGTTCTGGGAGTTGGTGGTGAACAGAGAAGCCTGGCGTTCTGCAGTCCATGGGGTCACAAAGAATCAGACACTGAGTGACTGAACTGAACTGAAAGCTGCTATCCTCAGAAACTATAATCTCCAATGATTTAAATAAAAGGGAGTCAAAGCATTTTAAAGTTGTGAAAGGTGACCCCTCCCCCAAAGCAAGGCTGCAACTTCTTTGAATAATAGCTTGTAAAACTCAAGACACATTGGGTGAAGTAAGCAATTATTCCTGTTTTTACAGATGCAGCAATTGAGACTCAGAGGATTAAATGACTTGCGCAAAGTCATACAGGTAATTGATGGGATAGATGGGGAACCTAGATCTCTCACAGCCTCTTAGTGCATGATTCTGTCATTCCACTAACTCCTCTCAGACTTTTCTTTTCACAGGCCTTTGGAAGCAGCAAAAATATGAAACAAAGCTCCCTTTGCTTATTTCCTTACATTGTGGTTAGCAGTGTATTAGTCGCTTAGTCGTGTCCGACTCTTTGCAATCCCGTGGACTGTAACCTCTCTCCATGGGATTCTCCAGGCAAGAATACTGGAGTGGATTGCCATTCCCTTCTCCAGGGGAACTTCCCAACCCAGGGATTGAACTCAGGTCTCCCAAACTGAAGGCAGATTCTTTACCGTAACTAACCCAAGGCTATTTTTAATGCCCAAATCTCAAGGTCTTTGGGGGATATAGCAGAGCCTTGAAGAAACTTGAGGTGGGTGAATTAGTTATTTCCTCACAACCTTTCAATCAGGTAAAGGTGGTTTTCAAGACAAATTCTGCCCCATATATGAATATGAGCAGGTTGGCACAAAGGAGCGCATACAACCTGCTCTGCCAACCTGATGACATCTCAGGGCTCTCACCTTTTGGTTGTGTTTATCTTCACTTGTATGAAAGGTCCACTGGGGAAGACATGGTGATATTGTAGAGGTAGGCTCTGCAACTGTTCAGATCAGTTTAGGCTACAGACGTCCTGGCTAATGACTGGATGTAAGACCATTCAGACATCAAGTCTGCGGCATCATCTTAAAGAGACAGGCTACAGGTCCAGCTTGATTCTGATACCCAAGCAAGGACGCAGAGGGCCTTATAAAGATTTTGTTCAGTCTATACATCGTGAATACATCTAATTTTTACCAATAAAGCACATTTTTAACCTTTTGAACCTAAAGTTTCACTTCTGTAAAATAAGGTATTTAAGGAGTGATGTTACAAATACGTGGAAACTTCTGTGATACTCTAAAAAGCCATTCATTTATTTGATAAATAACCATTTTAAATACTTCTAAAATTCACTTCACTAATTAGAAAACCCTGGGTACTGATTGAGACTACAGAAGACAAAATCATTTGCAGTAGCTGCTTCTAGAGCAGTCCTCTCAAATGTGATGCCAACTGGGCACCCCAGGAGTATAGATTTTCCATTAAGTCAGCTGACTGCCCCTGGAGTGGGAGCTTAAACTAAGCAGCATATTCAGAATATCTCAGTCTAGGCTAAAATATTTCAAATTAAATTATAATTAATAAATAAATTAATAAATATGCAAAAAACTCCAAGCAATGTACTAGGGCTGCCACTTGCTTTACATATTTTAATTACATAATTGTGATGCTTATGTCCTCAGGCTTGTTAGCAAAGGACACAATTCTTCTTTTTTTGAAAAAATTCATTTTTATATAATTTTTAAATGTTGCTTTCCATTTACAGTTATTACAAAATATTTCCATATTCCCCATGTTGTACAATACATCCTTGAGATTATCTTACACCCAGTGGTTTGTACCTCCTAATTCTCCCCCATCCCACTGGAACCGTAGTTAATTCTCTGTATCTGTGAGTTTACTTCTTTTTTGGTAATTCACTAGTTTGTTTTCCTTAAAAAAAATCCATTTTTTTAAGATTCCACATATAAATGATACCATGCAGTATTTGTCTTTATCTGACTTATTTCACTTAACAATGCCTTCTAAGTCCATCTATGTTTTTGCTAATGGCAATATTTCATTCTTTTTTATGAATGAGTAGTATTCCATTCTATATTTATAACACATCTTCTGTATCCATTCATCTGTTGATGGACACTTGGGTTGTTGCCATGTCTTGGGAATTGTAAATAATGTTGCTATGAATCTTGGGATGCATGTACCTTTCCAAGTTGATGTTTTCTCAGGTATATAACTAGTAGTGGAATTGGTAGGTAATATGGTAATTTGATTTTTTTGAAAATTCTCTGTATTGTTTTCCACAGTGGCTGTGCCAGTTTCCGTTACCACTGACAATGTAGGAGTATTCCCTTTTCTCTACATCTTTGCCAATGTTTGTTATTTGTAGACTTTTTGATGACAGCCATTCAGACAGGTGTGAGGTGATATATTAGTATGGTTTTGATTTGCATTTCCCTGATGATTAGCAGTGTTAAACATCTTTTCTTGTATGTGTTGTCGACTGTAGGTCTTCTTTGGAAAAAATGTCTACTCAGAACTGCTTATTTTAAAAATTTTTTTTTTTATATTGAGTTGTATGAGCTGTTTATATATTCTGGGAATATATAAATTTAACTCCTTATTGGAAATATAATTTACAAATTTTTTTTTCCCATTCAGTATGTTGTCTTTTCATTTTATTGATGGTTTCCTTTTCTGGCCAAAAGCCTTTAAGTTTAATTAGGTATCATTTGTTGATATTTGCTTTTATTTCCTTTACTTTAGGAGATGGATCCAAAAAAATATGGTTTTGATTTATGTCAAAGAGTGTTCTGCCTATTATTTCCTCTGGGAGTTTAATAGTATCCAGTCTTACATTTAGGTCTTCAAGCAAATGATGCAATTTTTTCAAATCAAATAAAGAGAAAAATGGATAGAAGAGGAAGACATAGAGAATGGATAGAAAGAAAAAAAAAGTCAGAGGCAGAGAAAAAATGGAAACTGAGGAAGGAACAGTTTTAGAGACTCAGAGAGAAGAACCAAAATAGTCAGGCATCCTCAGCTTGGTCATTTTTAAATTTTCATGTGATTCCTTCAAAGACCTCTTTTTCACTGCCAAGCATAGCAAGTCTGTCTCATCAAAACTATCCCTGGCTTGGCTGGAGGGATACAAAGAGGACAACAGAAATATCTTCTGAGAACCCCTGTGTTCATTGCAGCCGTATTTACAATAGCCAGGACATGGATTGAATCTGTGTCCATCAGTGGATGAATGAGTAAAACTATGTACTATATATAAATTTCTGCCATAAAAAGAAGGAAATTCTGCCATTTGGAACAACGTGGGGGGACCTTGAGGGCATTATGCTAAATGAAATGTGACACAGAGAAAGACAAAGGTTGTATGATCTTACTTTTATGTAGAATCTACAAAATCTGAATTCATAGAAACAGAATACATTGATGGTCGCCAGAGGTGAAGAATAGGACATGGAGGAAATGGGAGAAGATGGTCAAAAGGAACAAACTTCTAGTTACAAGATAAACAAGTTCTGGGGATAAAACACAGCATAGTGATTAGAGTTAACAATACTGTATTATATATTTGAAAGTTGTTTAAGAGAGTAGATCTTAAAAACTCATCATGAGAAAAAAATTGTTACTGTGTGAGGTGATGGATGTTAATTAAACTTACTGTAACAAGCATTTTGAAAAAAACACATATATCAAATATCATATTGTACACTAATGCGTGTGTGTGTATCTGCTCAGTTGCTAAGTTGTGTCTGACTCTTTGGAATCCCATGGACTGTAGCCTGCCAAGCTCCTCTGTCCATGGGATTTTTTCAGGCAAGAATACTGGAGTGAATTGCCATTTCCTCCTCTAGGGGATCTTCCTGACTCGGTTTGAACCCATGTCTCCTGCATCTCCTGCATTGGCAGAAGGATTCTTTACCACTGAGCCACCTGGGAAGTCCCATGGTATGATTAACTAATACTGGTATAATTAACTAATTATTAACTAATAATTAACTAATATGATTAACTAATGCAATGTTGTTCATGTTCAGTTGCTAAGCCATGTCTGACTCTTTGCGACCCCATGAATTGCAGCACGTTAGGCTTCCCTGTCCAACACTATCTCCCAGTTTGCTCAGGTTCATGTCCATTGAGTTAGTGATGCTATCTAACCATCTTATCCTCTGTTGCCCTCTTCTGCCTTCAATCTTTCCCAGCATCAGCTTCTTTTCCAATGAGTTGGCTCTTCACATCAGGTGACCAAAGTATTGGAGTTTCAGCTTCAGCATCAGTCCTTCCAATGAATATTCAGGGTTTATTTCCCTGAATATATGTTTTATGTCAATTTTACCTTGATCAAATCAGGAAAAAATGAGAAATATCTCCTGAGGAAATAAACATAAGCTCACTCTCTTTAACAGGGTGTTGCAGTGCTGGTAGGCACGTGGGTAGAATCCTTCCTAGAGCAAGATGGCCGTGCTACAGCTATACACCAGGGCTCTTTCACAGAGGTGGAGTGAATGACTGCCCATGGGCAATGATATAGGGGTTTCAGGAAAGGATCTCCTTACTCACAATCTATATTCATTGCTTGCCTTGGCTTTGCCACTCAATATGGCATCAGATGAATTATTCAGCCTTTCTAAATCTCAGATTCCATCTTCATACAATGAGGACTAGTGCCATAAGTATATGCTATATGTACTGTGAATACTTCTTTTTTTCTTTTTCCTTAATTCATTCTCTGTCTCTCTCTTTTTTTTTTGGTAACAGATTTTATTTTTCACTACGAGTATCTTTTAAAAATATCAGTGACTCTAGGAGAGGTGCCTTAAGACAATTTTTCTCAAATACCCATCAAAATGCCCCTAATGGAGGAGGAAGATAAACATTTAGACCCCGGAGATCTGGGGAAGGATTTGGAAGCTCTTGCTTCAGGCTAAAAATTTATTGGTAGTTTTGATTCATTTTATTTTAAAAGTCCATGAATTTTGCATTTTACTCCATGTTTGTATAGTACTCTAGTTTGCAATGTTCTTTAAAAAAAAAAAGGAATTTCCCCTATTATTGGCACTTCAGGAAAATGTCCCATGTTTATCCTACAGCTTCTTGTTCTCCTGGCATGTGGCCATGTGCTCCTTAGGGTCTGTAATCCCTGGCTTGAGCAGAGTGGCCTTATGTATCAGTTAACATGCTGGCAAATAAAGCTACAGAGGAAATAGGCCACCCAAAGATGATTCCAGTTTTGTCTTGAGGCCATTGAGCCTGGTATTCTCCCGTCTGTGCTGTAGGCTGTGATGTGCTTAGTTGCTCAGTCGTGTCTGACTGTTTGCGACCCCGTAGACTGTAGCCTGCCAGGCTCCTCTGTCTATGGGGATTCTCCAGGCAAGAATCCTGGAGCGGGTTGCCATGCTCTCCTCCAGGGGATCTTCCCAACTCAGGGATCGAACCCAGGTCTCCTACATTACATGTGGATTCTTTACCATCTGAGCTGCCAGGGAAGCCTGGTATTCATGTCTAGGCTACTCTAAATTGCTAGCTAGAAACTATGGTGATTTTATTTCATACTGAGACCAAAAGGTGGCAGGAGGAGTGAGTTTAAGAAGGGGTTTTCTGATTTTATCAGCATCCTAAGAATTTGGCTTTAGATTTGAGGACTTTTTGGCCATGTACAAGGGTTTCTAGTCTCTCAAAGATCTTTATTAGGCTCATTCATCTGGGGCCCCAAGAGAGAGGGTGAGAATTTGAAATGGGATATGACCCTGAAATATCCTTCCAGGTAATATTTATAGTCCTGGGAGCCTTGAAGTTCTCAAGGTCCTCTTGGTTTCACAGTGCAAGTGTTCCTTTAAGACGGCCATGCTAGTGAGAAGACATCATCTAGTCTTCTGCAGCCACTAAATTAATGATCCCACTTTCATGAAAAGGTACTAAGAGGTTAAATGTTCCTTGGAAGAGGATCTTTTTACAGTCATTTCTCAACAAGTTGTCTTAGGCTGTACAGATTGTCTCAACCATTACTAACAGATGCATCTGCCGTGAGACAATTTTGCAAGCCCAGGCAGAAAAGAACTCATGCTTTTCTGAAATCTTTCCCTTGGCTCATATTAAAACTAGCCAGGAGAGGAGTCATAGCAAAGTTTATTAGGGACAGTTCCCTGGAGGGGAAAATAATGGGGATAATGAGACAAATATTCTTAAGGCATCCTGGGGCTTCTGGAATAAGCAGGCTCTGGTCCACCGGAATAGCTGGTGGAAAAATGGCTTTGTTATACATAATTTTAGAAAATGTGTACTGTTTTTATATTCCAAATACATTTGAAATTTCCTAAAGAAGTTCTTTCTTTGTTGTTTGTTGTTGTTCCGTCGCTAAGTCGTGTCTGACTCTTTTGTGACCCCATGGACTGTAGCCCTTCAGGCTCCTCTGTCCATAGGATTCCCCAGGCCAGAATAGTGGAGTGGGTTGCCATGCCCTCTTCTAGGGGATCTTCCTGACCCAGGGATCAAACCCGCATTTCTTATGTCTCCCGCATTTGCAGGTGGGTTCTTTAACACTAGCGCCGCCTGGCAAGCCTGGTGTAGTATAACCTTAACCAGGAAGGAGGCAGATAAAGTGTATGTGTGCATGTGTGTATATGTGTGTGTGTGACAGAGAGAGAGAGAGAGAGAGAGCGAGGAAGAGGGAGTGAAAGCTAGAGACAGACTTTCTGGTTAAGGTGAGACAAGCCATCCATTTAATGGCCTAAAAGCTACTGGAACCATCATGTTCAGTTCAGTTCAGTTCAGTTGCTCTGTCGTGTCCGACTCTTTGCGACCCCATGAATCGCAGCATGCCAGGCCTCCCTGTCCATCAGCAACTCCTGGAGTTCACTCAGACTCACGTCCATCGAGTCTGTGATACCATCCAGCCATCTCATCCTGTTGTGCCCTTCTCCTCCTGCCCTCAATCCCTCCCAGCATCAGAGTCTTTTCCAATGAGTCAACTCTTTGCATGAGGTGGCCCAAGTACTGGAGTTTCAGCTTTAGCATCATTCCTTCCAAAGAAATCCCAGGGCTGATCTCCTTCAGAATGGACTGGTTGGATCTCCTTGCAGTCCAAGGGACTCTCAAGAGTCTTCTCCAACACCACAGTTCAAAAGCATCAATGCTTCAGTGCTCAGCCTTCTTTACCATCCAACTCACATCCATACATGACCACTGGGAAAACCATAGCCTTGACTAGACCTTTGTTGGCAAAGTAATATCTCTGCTTTTGAATATGCTATCTAGGTTGGTCATAACTTTCCTTCCAAGGAGTAAGCGTGTTTTAATTTCATGGCTGCAATAACCATCTGCAGTGATTTTGGAGCCCCCCAAAATGAAGTCTGACACTGTTTCCCATCATGTTAGGTCCAGGTAAATGCTACCAAAGTCTCCACAAGTCAGTATACCGTCCAAATATGAAGAAAGGAACTTTTATCTATTCCAAAATCACATTACAAAGCCTTATTTAGCGCATCTTTCCAATGGCATTGTAGATAGCTGTGACCCTATATATATAATGGGGAGGTGAGGAGGGTGTTTCGTGTGCAAACCAGGGAAGCTCCTCCATGCATTACTTCCAAAGTTGACCATTTTCTTATAGGCCTGGCCTGGACACTGAGAATATGAAATCAAGCAAATCTGGACATAGTTGAGTGTGAGGAGCTTCTGGTCTACTGTAAAGGATTCATGCAGAGGTGTTATACCATGGCTAGAGGCACATACAGAGGCATCGTAGTGTAGTGTAAGCTCACAGGCTTCTGAAGTCAGGCTGCCTGGGCTCATGTGCTACCATTGCCACTAATTACTAGTTCAAGATCACTGAATTTCAATTTTATCATTTGTAAAATGGGATAGGTCTTACTCTATATATGTATGCTACTGCTACTGCTGCTAAGTCGCTTCAGTTGTGTCTGACCCTGTGCGACCCCAGAGATGGCAGCCCACCAGGCTCCGCCGTCCCTGGGATTCTCCAGGCAAGAACACTGGAGTGGGTTGCCATTTCCGTCTCCAATGCATAGGATGTGTTTACTTATATATATATAGGTCCTCCTATAGGACTATTTTATCTATAAATGAGCTGATACACACACACAGATATATATATAAAGTGTCTGATTCATAATAAACATTCAGTAAATGGAGATATATTATGATTATATATATAAATACATTTTTTATTATTGATATTTAGGGAGAAAATTATGTCAGGAGACCTTTGGTAATCCTCAGATTTGGGAATAATGCCATAACTGCTTTGGTGGTAATTTTTTTTTTACTTCTTTAAGTTAATACTTTGGGGAGAAAGAGGCCAGCAGACCTCAATGAGATATTCTAGTCTCACAAACTAACTCTCTACCCTATGCAGTAAAACTGAAGTAGTGCTCAGCAAATGGGAAACTGCCTCTTGCCATGGACTTTTGGAGTTAGACAGGAATAGTCTATTAGGACTATTCAGTTTCAGAGACTGTTGAAGGTCTTTAAGACAGCAAAACCAGCATGAGAATGCTGATTTGCTCAAGGAACAAGAGATGGAGGAATCAAAACAACGGTCCAGTTACGAGCTTGGAAATTCTGGCTCTGCTCAGGTTGTAGAGTCTGACACAACTGAAGTGACTTAGCACACCCACCCACCCACCCACCTGTACCAGCTGAGACAGGAACAGTAGAATTTTAGGAGCTGACCTGGGTTTGGGAGTTGTTGGCTGGCCCAAACCTGAGACACAATCAGGCTATGACTGCCTTGAATTTCTGTAGATTCTTTCCATTTTTCTGAGATAGGTGTCTATTTTCTGTTTGATTTTGAATGACTATACCTGGACTCTTTCACACATATGTGAAGGATCGAGCAAGTTCAAGGTAAAATAGAGGCACAGACCCAGATAACCTTCAGAAAAGGTCTTTTTCTGCTTATTTTTCTCCCCTCTGCTGAAGGCTCCCTTCTGAAAGGGTTCCTCATCCTTTCCTATCTCTGCCCTCCCCTTCATCAATTTCTGCTTCTGAAAAGGATTTGACATTGGTCATTTATATTTCATAATGAATTTCAGCCAACATATTACTTCTTTCAGGAGTAATTTTCCCTTAGCCTCTGATACATGTGACTGTTGAACTCAGCTTGTATTGGCTTTGCCTCGGCTCCTATGTTCGTTGCAGCATGATAACAGCTTTGGGGGCTCTGCTGTAGATTTTACTGTGATACAACATGGAAGAACTTTTGGTTTCAGAAGGAGTTTTAATTCGCTGATTTTCTTTGATCAAGCAAAATGTTATCCATACCAGGAAAAGGAGCCATGTTTGCAGGCAAATCAGGAAGCACACTATCAGAAACTGAATGTAAAAGCAGAGGAAGAATGAAGAGAAGAGAGAGGAGAATGGAGGGGAGAGGGAGGAAAAAGGAAGGAAAAGGAAGAGAAATAGAGAGCATCATTATCTCCTCCTGGCTGAGAACAAAGAATCCGAAGGACAATATGGACACATGGTGCCCGGAAGCATCAGCTTGATGGTATAAACAGGTGCCACAAAGAACCACACTGATTTTTTACAATTCTTTTCTCCTTTTCTTTGCTTTACAAATCTGCCTATGAAAAAGCAGCTTACCATCTTTCTCATTTCTTACTTTTTTTTTTAACTCAAAATTTCCTTGCTTAAAACATACATACACAAAAGAAAACAACACACACACACACTCCATTTTAGGATTTTTCTGTCTTCCTGTCCTTGTTAGATATTTTTTTCCCCATTCTGCTCGTGACCTAGTCTTTTTCTCTTTCTAATTGAGATTTCTTTGGAGATTTTAAAGGTCAAAGTTTATTACATTATTACCTTTAAAAATGTACATTAAAAAATAGAGCAAAGAGTATTCTGAAGAATGAGCCAGGTGATGTACAAAACCCCAAAATTGTTTCTGTTTCTAATTACAGGGTCTAAAAGTTTGCTTTTGAACAGAGATAAAACTAACGGGAGAAAAGACGATCATTGACGCAAAGGGAAAGAAGTCTGAAGTATCCAAAAAGTATTATGTTTTCTTTTTTCTCTTTTTAAAAGACTAAAATAATCTCTATAGCCCCTGAAACATAGTCATTTTATATGTAGTTTATATATAGGATGTGTTGGAAATGATATATTAGCTTAAAAATGCTTTTCTTAAAAAATGGCTCCCCCGCTCCCAACTTACAATGTCAAACTGATGATGTTGTAGTTGTAGGGGGAGTATGTAGCCTGAGGAAACTTAGTATCTGAGTTACAGGTTAAAATTAAAATTATGAAATAATGGCTTTCATTCAGCCTGATAGAGTATAAAGTGTGATGGCAAAGATCCTATGAGTACAAGTCACATGTTCTGATGCATTTGTCCAGTGAATAATTTCACCTTTCTGCTGTGTGCCACTGCTTTACAGGCTGAGAGAATTGGGGTCTCTTCCAGCAAACTGTGGATCCCCAGGGCTCCATCTGACTGCCACTCTCAGACTGAATTAGGGGTAACCTTTCCCTCTCCCCAGCACTGGAATCCAACACAGATTTTTTAGGGTGCGTGGCTCAATCCTGTTATAGACAGCGCAAGGGTAAAGACTGTGTAACAACAATAGCCATTTGCTGCTTGTCTCCTATGTGCCGAGCGCAGTACGTGGCTCTTACTTCATTCTTCACTGTCTTCAAGTCAGGTAAAACCGACATCTTTAGCCCCGCTGCCGATCTGTGGGAGAGAAAGGTTCTTTCTTGTTTAGGCTCCAGGTTGATTTTTTCCCATGAGCGGGGCCTTTCCATGCTTTGGCAAAAACGGTTCTCATGATCAAGCTCACAGTGGGTACCTAGGGTTGGGGACTGTCATTTACTTTCCAGAGTCGGTCCCCAGCAAGGGTCCTCCTGCTTGGTGCCCTTTGGACCAACAGAATCAGGCCAAGCTGGGATCAGAAGCCAAGGAAAGTTTTTATTTTTGCATCAGAAAATGGACAGATGCGAGATTGTGCTGTATAGCAGGGATCCCCAACCTCTTTTTGGCCCCAGGGACTGGATTTTAGAAAGATGATGTTTCCTTGGCCTGGGGGTGGGGGTGGGTGGGATGGTTTCAGGATGATTCCAGCACATTACATTTATTATACACTTTATTTCTATTATTATTCTTTCAGCTCCACTAGATTATCAGGCATTAGATCCCAGAAGTTGGGGAACTTTGCTCCTTAGCACACGTTCTCCCCAACAAGCCATTAGCAGGGCTGCTTCATTGAAGTCTTACTACGGAGGAAAGAGGGCGGAGCTTTCATGAGTCTGGCGCAGGCATGTTGCGCAGGGTTTTGGGTCACAGTGCCAGAGCAGCGACTCTGTGCTCACAGCCTGATGAGGCCATCTTGAATTGTAGTGCCATTCACAGCGCTCCTGCATATGCCCTGAGCTGAGCTGTGGACATGGCCATTTTTTACTAGGAACTGGTCTGAATGGCCAGTGTGAGGCCTCTGCACATGCCCCACTATGAGCAGATGAAACGATTTCCTTTGTCCAAGCACAAAGGGAAAAAAGGTTAGACTTTATTTTATTACCCAGATTCTATTTCTAATTCTTGGCAATTTTTCATGGGCTTTGCTGGTGACAGGAGGAGGGATGCTAGCTTGATCAGAGCTGAGTGGTAGAATCCTGGAAAGCAGGGGCAGGTGGCTGGCCTGAGTCACGTATTTCCCCACCAATGTGGTCGACCTGCAGACAGTACCGTACAGTTTCTGTCTTATAGCAGTTGAGATTTCGACCTGGAAAACAAATGCAGAGCAGAACAGTTATACCGTTTTGTCATGCTGTGAGGTAACTTGTGCATGAGTGGTCCCTTTCATGGTCTCATTCTGAGCCACTCATTGACAGGTGCAGTGCCTGGAATGGTGGTAAGTGTGGGGTCTGAAGTGAGACACTTGGATTTGGACCTCTGCTTGACCACTTATGACACACGTGACCTTGGGCAGATCACTTCTCTGGGTCTGAGGAGTTTCCTCTACAAAATGAGGGTTAAACAAGACACATAATATATGCAAAGTGCTTAATGTAGTGCCTGGCACTTGGTAAGCATTCAGGAAAAGTTGTTCATGATTATTATTCTGATCATCAGTCCAAGAGCCTTAAGTAGCATGTGCTACACGGACTAATGCTTCTGAATACAGATTATTAGCCTTGTTAATCATGTTGAAAATACACAATGTGCTGCATATTTTCTTTTTAGATACGCAGTGTGTGATGGTTTTACTCTTTGTTTGTCTTTTCTTTCTTATACATGTTAATGATCTCTTAAAGTGTTAGTTGCTCAGTCCTATCCAACTCTGTGCAACCCCATAGACTATAGCCCACCATGCTCCTCTGTCCATGGAATTCTGTAAGCAAAAATACTGGCGAGGGTAGCCATTCACTTTTCCAGGGGATCTTCCAAACCCAGGAATCAAACCTGCATCTCCTGCTTTGCAGGCAGATTCTTTACCATCTGAGCCAATGTTCAGTTCAGATCAGTTCAGTTGCTCAGTCATGTCCGACTCTTTGCAGCCCCATGATTTGCAGCATGCCAGGCCTCCCTGTCCATCACCAACTCCCGGAGTTCACTCAAACTCACGTCCATTGAGTCTGTGATGCCATCCAGCCATCTCATCCTCTGTCGTCCCCTTCTCCTCCTGCCCTCAATCCCTCCCAGCATCAGAGTCTTTTCCAATGAGTCAACTCTTCGCATGAGGTGGCCAAAGTACTGGAGTTTCAGCTTTAGCATCATTCCCTCCAAAGAACACCGAGGACTGATCTCCTTCAGAATAGACTGGTTGGATCTCCTTGCAGTCCAAGAGACTCTCAAGAGTCTTCGCCAACACCACAGTTCAAAAGCATCAGTTCTTCCGCGCTTAGCTTTCTTCACAGTCCAACTTTCACATCCATACATGACCACTGGAAAAACCATAGCCTTGACTAGACAGACCTTTGTTGGCCAAGTAATGTCTCTGCTTTTGAATATTCTATCTAGGTTGGTCATAACTTTCCTTCCAAAGAGTAAGCAACTTTTAATTTCATGGCTGCAATCACTATCTGCATTGATTTTGGAGCTCCCCCCAAAAATAAAGTCTGACACTGTTTCCACTGTTCCCCATCTATTTCCCATGAAGTGATGGGACCGGATGCCATGATCTTCATTTTCTGAATGTTGAGTTTAAGCCAACTTTTTCACTTTCCTCTTTCACTTTCATCAAGAGGCTTTTTAGTTCCTCTTCACTTTCTGCCATAAGGGTGGTATCATCTGCATATCTGAGGTTATTGATATTTCTCCTGGCAATCTTGATTCCAGCTTGTGCTTCTTCCAGCCCAGCATTTCTCATGATGTACTCTGCATATAAGTTAAATAAGCAGGGTGACAATATACAGCCTCGACGTACTCCTTTTCCTATTTGGAACCAGTCTGTTGTTCCATGTCCAGTTCTAACTGTTGCTTCCTGACCTGCATACAGGTTTTTCAAGAGGCAGGTCAGGTGGTCTGGTATTTCCATCTGTTTCAGAATTTTCCAGAGTTTGTTGTGATCCACATAGTCAAGGCTTTGGCATAGTCAATAAAGCAGAAATAGATGTTTTTCTGGAACTCTCTTGCTTTTTCCATGATCCAGCAGATGTTGGCAATTTGATCTCTGGTTCCTCTGCCTTTTCTAAAACCAGCTTGAACATCAGGGAGTTCACGGTTCACGTATTGCTGAAGCCTGGCTTGGAGAATTTTGAGCATTACTTTACTAGCATGTGAGATGAATGCAATTGTATAGTAGTTTGAGCATTCTTTGGCATTACCTTTCTTTGGGATTGGAATGAAAACTGACCTTTTCCAGTCCTTTGGCCACTGCTGAGTTTTCCAAATGTACTGGCATATTGACTGTAGCACTTTCACAGGATCGTCTTTCAGGATTTGAAATAGCTCAACTGGAATTCCATCACTTCCACTAGCTTTGTTTGTAGTGATGCTTTCTAAGGCCCACCTGACTTCACATTCCAGGATGTCTGGCTCTAGGTGAGTGATCACACCATCATGATTATCTTGGTCGTGAAGATCTTTTTTGTACAGTTCTTCTGTGTATTCTTGTCACTTATTCTTAATAACTTCTGCTTCTGTTAGGTGCATACCATTTCTGTCCTTCATCGAGCCCACCTTTGCATGAAATGTTCCCTTGGTATCTCTAATTTCCTTGAAGAGATCTCTAGTCTTTCGCATTCTATTGTTTTCCTCTATTTCTTTGCATTGATTGCTGAAGAAGGCTTTCTTATCTCTCCTTGCTATTCTTTGGAAATCTGCATTCAGATGCTTATATCTTTCCTTTTCTCCTTTGCTTTTCGCCTCTCTTCTTTTCACAGCTATTTGTAAGGCCTCCCCAGACAGCCATTTTGCTTTTTTGCATTTCTTTTCCAATTTCTTGATTTAAGGTCAGCAGTTATATATATTTACTTGTATAGACACATACATATTACATGATAAAAACACATATATGTGGCATGATGCATAACATGGTTCTAAGTGCGATTTATTAGATTTATTTACCACACTGTTTACAAGTTTTGTGCCCAAAAAAGAAATTAGTCAACTTATAATATTTTTTAAAGAAATGTGTTTAATCAACAAAATAATAGACAACTTGATAAATTTTCATATTCTAATACAAATTCATCTAGGCAGTTAAAAATAGTATAAGTTGACTAATGTTTTTCCTGGACACAAAACTTGTAAACAATGTGATAAATAAACCTAATAAATTGCACTTAGAAGCATGTTATGTATCATGCCACATATGTGTTTGTATCATGTAATATGTATATGGCTATACAAGTAAATATATATAACTGGTGACCTTAAATCAAGAAATTTAAAGTATAATTTAGTCTAACTTTTCTTCAATTCAGTTCAGTTCAGTTCAGCTGCTCAATCATGTCCGACTCTTTGAGACCCCATGAATCGCAGCATGCCAGGCCTCCCTGTCCATCACCAACTCCCGGAGTTCACTCAAACTTACGTCCATCGAGTCGGTAATGCCATCCAGCCATCTCATCCTCTGTCGTCCCCTTCTCCTCCTGCCCCTAATCCCTCCCAGCATCAGAGTCTTTTCCAATGAGTCAACTCTTTGCATGAGGTGGCCAAAGTACTGGACTTTCAGCTTTAGCATCAGTCTTTCCAAAGAACACCCAGGGCCGATCTCCTTCAGAATGGACTGGTTGGATCTCCTTGCAGTCCAAGGGACTCTCAAGAGTCTTCTCCAACACCACAGTTCAAAAGCATCAGTTCTTCGGCGCTCAGCTTTCTTCACAGTCCTACTCTCACATCCATACATGACCACTGGAAAAACCATAGCCTTGACTAGACAGACCTTTGTTGGCAAAGTAATGTCTCTGCTTTTGAATATGCTATCTAGGTTGGTCATAACTTTCCTTCCAAGGAGTAAGCAACTTTTAATTTCATGGCTGCAACATTTCTCAGGTAAAATAAATTGATTATCCATTTTTGGTCTTATTCACATTGCAGGAAACCTATTTACCATTTATGTAGTTAATAAAATTACTTCTGAGGTCCTTCCATATCTAAAGCAGTGGCTTTCTCCTGAAAATTTGCCATTTTGATATCTGAGTGCTTTGAGTTAGTTAATTGAGAATTCTTCCTCTTTTGATGAGGCAGTTTAAACAAGATTTGTCACCATGGAGGGAAGAACTTTCTCTAAATTCTGTTCATGATGAAGTTGGTCCCTTGGACATGGTATTATTTTCCTTTGAGAGATCATTTCCTGATAAAGGGAATTCAGTATTTCATAAATATCCTCTAGTTTTGTCAAAAATTGGTTTAATAATCTGTTTCATTTCCTGTGCCAAATACTAGTGTAAGACTCTTTTTTTTTTGACTATCATAGTTAATTCATGGACTGCTACATGCAGCAGGTCGAACGCTACGTCAGTGTGAGGTACACCTTGGGTTTTTGAAAAAATTTTGTACCTACAGAAAAATTGAAAAAGTAATATAATCCTGAAAATATTTATTAGACCCAATGATTACTTTAACATTTTGCTAGTTTTGCACCTGCACTCACACAAGCATCTATGTCTCTTGATTTGGACTTGTCTGGGTTTTTCTCTCCTGATAAGAATCAAGCTAAACGTTTTTGGCAAGAGTGCAACACAGCAGAGGGTTGCAAAGCTTTTAGAGCTAGGTGATGAGATAGGAAGGTGACAATGTCCCCTTTTATAGCAGTAATGAATGTGGGCAGAGTCATCCCTCAGATCAAGTGATATGGGGTGACTGTTTTATATTTGGGGATGGGCTTAGAGAGAGTCACTTAGGGATTTGGCTAATGAGAAGGGTCAAGACAGAAAGAGGTTGGTCCCAGGTGGTACATTTAAATACTTCAAAATTCTTGGGTCTAATATGTATAAATATCATCAGCTTATGAAACTTTCCTTCTCTTCCTAAATTTCCAAGGCAAAATCTAAGATGCTGTCCCTAACATATCCATTCACAACTTCTAGGTTGACCTTCCAAAAACTTATTTTTCCCTTCAAGGAAATTTTAAATGGTTGTTTTTATCAAGTTTGACTTAAATGAAAAGATTTATGGATTGGGCTAAGGGCAGGGGAGGGAATCACAAGCCCTAGGTCTTGTACTTACCAAAGTCATCTCAAAACTTTGTTTTATGTTTCATTTTGAAGCCATGATTCTCTAGGGATGGAGGCAGGGGATTCTTAGAAGTAGAAGAGTTGAGAAGTTTTCCTTAAGTGGGCATCTGAAGAAACCATGCTTGCAGTCCTTCAAGAGGAGATGAAACAAATAAAGAGTTTGGGGTCAAATGCCTGGAGTCCTGGAGTCTGCAGGAAAGGCTGTAAATAATAGATTTTTCTCTTTAAAATAAAGATTGGAAAGTAAAAAGCAGAAAAATAAATGATAAATTTCAGAACATTTTCCAAAATTATTTACTTTGCTTTTTCTAAACTCTCTTGCCCTGGGGCTTATTACCTCTGTGGCAAAGATCTCAGAAAATTGATAAAAAAAAAAATTGGTCTGACTCTATAAACAATAATGACAGACAGCTATCACATAAGTTCAGGGCGGATGGGAGGTCCTAGAGCCCATGCTGAAGCTCTGTCTTGAGTCCCCGGACCATATCATAGAACACAATGGCAGCTACTAGGATTTTTTTCCCACTAGGTGGTTCTGTGCTGGGCCATTGGCAAAACTGATGTGTTAAAAATCTGGCCACCTCTGGCTGTGCTCCAGATCTTGGCATCGCCTCTCTCCTGATGGATATAACAGAAGCAGGAGAGCAAGAGAGTGACACCAGGGTGAATTCACCAGAAAGACTGAGTTTCCTACTTTCTGTTGTTATCAATGGCTTTTTGAAGGTTGGGAGTTAGTTTGCAGAAAAAGTGGCACATTGGCTGTGAATTAATTACTGATACAATTTCCATCTGCGTTTTCCATGGACAGGTGGCTCATATGTAAGTCCTAAGAATCTTCAGCCTCAAGGTGCCCTGGTGGGGTTGGCATGTTGTGAAATGAGCTACACATCCTCTAATACCATACTTATCAGCAGCTGTGATAAAGAAACATCTGCCCCCATGAAAAGTCAAGGGCAGAGGTCATCTGGCATTCCAAGGGAACTCTCCACAGCAGGGAGCCTTCTAATTGGCTGATATTGATCCGTAAATTGTGTCCCCACTGTGATTAATTCTAGCCACCCCCCAAACTCCCACAGCAGGAGCGTGATAGGTCAAGATTTGGGGCCTCTAAGCATCCCTTACAAATGGAGCTCAGGTCCTTAAAGATGCCAGTCAAAGACTGCGGCTTGTTAACTCTCTCCCGGCTGCTCGTGCTAACCCAGGAAGCTGGTTTCATTCAGTTTCCTTGCTCTCACTAATAACGGCTTAATGGGATGCTAATGTGAGGAACAGAAGTTATCAGATGGCTTGTATGATTCATGATGGATTTATTACCATTCTGAGTTCCCTTGATGTTCAGTGCATCCTTTCCCCATCCATCCCTGTTATTGGCCTTAGCAAATGGTTTCATAATTAATTAATTTTTTTTTCCTGGTGGGGGTTAAATTATTTTTGCCCTGCTGCCTTTTCTCCATATCTAATTCCCAATGGACGATTCTTCTCTGTGTGCCTACCAAAAATGGAATATACTAACTAACATCTGTTTTCTCCATGGTCCCCTCTCTTTCCCACCTTTCCTGCCAGCGAATCCCTATTCATCTTTCTACAATAGTGGTTCTCAACTTTGACTCTTCACTGAAATTACCAGGGAGAGAGAGCTTTTAAAATACTTTTGCCTGAATACCTTTCCTAGAGATTCTGTTTTGACTGGTCTGGGGTACTTCTTCTGTAACAGGAGTTTGAAAAGCTCCCCAGATGATTCTAATGTGCAGTCAAGGTTGAGAACCACTGGAGCAATTTATCTTAACTGCTACATGTCCCATGGTGCTTTTTCCTATCTCCCAGTAGACATGACCTCTCATTCCTTAGAATCCATGTATCTCTTTGTATATGTCCTTGGAACTCAGAGTGCTTTGTATATTTCCATTGGCAGTTTACCTATTTGTGAACTTGTCTTATTGCCACTATTAGACTCTGAGCTTACTGTGGTATTATGAGTAATGCCTGAGCTGTCTTCGCGCCCTTGTGGTGCCTTGCACCTACCTGGGACTCAGTAAATAATTATTGACCTGAGTTTTACCAATAACCATACCTTGTGGGGCGCTTCCCTGTTGGTTCGGACAGTAAAGAATTCACCTGTAATGCAGGAGACCCAGGTTCGCTCCCTGGGTCAGGAAGATCCCCTGGAGAAGGGAAGGCTACCCACTCCAGTATTCTTGCCTGGAGAATTTCATGGACAGAGGAGCCTGGTGAGCTACAATCCGTGGGGTCACAAAGAGTCATACATGGCTGAACGACTAACACTTTCACTTTCACACTCTATGGGAAGTTGCTCTCTAGCCCCCAGTCTCAATTACATCTCAGGCACTGTGAGTGTATTTTATTTTATGATCTTTAAGATAGATTTTGCCTGCTAGTGCAACCCTGCTGCCTTCTACCATCCCTTCTCACCAGGGCGACTACCTGACCTGGTTTGCTGGGGACAGTCACTGTTTACACCTTTTGTCCCAGCATCATTATGTATAGTACCTCCTTTCACTCTCAAAGGTGTTCCAGTTTGGATGGCAGATTATATGGTTCCTCTCCTCATCCCCCTTCTCTTCCAGCTCACTTTCCTTAAGTTACCCAAGAAAAGGCAAGCTTCTTTAGGGCTCAGACCTTCTTGATGTGGTAAGCTTAACTAAGCTTCAGAAAGACTTGTACTAATAATTCCATACATAAAATTCCATGTCAAATTCCATGTCTAAAAAATTATAAAACAGATGAAACACCTACAGCATTAGGAGTCAGGCTAGTGGTTTTCTCTGGAGTTTTCCAGTATGCAGGATGGAGTACACAGGGGCACTTTGAGGATGCTGGAAATACTGTTTTCTTCATCCAAGTATTGGTTACATACCCTGTGTTCATTTTGTGAAAATTCATCACATTGTAACACTTAGACTTCTTTTCTGTATGTATATTGCTGCTGCTGCTGCTGCTGAGTTGCTTCAGTCGTGTCTGACTCTGTGCGACCCCATAGCCCACCAGGCTACCCTGTCCCTGGGATTCTCCAGCCAAGAACACTGGAGTGGGTTGCCTATACACCCATAAAAAGTGTTTCTAAAGGGAGGGCTAAATTATAATCAGCACAGATGCGAAAGTCAACACTTATCCTTATCAATTAATATGATCACCCTGATTGATGAATTCTTGTTCAGTTCAGTTCAGTCGTTCAGTCATGTCCGACTCTTTGCGACCCCATGAATTGCAGCACTCCAGGCCTCCCCATCCATCACCAACTCCCAGAGTTCACCCAAACTCATGTCCATCGAGTTGGTGATGCCATCTAGCCATCTCATCCTCTGTCATCCCCTTCTCCTCCTGCCCCCAATCCCTCCCAGCATCAGAGGCTTTTCCAATGAGTCAACTCTTCGCATGAGGTGGCCAAAGTACTGGAGTTTCAGCTTTAGCATCATTCCTTCCAAAGAATACCCAGGACTGATATCTTTTAAGATGGACTGATTGGATCTCTTTGCAGTCCAAGGGACTCTCAAGAGTCTTCTCCAACACCACAGTTCAAAAGCATCATTTCTTTGATGCTCGGCTTTCTTCACAGTCCAACTTTCACATCCATACATGACCACTGGAAAACCATAGCCTTGACTAGATGGACCTTTGTTAGCAAAGTAATGTCTCTGCTTTTGAATATGCTATCTAGGTTGGTCATAACTTTCCTTCCAAGGAGTAAGTGTCTTTTAATTTCATGGCTGCAGTCACCATCTGCAGTGATTTTGGAGCCCCCCAAATAAAGTCTGACACTGTTTCCACTGTTTCCCCATCTATTTGCCATGAAGTGATGGGACCAGATGTCATGATCTTAGTTTTCTGAATGTTGAGCTTTAAGCCAACTTTTTCACTCTCCTCTTTTACTTTCATCAAGAGGCTTTTTAGTTCCTCTTCACTTTCTGCCATAAGGGTGGTGTCATCTGCCTATCTGAGGTTATCGATATTTCTCCCGGCAATCTTGATTCCAGCTCGTGTTTCTTCCAGTCCAGCGTTTCTCATGATGTACTCTGCATAGAAGTTAAATAAGCAGGGTGACAATATACAGCCTCGACGTACTCCTTTTCCTATTTGGAACCAGTCTGTTGTTCCATGTCCAGTTCTAACTGTTGCTTCCTGACCTGCATATAGGTTTCTCAAGAGGCAGGTCAGGTGGTCTGGTATTCCCATCTCTTTCAGAATTCTTGTTAGGCATGAGAAAAGTATTGCAATGGACAGGGCATGTAAAAATCTATTGTTTATCTTCTTGTGGCATATGTTGTTATTGTTTTATTAAGAAAATGTTGCTATTGACAGCAATATATGTTGTCAATCACCAAATACGGTGCAGTCTTGTTATATAATTCTTCTGGTGACTCTATGACCTAGGCGGCTGTTTTCTCATGTTGCAGATGAGAAAGTTGTTACAGAACTGGTGAAAAGGTAGGCGGAGTTTCCATACAGGCTGAATTTATGCCTAGTAGGTTGAAAAATTAGCTGGTTTTTCAGCTGTCTCAAAGACAGAAGCAGATTAATTGTATGGTTGATGTTATTGATTGGGCAGAAATCAGAGAGTTTAAACAAAATAAAATTAAAATACATCTAGAAAATAAACAATTTCTTGAACTTAAAGAGAAAATCCCAGAGAGTTCGTAGCTCAATAGCAATTAAGACTGATAGTTTTGAGTTTCCAGAAAACATTATAACAATCCAGGTCTTAGTGAGGGTTTTAGTTTCAAATCGAGAGAATCCTCTGAAGATTCTGTGAGAACCCTGCCCGTGTTTAAGTCCTCTCCGAGCCCAGAACAGAGGTTTGTCAGGTTGGAAGCGTCTCATAGATTACTTAATGACCATCATTGTCACCTCTTCATTCTACCCCTATAAACATGATCAGGAAGTAAAAGTCTTCCCTTTTTAGGTGTAGCTAACATAGGGAACTGAAGTGAATTAATTTTCACTATTACAGATGATAAACACATCTTGCGGTGAAATAAATAATATAATATATAATAATGGACTAAAAAATATGGCTCAAAACTCACAAAGCTGTATCAAAACAGAAACTGTCCAAAGTAGAAAAGTCAGAGAGCTATGTATTTGAACAAAAATAAAGCAGTGAAATCCTGTGGGCCTCATGCACTGTGCCAAAGTGAGTTTTAGCTATTCATGCTGTGTTAACTGCTGATGAAATGTCATTGAGCTTAAAATAAAATAAGTTTGTAGTCCCAGATAACACTTTACAAGATCAAGTAATGTTAGGCCACTATAGCCAGTTATATGAAGAAATAACTCATGGCAATGTACCAATATGTCAGGATTTTTCACAGGAGGCAATATGAAAACTAGCTGGATGGTGTCAGGCTTGTTTAAAAGCTCATTTGCTCTCCTTAGTCACTGTCCTTTCACCTTTACATGTCGTATATCCTGGTCTCTTGTCGATGTAGTTGTCAAAGCACCAGCTTAATAGTGCTGGTCCCTCAACAGAGACATGTTAAATGTAAAGATGGCAAAGCTCCCTGCCAAAAGGGAAATGCAAAGAAGTGGAGCCAGCTGAAGTCATGAGATATCAGGTGACAATGAGACTGTGTCATTTCATAACACATTTCCCTGAGGTCCCAATGAACTTTACATAGAGGTTTTTTTTTTTTTTCTGTTTTATTATTTTGACATCCTGAGGGACAAAAAAGGTTGAAGAAAGACATTTCCATGCTACAGAAATGGAAACTTGGGTTCAGAGGAGTAGAATGAATTGCTCTAGATCACTTTAGTTTTCGGGATTTCCTGGTTTCTGTAAACAACCATCAGTCTGCCTGCACCTCTCAGACACATCAAGACTCCATAGATATTCTTGCATTTGGAGGAGCAGATTTAATGTCTGTGATGGGAGAGGGGGTATATAAGGTGAATGAGAAAGTTCATAGCTTCCTGCCTCCTGAAGTGACCACAACACAAGTCATCCACAAAATCCCTTCCTGGTTCAGTGCAGCAACTGTTTGTTTAATTAAACTCAACCTGTAGGGACTTCTCTTCCACTCCTGATTTTGCCCATCTATAAGATCCAGTGAATGCTCCCAAGTCGTAGGAGCCCAACAAGAAGACTACACGCTTTCTCTGAACAGTTATTTCCTGGAGAGTTTCATCTTTCCTTTGGGAACTTCTACATGTTTGTGATAATGGGAGATTCGTCTGCAGTAGATAGGGGTTGCCAGTTCTAGGAAACAGGACAGGGTAGAAGCATTGCAGCTCCCCACTTCTGAGTGGGCTCAGTGAGGGGACATCTCAGATGTTGGTTCAGCCTCCTGTCTCTAGGTTGTTTTTTCTTTTGCCAAGGTTTTTATAATTTGATTTTTAATATTGAAATCTTCAGAAGACCGTTTTTTTTTTTTTTTTAATCTTTAGCAGGGATATATGGTGAGTCTAAATTTTTCTCTCTCTACATTTCAGTATCACTTAAAAAATATCCATTCTCCATTGCTTTGTGAGAAAAATATAGTAAAAGGAGGCCTGCTTTGGGAGGTCAACAATCTGGGCTCAAGTCCACATTTATCTTCACTGTATGATGTTGGGCAAGTCATTTAATTTCTGAGTATCAATTGCTTCATAAAGAAAATAAGCATAAGAATAATTCTTGCTTCACTGCATGGTTTTGAAGCATAAATGGTAATGCAGGTAGAAAGCTTTGTAAACTATAGAGCCATCTATAAAAGTGACACTAAGTGTAACAGAATCTGTCCCCAGGGTGTTTGATCCTTTCCTTTGGTTTATATTTTTACATTTATATCAAAACTCAAGTTATAATTGCTGATTCTTCACATCTATATTCTGATATCCAACAAGACTGATCCCTAAGAATACATTTTGCTAATTATTCTTGTTTAGAGTTTTGGCCCCTTGTTATAAGATAGGCACCAAGCTTAATAGTTAGTCCACACTAATTCTAATGACTTCCCAGAAAGGTCCTGTTGTATTCTTGGCTAGAATTATTTTAATAATTTGAAAAGCCATGACACCTTTATGTTAAAAATTTTCCATTTAATATAAATGTAATTCTTCCTATTAATTATTCATATTGTATCTCTCAATCAAAGTTTTAACACATTTCAGATTGAGTTAGTAGGTCTTTTATTTTTTGCTCTTTGAATAGCTTTTCTTTTCCATTTCATGGTATATTTGGTTGTTGTCAGTATATTGGAGTATTATTGCTTTTTAGGTATTTATCCTACTCCAAGTCATTTTATAAGCCTTTGTTAATGAAGAAAGCTTTTAGTTAATTCATTTTGCTTTTTCAGATATATGCTTATGTGATTTTTGAGTACTTTATTTAGTATCTTAGTTCAGAAAATTTATTCTTTTTGTTTCAATACTCACTGCCTTAGCCAGAGAATATAAGGTGATAAAAATATTAAAGGACATCTTTATGTTTATTTCTGATTTGAATATTTCCAGTGTTTACTCATTAAATATACACTTTATTTATTCTAAGCCAAGAGCACCTTTATTAGATTTAAAGGGCATCCTAATTCTATTTAAATGTTTACTCCATTATTAGGAAAAGATATTGATTTTATCAAATGTGGTGTCTATGAAATTATCACATGGGTTAATTATCATTGAATCAGTGAATACTCAGTGGATTCTTTTTTTCCTTGGAAATCAATCTGTTATCAGCTGACTGGCTCTGCTAACAATGACAAATGTAAAAATGGTGTCTTCATGAGTTTGAACATACTAGGGCCAAACTCAGTTCACAAGAAAGTGGGCCAATGCAGAAGCAAGGGTTGTGGGCGAGAACCCCCCTGAACCTGTCTCCTTGGGCACATTCTCTAACGTTGGTAGCTCTGGACAGTTTTCTAAATTGACATCAGTGTTGTTAACACTATGAAAAAACCACATTAGAGGAGGCAGTATGGAGTACAGTAAAGGAGCTGAGGACATGCCCCCTCAACATGTGATGCTTCAGTGTATTAATTACTTTGTTTTAAAGGTGCTTAAAAAACAGCAGATGCAAGGATGGCACTCGGATGTTCCTTTTTCTTCCTAAAAGCAGGAAATAACATTCCCACATGAAAGGTGCCCTGCCTGTACCAGGAGAAAGAAACATTCTTATCACTGGAGGTGGGGAATCCAGGCTGAGAAAAATCTATACCAACAAAAAACTTGTTCAGCAGCTCATCCTCCGTTAGTCACCCCTTATGTTTTAGCTGCTTTTCCAAAAGTGCTACTCTTTGTTCCACCTGGTAGAGAAGCACTTTGGTCTAGTCACTTCTTTTGCTCTTCATTTTTCATTTTTCTTGTGAGGACACTCATTTATATGTAAATAAAATGTATCTACTTTTCTCCTGTGAATTTGTTTTTCAGTCCCAGGTGGAGACTGCAGGAAGGTAGAGAAAATTTTACTTTCCCTTCAATGGGAATGAAAATCAGTGGCCTGCTCATGAAACGTGCAGTTGGAAGGTTGTCCAAGCTGGTGCCTTTCGTGTGTGTGCCTCTCTCTCCAGCCAAAGGTTCAGGCCCTGCTCCCTCGATGGCACCCCCCCCACCCCCCGCCCTCCCCTGCCACGCCTCACTGGCTCATACTCAGCAAGCTCCGGCCTCTGGGTTTAAGACTGAGAGTAGAATTTCAATGCCATGAGTCTTACATTTTTAAATGCCAAGCTTAAAAATAGCCTCCAAAATGTAGACAAATGAACTGCTAACATCAATGTCTATACCAGGTTCTTGCTGGCACTCTGGCCGCTTGTATGACCTTTCAGCATAGCATTTGAAAAAAATGAGCAGTGCTTTCCTCTTCCCCTGGCAGCTCAGAATAGCTCTGTTTCCTTTCCTATAAACAAGTCGTATCTCTGGGAATTTCTAAAGCCGAATATTGTCTGCTCAGAAGCTGTGACTCACGCTCTTTCCTGGCAGTCCTGACAAATTCATGAACGCCTCTTGAGGAAAGAATCCCAGACAAAGAGTGGTCACAGAAAAGCCTCAGATTCCTGCCTGTCAAACCCAGGAAGCTGGGAGACAAAAGAAAATACCAGCAAGAACCGCTAGTCACAGCATCCCCTTCTACTTGGCTCAGCTCATGTTCAGGACAGTTGGAGCAGAGAGGGGAAGCCCGCTTGGAAACTTGTCCTGTTTGTCTTTAGGCCATGATCTAGCCAGGCCCCTCTGTTTAGGAATTTACCTAGCTCAGCTTCCTCCTGATTCTGGATGTACGAGTTCTCTGAGGGGGGACTCCCCAGGGAAACTACCAGGTCACACACACTGGCTGGTGGGGCTTCCTCACCGCTTCTGTCAGGAACTCCGTGCCCCACCAAGCCTTCTTTCTGCACTTCTCTTACCAGTACGTTCTCCCCGCCTCCACTCCTGGTCCTGTCTCTCTTTTTTTCTGTTCCTCTTTAGCGCCACATCATTTTCCTCATGCTAATTTGTCAAGAAACAAGGGGAAAAAATATTTATCCTACCTCTCTCATCTCAACAACATAAAAATCTGTGTGTGTGTGTGTGTGTGTGTGATACATATGTAAACAATAACGCAAAGACATTGGTTGAAAAGTCTGCATGAATGAAAATGAAAAAGCTCTGGCTTCATACTAATGAAGGGACAAAGGACTGATCTGCTTATGGCTCAGCAAATGCCCTGTGGTGGAAGATTTAATCCCACCTGACCCACAGCATGGTCTGAAATCAGACTCACTATATCCAGAACACAGAAAGTCTGAAATATCCATAACTATGTGATCTGTGAGATAATAACACTTACCATACATACAAGGTGACGTAGGAGTCCGACATGGCGGTAAATACTTCACATGTGTTTGCTCAACTGCCAACCTAACAGCTATTAGTATTACAGTAAGGAAGCAGTACTGGAGAAATTAAATTATTCAAGATTCTTTAAAAAGTCATGGCAAGACT